>NC_090937.1:1267805247-1268108277 GCF_040938575.1 Ambystoma mexicanum | reverse complement strand
TGCAGCTGCATTGCAAATTACTATTGTGAACTCTATTGATTTAACTATAATAATTCCTCTTGCTTATCGCGTAATCAAAACATCATTTATTAGGACTAGCGCTGACTTCATTGGTAGAAATTCTAGCGGTGCCATGACTGACATGGGCAACTCTTTGGGGCAGGGTTGATTGCAAATATGCCGAGCACCATAGTTGTTGGGGACAGTGTAAAATCATCCTCAAACGTGTCCCATAGCCATGTCCACGGAAGACATTTTGTTTTGGCAAAACGACCGGGTTGTCTCCCATCAAGTCGCCATCCAGTATAACTGACTTTTATTTTGGCTGCAAGGAAGTTTCTGTGTGTTCTGAGAAAGACTGCTGGCATTGTTAACCCTGCTCTGTCCGACCCTGGTTATCAGCTGATGGCAGAGCTGTCTGTGTCTGCCCCATGCCTTTGGTCTCAGCTTATTGAGTCTGTCTGAAATGCACTAGGAGGTGTGGCTGAGACAACTGTTTTCCGTTCCTTAGATGACTCTATGTCACACAGATTGGCAGATGGTACGGGACGTCATGCGAGTTCTGAGAGTATTGGATTTGGTCCTGACTTGAACAGCTTTGTCACAGGTACCAAGGCGGTCTTACTCGACCTTACTAATAATACAATTGACATTATGAGGGTGAACAGATTTGTTAATTCTGATTCTCCATCTGCAGTTGTCCTCTATGCAGTTCCAACTATTAACTCAGTGAAAGCACAAGTGGACGTGCACGCACCCACTTCACCAGATGGCTCTAGTGTGTCTCTCAATCTAAGAGCGACTGAAGCTGCACCACTGGGTAACGTAAATTCATTTTCTGAGGAGGTGCCATTGGATACACAGATTCTATTTAATTCTTTACACGCATAAGTACATGAGTACTACAAGTAATGACTCTGCCTCAATGTTTGGGGTTTTGGAGAATCTTCTTTCACAACTTCTCCTCGATCTGATGATATTTTGAATCATTTAAAACAGCAAGACACTGTGACTTGCAAATACACAGGTTCCCTTAATTCACTTGAGACCACTTTATTGAATCACACTAGTATCCTCGAGAAAATAGAGACCAGTGTCAAGTCTTTTTCATTGATGAGCAAGCCTCTCCCGTGTTCTAACATACACCAAGAGACAGTTATTGCTCTACCACCATTTACTGGGTTACTTCCTTCTTTCATTGAGCCTGTTGCCTGGTACTCACATAAAGTCATTTGCCAGGCAAAAAAGTATGCCAACCACAAAAGCTTATACAAAATGCCAGGAGTCATTCCCAAATCGTCACACTATTGAGGGGCCAAGCTTGGGGGCAGCCCCATTTGTCTTTAGAGCAAATTGTTCTTCGGATGAGGGGATACCTTCTGGTTCACACATCACAAAGGGAAACAACATTATTTTCACAGGGAGGTATGAGGAGGGTGGGACTGCTACGCTGACTAATTGTTGTGCTGTGCAAATATCCTTTGCAAGCCTCTAAAGTGACATTGTGCTGTCGGAAGCGGCTGACTCATTTTCACTCATTCAGTGCGGCTTGACGGCTGATGGCCTGACGTCTCTAGGTCCTTTCCTCTCCAGTGGTTCAGTGGCTCAGTGGCGTTCCGTGATGTCGGCTTCTGCGGCTTCTGTGGCTTCCGCGGTCGGAACGATGGTTGGAGCTGAACAGAGCTGAGCTGAGCAGAGCAGAGGCCGTGCAGAGGTGTGCTGTCTGCGTCGAGAGCTGATTGTCGAGCCCCTAGTCTCGAGTCTCGAGCGCTGGCTGCTCTTGCTGGCTGCTCTTTGACAGCCCTTGACAGCCCCCCAGCGTTTCCGGTCTTGACGATCCCGCCGATCCTGCCGATCCTGCTAACCTCAGTTGGATCCCTTGGGACCTGTGGGACTCCCCTGGGTGGAGCCTGTGGAATCTGCTTTTCCCGCGGAATCCGCGGTACCCGCTGTACCCGCTGAACCCGCGTGAGTTCATTTGTTTCTATCCTTTGTTGCTACAACAAGTGACAAGGGTGTAAACGGGTGTAAGAAGGAGTGGGGTGTGTTAGCGGACAGGGACAGAGTCTGCTTACCTGCTTACCGTCCACTGTATTGCTGCTCCTATATATTTTTTCGCCCGTCTGGGGCTTTTGATTTATTTTAGAAGAAATACAACTTTCTCCAAAAGCCTCCCTTAGAAACCAATAGGGGGACATGTATGATTTTGGTAGTGCTGCTCTTACCTCAGAAGCTCAGAGACCGTTACAATCTACTCCGGTGGATATGGGAAAGAAGGTGCCCAGCAAGGAGAAGGAAAGAGCGAGGGCATCCTTCTTTACATCCTATAAATCAGGTGGTAGTATATTTATTCCCACACCTAGTGTTTATCCATCATATGATCAGACACCAGCAAGTTCGGGTACGCTGGATTCTCTATCACACATGGAGGACCAGCCAATGCCTCGAAATCAACCCAGTTGTGCGCTCTTCCAAGGTGATCTTGACTTTACCCTGAGGACCTCGACCATGAAGACTGTGATTCTTAATCATCTAGCTTCCTCAAGTCAGCCTCCTTTGACTAATATTATGCCTCCTTTGTTAGTCCCTAGGCTGTGCTCAGCTCAATTAGAGAATTCTTTGACTCATTAGTGTGAGGACTTTAATGAGCCTAGAGATGATGATATGTTGGCTTTGGAAGCAGTAGTCTTGGCTTCCGACGTGGGAACGACTTTGAGTCCGGACGAAGTAAGGTCTCAAGAGATCCCTCGAGATCTGCCAACTATAT
Source organism: Ambystoma mexicanum (assembly GCF_040938575.1). Taxonomy (NCBI): domain Eukaryota; kingdom Metazoa; phylum Chordata; class Amphibia; order Caudata; family Ambystomatidae; genus Ambystoma; species Ambystoma mexicanum. The sequence continues at coordinate 1,268,105,510 of NC_090937.1, read as the reverse complement.
TACCTGAACAAGAGAGGCCGGTTGATCTTGCTCAGAATTCCCCTGAAGTCCTGGTACCACTGACTATAACGGCTTTAAACTTTGTTTTATCCTCCTTGGTTAAAGTCTTTGAAAATCTGAAAACTGAGGTCTACCAGCATACAGGTATACTAGATTAATAAGGATTTGGAATTAAATGAAATTGCCATGGTAGCCTTAAAATCAGCAATCAATGACTCATTGGGAGGGTTCTTGAATGATCTCCATAAAGAAGTAAAGGACCAATCATACAAAATGGCCCATCTGACTGAATTATGTGGGGATTTAAAAAAGGTGTCGGTGTACTTACTAGAAAAAGCTGAGCGCTGTGACAATCAGACACAGGAAGGACCGTTGGGTCCATCTTCCCCCCCTCACTCTGAGGCCATTTCTGATGATACTCCCCTCTCGATGACCGTGATGGAGGAGTATTTGAGATTGGCTGCATTGGCTGATACTGTCTTTCAACCTGGGGCCCCTGTGGAGGGCTCTCCAATAGATATCTCTTCCTCGGACTCGGATTTGGCAGTTCCAGGGAATAAGAAACCAAACGGGATGTCCAAAAAAAAGAGAAAAAATAGGAAGCTAATAGCCAATGAAGTCATCATCCCCGTAATCAAAAAGGGGAAAGGAAAGAAAAAACAGATTAATTCTGGAACCAATCAGCATCCATGAAAATCAATTGATGGCCCTAAAACTCTTGAAAAAACCAAAAAGGATTTGGCAGTGACTCCTTGCTCTAAAAAGGGGAAGAAAACTCCCAACTCAAAAACCCAAAAAGGTCATCCTATGGATGAAACGATAATGCCTGGAGGCAAATCTACTGTGGGAAGTCAAACTGACTCTGTGGACCAACCAAAAAAATTGCTCCGATCTTTCTGATGGCTAAACAAAAAAAACTCCCGTCTAGTCCTCTGGTTAAAATCGCTCCTATTTTTGTTGAAAAAATCAGTTAGGGTGAATGTAGATCCTGGAGTCAAGGGGGCGACTTCGAGTTCAGATAATCTGCAAGCGATTACTGCTGATGCAACAAGGTGTCCATCTGATGGATCGGCTCTCCCTATGTCCGATGGTGCCCATCTAGTTGTTGGAATTGGTGCGCCCACCGGATTAGGAACTTTGTCGGGGAATGGAAACTTCCATACTGCAGTCCAGGGACCTGATCAATTGTACAAGCAGAACTTAGACCTGAGAGTTTTTCTATCAAGATTTGGTGCATCTTCACGTTTTGACTGTCCGCTAAATCGTTATGCAATTCTTATGGTAATGAAATCAATACCAGCCTTGAAGTACCTCTCCTCAGACTACATTGAAGCAGTGAGCTTCCCAGCGAGACTGATACTAATATAGCGGCATTAGAACTGAAATCAAGACTGGGTTTGAATCTAATTATGGGTGAGGCAGTGGCTTAGGAACGGAGGGGTCTGAAGATTTCTCAGACCTGTCCGGTTTTTATTCCCACCCACTCCTATCAAGAGCAGAGCCAGGGGGCAGTCAGTAAGGATGTCTCCCCAACTATTTCATCGAGTATGTGGGACATGTTACCTGAAGTGATCTCACAAGTCTTTCTTAAGATGGGGATGACCCAAACGAAGCTTTAGGGTCGAGTCAGATTAATGTGTTATCATGGAATACTAGAGGCTACACATCCTTTTCTGAGGAGCCCAGCAGATCGAAATTTTTTAAAACTTTCGATCTAATTCTCTTCCAAGAAACTTGGCTAGCTGGTCTAGTGGGTATTGATGGATACTCTACTTTTCAACAGTTGGTTTTGGCGCCCGGGGTTGGCAGACCAATGGGGGGTTTGTTGTTGGCTTCTAGTAACTAGGTGTTTAAATCCTCTGTGATTATTGCAAATAGCAGCCAAGGAATCCTCATGGTGAGAGTATCTAGGAGAAACTCCATTGAATGTTCAAGTTGGATTGTGGTAAATCTGTATTGGAACTCTGGTATCTTTCCTCTTTGTGAGTTCCTGTTTGCCCTATCAGAGGGTCTAATTGATTGTTCTATCCAATACCCAGCGGATGAAATTCTTATTGCCGGGGATATCAATTCCCAATGTATCTCCACTGTGGATCCTAAATCAGGCAATTGTAAACAGAAGTCTATAAATGGCAAAATATGGTTAAAGTTTATGCAGGAATGGAATTTCTTCATGTTGAATGGAAACATCAGGGGGGATATTCCTAATTCCCCCTCCTGGCACAGAGGTTCCTCTTTCTCCACAATAGAATATTTCTTTGTTTCTAGCAATATCTTTGAAAATTGTAATAGTTTGATAGTTGGAGATGGGAACTCTGATGACCATGCTATGTTGAAGGTGACTCTGTCTTATGATTGTGCTCCAGTAATTCCTCGCTATGATCATGCACTCCTAATTAATAACTCAGGTAATTCAATTAGAACATTTTGAAAAGGAGGTCACTTATTAAATAACGAGCTGCGATTTAGGATGAGCTTTTTATCTGATCAGTATCTATCTGATTTCTGTACTCCTAGTGTTTTTTTGAATTTTTGTCTGCACAGGCGTCGGTGGAGCCTTCCGAGCAGAAAACACACAAGCTGCATAAACATTCTTTCAATGTTCAAATTATAATTCGTAAAAAAGAATTGATACGACAGATATCTATTCTAAAGAGATCAGGCCTATGTGAGAAGGCGTATGGGGAGGGGTTAGTAAAGTTGAAAAATAACTATAGGAATTGGCTTTGTGCACATAATCATCTGGTATTCCAACAGGATGCTGAGAGAATGCTCTATGCCCTGTCTCTTAGGAATTCTCGAAAAGTTTGGACTTCAGTAAGTCTGAATGAGGTCTCTCAACATCAGAAGCAAGATTCTATTATTCAAGAGGGGGTGTGGATTGACCATTTCTCCAAGGTTTATGATTCTGACGCCTCGATATGTTTGGCTGCTGATGTAATCCATAGCTGGTATATTGATTTTAGTGCCCTGGACATAGAATTGTTAATTAAAAAATCCTCAGCTTCCAGAGCGTCTGGCCCAAATGGTTTAAGCAATTCAATCTTGAAATCGGATCCAGAATTGTGGGCGAAGGTTCTGAAAGCGCTCTTTGATAATATCATTGTCCAGATGAGAATCCCTGACTCTTGGACTCAGTCAATAGTTATCCCTATTTACAAGAAGGGTGATAGGTTACTGGCTTCTAATTATCGCCCTATCTCTCTCCTAGACGCCGATAGCAAAATCTTTTCTGGCATTATTTTAGGGGAATTGGAATCTTGGGCGAAAACAAAGGGAATTATTCCGAAGCAGCAATCCGGTTTTAGAAAAGGTCTTTCTACCTCACTGAATGGGTTGGTTGTGAGCTGCCTTGCTGCGAAGTCTTTCACCAAGGGGGGCCCTGCTCTCTTTGGAGCCTGGATCGATTTATCCCAGGCATTCGATATGGTTGATAGGAATCTACTATGGGAAAAATTGGATGCCTGGGGTATTCCTGCTGGCTTACTATCTATCTTAAGAGAGCTGTACTCTAACAACTATATGTGGGTTAGACTTGGCAGGTCCGGTTTGCTCTCTGATCCAATCAGGATAACTAGAGGGGTATGCCAATGCTGTTTATTAGCTCCCTTGCTCTTCATCCTTTTTATGGTGGATTTAGCAGTTTGGTTACAGAATAATGGGTTAATATCTCCATCCATTGGCAATGTAAAAATCAATTGGTTGGCATACGCTGACGCTATAGTAGTCTTGGACTACTCACAAGTGCAGCGTTTGTTATCTGCTTTAGAATCCTATGCTAGGATCAATAAATTAAGAATAAATCCTTTTAAATCCAAGTTTCTTGTATTTAGGATGCCCAACAAAATAGTGAAGAACCTGGTCTGCAAGTTAGACTATTCCCAGGTAGAGGTTGTCTCAGAATTAACCTATCTGGGAGCTGAATTAAGATCCTTCCCATCCAGGAATAGTCTGTTGGCCTCCATTGAATTAAAATTGAACAAATTGGGAGCACAGATGAAAAAAATCCATTCTAAATTTGGCAGATTCACCATCCTCCCCCTTATAAGATTTTATATCGGGAAGCTAGTTCCCATAATTCTATATGGCATGGACCACAACTCTGTAGCCTTTGAACTAGATTGGGATGCTATTGAATCTAAGATTTGGAAACGTACGCTGGGTCTCCCTGATTGCATTCCGATTGTTTGCTTACGTTATGAGCTTGGCTTGTCCTCACTTAGATCATGGCTAGCCTGGAAGTGGCTTACTCTTTATAGGTCAATTCTAGATCCTTCTGTCGGAATTGAAACAATATTATGCCTCCTATCGTAACAATTGTATATGTATTGGCCTACGCCATGTTGTCTAAACATCATATGCGAACAAACTCCACGGCAAGGTCTTGACCTTAGAGAAAGTAATGTAAGTCACCATCTTGGATTAAGCCGCCATTTTAGGTTCTCTTGTTATATGGAAGTCACCCTGAACATCAAAATGGAGGCCGAATGACATTCTGAGTAAGATTCTGGCCGTTGTGACCTCCGTACACATGAATAATTAATATGCCTGCAGGCCACTTGTCGGGGTCGCGAACTGAGACCTTGTCCTACCGTTGACCTATATGTAAATGTACAACTATATCAGTGAAACTAATCGAAATGCATATATTACAGGATTGACCTGGCAAGGAACCCATAGACCTGTTTCACAGAATGGTTAACCCGCGAGAGGGTTGGCCAAGGGCTGGACAAATCGTATAAGAAGCCCGGGTATTCCAATGTGCGGTCTCTCACTAACACATCGAACTCTCGTTGAAGTTCGTTATGTTACTCTGAGAGCCGAATAGCTATCTGTTTGTCAATTGACTTGGTAACTGTTGTAGCTTTTAAATAAAGCACTTGTATGTTTCTTTGTACCCTGTGTTGGTGTGTTTCTTTTTGGGCTTCCCGGCCTCATGTTATTTCTCTGTTTTCACACTCCTAGGAACTCTCTCTTTGAGGAAATTGATGTAGAGCGGAAACAAGGAAATAATGTTTTTCTTCGTAAGCTAGAACTAACATGTTTGGAACTATTGTCGGGCTGTGACTCTGATGTTGAATCCCTTTTACAGAACCCTCTAAAAGTGAAAGAAAAAATGAAATTGGTTGATTGGATTCATAAGATTGAGGAGATGCGGAGTAATAAAAGGTCAGCCTCCCTGACATTGTTAGATAAGCCCCTATCGTTTCTTCCGGCTTATCTAAAGAAGTCCCCTAGTTTTTGGTTTAGATCTGCTTTTCTGAGATTTCGTTTAAATTTACTCCCTACCCTTGAATTACTAGCCATAAGGGATAAAGAAGGGGGTACTGTAGCAATATGTGAAAGGTGCTCAACTATGGAAGTTCAGACTACTAAGCAGTTACTTTCTAAGTGTTCTGGGACCTGGAGTATCAGGGCCAGCTCTTTTGGCAGATTCGTTTATGTTGAGTCTTGGTTGAACACTGATGATTTCTGGGCAAGACTATCCTCTGGGAATGAGATGGCTTTATCAATTGCAGTGGGTAGAGTTCTAATCCATTTGAAGTTAGTAACAATGTGATTCTTACTTTATTAAAATTAATTTGGTTAGATTTCTTTTATCTTCTTCCTTTTTTTTCTCTTTGCACCATGATACATGTTTTTATTTAAATATTGCAAATGTTTTATTTTTATTGTTATGTTATTATATGTGTACTGAAATGTGTTAAAAGTCAAATGTTGGCTACTGCACTGTAAATAAAAAAATTAAAAAAGAAAGAATATCCTTTTCCAATGAGTGTATGAGTGACCCATTGATTTCCAAAAATGGTGTTGCGTTATGTATCGAAACTGAGATGAGCAGTCAGTGAGCTGTATCTGTCACAGAGGCACGGATTACTGTGGACTTGCCTACCGTGGGTAAAAAGAAGGGTGGAGCTTGCTGCAAACATCAAAAACAAGGGGTAACTGGCGGTTCTAAATACCTATGTGAGTTGGTTCATGTGTATAACTTGAAATAACTGTTTACCACTCCTGCTGTGCTGCCCCCACCTTTGAACCCAGGGTGCCCAACTCAGTGTCATTGTGCAAAACGGTAATGACAGTAGAGGTCCAAACCGATGCACCCTTAATTATTGAAAGCACATGATCGATCGTTACTGATTTTGAAATGGACAACACTGAAAAGTCTCTACAAATTAGAGGACTTTTTCGTAAGGACAAATATGATTATTTGAATCCCTCTCAGATGAATGTTTTATTGGTCATACCTTTATGAATCACTGGGAGTAGTGATGTCAGAATTGGATAACAATGGTAAAGTGGAGGAGATTGTAACATCTTTGGTGTACTTTTTCACTGATGCAATGATTGATTATGTTGCTGATCACTCACAACAATTTTTATAGGTTGGTTATTAGTGTACTGTTGTAAAAAGATAAAACTCCCTAACTTGGCTAATGCAGGTGGTATGGCTAGTCAGCGCGAAGTGACGTCGGTTTCCAGCAGCATTAAGAAGAGCTTTGATCAATTACAGGTTTTTTTTCGAACAACTGCAGTGCCCTGGTCGCCCCCTTGATCGTCGGCCCAGTTTTACATGGTCCGGCGGACAGAGGGTTTGGCCTGACTGATGATGATCATTGAGAGTGGCTCGCAGGGATGGTCTGCCAGAGGAAATTGCAGGGCTCCTAGCAATAACTTTTTGCTGCTCAGCTGTAATACTAGGGGACATCAACATTGGTTCACTGTGATTTTTTTGTGGAAACAATAGTAACGTACAATTACAAAGTGTGATAAATATTGCATGAAAAAATATTGAAATGCCTTTTACAGTGTACATTGTAAAAATATCTATTTACGGGGGAACCACCCTTGCCCCCTTACCTCGTCTACTGCGAACTCTCCTTGTCTCCCTCCCCTTTATCCCAATTTTAACCTAAATCTTATTTATTGTATTTAGTTTTTTGATGATCTGTGAAATTAATTTTGTATATAGTGGTCCAGGGCCTTTGTTTTTTTGTACTGCCTTGTTTGAACATCGTGAATTGTTACTTTTCTTTTACCTTTTTTTTTTAACTTTTTCTCCCCTTCTAGAGTTGGTTCATTTTTTTCTCTTTTCCTTTTGTTTCTACTCCCAACTATTGACTTTTTCTTTTCTTACATGTTTTCATTTAAAGTTTTACTTTGGAAACTAAACGATGCAATAAAAATGTTTTCAAAAAATAATAATTTATTGTATTTATTTACACCTAACACTATCATTACATTTTCTTTTCTTTATTTCGATATTTTTTCTGCTTTTAGGTATTTCTTACCCTCTCTGTTATTTCTTGCAATATTTCTTCTTCTTTTTAAATTCATTCTTTATTATTTCCAGCAATATTATGACTGGATGCATCAACATTTACTTGAGCAGGACTGTCTCCAGGACCATATTGACTTTAGTGTTGTTGCCCTGTAGGAGACCTGGCTGTAACGCTCACCTGACTCCCACGGAGGCGCTGGCCTGGTTCGCGCTGCTGTGACCTCTTCTAAGGTGATGCGCAGGGTTCGGAAGACGGACTGGACCGGGCCCCCAAATCTGGCTTGTCTGGCTCGCAGAAGTATCCTTCTGTAGGCGAAAATAGGGGATTAACTGTCTGCGGGGTAATGCAATCAGCCTCCCACTTTCCCCTCTCACCCTTCTCGAAACCGTTCTGTGATTCCTCGTAGCGTCTCACCTTAGGGTCTGGAAGGACGAGCTCTCCATCCTGCTTCTGATGCAGGGGCGCGTTGGTATCCAGTTACTTCACTGGATTTTCGGATTGGTGAGAACCAAACTTGCTTGGCTTCCAGGTAAGTTTTTTGATAAGAGGTTCCCCTTGTGTCCATGCATTAATGTACTAATGCTAGTGTCTTTTTCCCCATAGGGGCCGGGGTACGGAATGCCGGGGAACAGGCACCGACCCGAGATGAGAGGTGAAATCCTTGTAGAAATCAGGTAAGTCTTTAATGAGCGTTTTCTGGTAATGTCTTTTCATTCGCTCATTAACGCTGATGTCTCTTTTTCCCCTTAGGGGCTGGGGTCCGGAAATGCCAGGATGCGGCGCGGACCCGAAATGAAGAGGGAATGAATCAACAGGTAAGTCTTAACATGGAGATTTAGCTTTCCTTATTCCCTTCTCTCTCTCACCTTTTGTTCTGGTCTTTTTCTCCCTAGGCGCTGGGGCGTGACTGCGAATCCGGATGATCGCTGCTGAACATGGAGGCGCCCAGTAAAGGTGAGTGGAATGCGGCACTGCAGCGATCGACGCGATGAGCTTTTAAATAAAAGTCTTCCTTTTCAGGATTGTCGGCGAGATGTCTCCGGGATGCGGATTTAGCAGGTAAGGACTTTTCCTTCTTCTGTTCTCTTCTTCTCTTCCTTTGCAGGTGATCCAGGATGCTGGCAGGTGTGGCATAAGTCAGGATGCAGGAGCAGACATGGTGAGCGTCCAGCTGCTAGATGCAGAACAACGCGAAGCACGTGTGGCTGTTCGGGTGGGGTTTAAATAGCCTTGGAAGAAGTTCCAGGTATGTATCCTTCCTCCAATCAGGTATGTATCCTTCCCTGACCACGCCCGGATGGTAAATTAGTCCCACAGGTAAAGTAGTTCCTTTCAGGCCTCAAGGAGGCCGGGATCCTGCAGCATGGTCTGCATCAGGAAAGTGCACCCAAGCACATCCATAATGAGCCTGGCGCCTATGGCGCCAGGACTGATGTCTTTTATGAGCCTGGCGCCATAAGCGCCAGGACACTCTCCAAAGGGCCCCTATATGGGGTTGCTGGGTCCTTCCTTGGGGACTGGATGTCCGCTTTCGGGGACGCAGGGCTTGAACCGGCTCCCCGGTAGCGGGCATCATGACACTGGCTCCTTGAACCAATGGTCCTGGATGAGTGGATCAAAGTTGTTAAACCTGCAGTTAGAGGAAGGGTTGGCAGGCCTAAATGGGAACTGCTTTTCGGTGTAAAGTACCCTCTTTCACTTACAGAGATCTATTGTGATTCGCCTAACATTCTTGTTGGAAGAATGGTGTACATCGATGTTATGTATAACAAAGAAATTATTCTAATCAATGTTTACGATTCTCCTTTTGCTGGATCGCATGCTGAGGTTTTGAAAGAATTCGAGTGTCTGCTTAGCACAGTGATATCTGTTTCTCCCATTATATTATGTGGAGACTTCAATTCCAGGATTGCTCGAAATAGAAATGTTGATGGTGTAACCAGTGTTATTTGTTCTTCAGGTGTAGTTTATGAGTCCAGGTTGGATTGTTCTCGCCCACATGGTATTAGCTGGGCAACTCTGCTCTATTCCAAGGGGTTTGCTATGATAAATGGAGCATGTCCCTCCGATTGAACGCCTCAGTTCATTAGGATTTCCATTAACAGTTCTAGTATAATTAATTATGTATTTGTGGTTAACGCCCCCACATTGATTATTGATATGTATGTTCACCATCGGATAGAAAGAGATCACTATCCCATTGTTTTAAGTTTTGACATTGAGGGGTCTGTCTCAGAAGCTCGTATGTCTGGGATGTTCATGATCAATGGTGCACTAAATCGAGTTGTACGGACATCCACTAAGATTGAGGCTGCAGTGGTTACTACTCGCAAGGTCTTTAAAGATCTTGTATTTCCATGGCTTATTACTGAGCTTGATTCCAACCTACTACTGGGTGCCTCTACCTTGGTGAGCTATGAACAGTGTGTCGTACTGATTGGAGCGAGTATCTCTAAAAAAAACTGTGGGCAACAATAGGAGGGTAGTAGGTTTAAATCGCAAACACAAACATGGTTTCAATAAAGAGATCAGGCAAATAAATAGAAACAATCAAGGAGAGCTACATGCCCTGGCACTTTCTGTCTCTGATCCCACATTGTACGCAACTGGTCGGAAGTTCATCAGGACCAATTACATCAAATGGTTGAGATTTCATTGCTATTTGGGTGAGTGTCAATTATGGAGAGACCTGGTTTTAACTATTCTAACCAATGATTCATGCAAATTCTGGAAAATTATTAACATAAATAATCATACTTATTGTGATATCACCGGGGTCTCTGAGCAAGAGTGGATTGAGTAAATTTCAACTACTCTTGGAGATCACTCACCAGGGCAAATTAGCACTCATCATTTTCCTAGAGCCTAGCAGTATACCAAAAGTAAGGAGGACGTTCCAAAGCTAATTAATATTAGCAAATCTTCTTGGGCTCCTTGCCCTGAGGGTTTATGTAATCTGTTAATAAAAGAGGATGTCCCATTATGGTCAGACGCTCTCCATCAGCTCTTCTTTTGCATTGCAGCCACCCAGATTATTCCTCACTTATCGCAAAACAGTATTTTACTTCGGGTGTTTAAGAAAGGAGGCTACACAGACCTTCACAATTACTGCCTTTTGGCAATGCTTGATGTTCCAGTAAAGGTGTTTGCCGAACTAACTAGCTGTTGGAAACTGAAAACATCATGCCATTAAACCATACCGGTTATCGAAAAGGCTGTTCTATTACAGTCAATGCTTTAGCACTCACTACTGTTATTCAATAATCATGGCTAATGCGTAAAAGACCTGTCTATGTAGCTTTCATAGACTGTAGTGCTGCTTTCAATACGGTTGACAGAGCAAGATTCTGGGGGAAATTGACGAGCTGGGGGATACCTCCTGGCTTGTTAAAAATGATCAGGATGCTGCACGACAAGACTTGGGTTAAAGTGCGGTTGGAGGGCAATGGATGGACCTCTAGGGGGATTTACACCAACATGGGAGTCAACCAGGGTTGGTTCCTGGCCCCCATGTTGTTTAATCTGTATTTGTCTGACATGGGAAAGCCATTGGCAGGTCCGATTTGCTTACCACCAAAACTAGGTAATAAGGTGTTGCAATGGATGGGTTACGCCAATGATATTGTCCTCCTGATTTGACTCCAGGACGGCTACAAACTGCAGTAAAATCATCTTTACGCCTATTCAACGGTTGACTCACTTAAGATTAACACCTCTAAAACTAAGATCATGGTGATGATTACAAACAGAAATGGGCAGGCAGAATCAAGTGGAATATGAACGGTATTCCCTTTGAAGTAGTCACTCATTATACTTATCTTGGTATTACCTTGGACTCTAAGCTCACTAGCACTGCTCAAATTAACCAACTCAAAATTAGAACAGCACAAACATTGGGTGACATTTGTTTCTTGCATGTAAAGGGGTAGGATATTCAGTTGGGACTTTGACAAAGTTGTACTCAACTAAAATCTCGCCCATCATTACTTATGCAGCTGAGATGTGGGAACGTAGAAATTTGGAAAATATTTCTAAATTAGAAATAATGATTTTGAAGAGAATGTTAATCCTACCTTCATATGTTTCATCAGAAATGTCTTTTCTTAAGTTTAATTTATTGCCAATCAGAGAGCGAATCTTGCTGAACTGCTTAACTTTCTATTGGAAATTAGCACATGCTGAAAAAAACTCACTCACGGGATGACTGTTTGAGATGTTTATAAGTGAAATCTATTATATGCAGCCTAGTGCTTTAGCTTCTATCAAAAGAGAAGCTGACAAGTAGATTTCTAGAGTGCAGGGGGATCCTTTAGCAATGAGTTTGAAGGTCTCACTGAAGGCTGCTACTCATGATCAGCTTGTTGCCAATTTAGCCGCTAAATCCACTAGTGAATGGTTTATTCCATATATATTACAGAGTCAGCAGTTTCCTTTATGTATACAGCATTTCATGGGTAATCCCCTTGTCAGGGACTACATGTGTCTCAAATTCAATGCTGTTAAATCATTTGAGATCACTGGGGGATGGCTTAAGATTCCTAGGAACTAAAGATTCTGACGTCTCTGTGTCGAACATGCGCTAGAGCCAGCTCATCATCTCCTTTTTGAGTGTCTGGTGACAGAGATGTTACATACACAGGCGATTAGAGCTATGGGATATGACATCTGTGTCACCTTTGATGCTCTATGGAAAATTTTTATGCCGGGAACAAGAAAAGGATGTACTATTTATTTTACAAGACTATGGAAAACTATTCTTGAGATTTTAGTGATTTTAGAATAATGATATATTTTTTGTTCATTGTTGGGATGAAGATTTTATGCTTATGTTAATGTCATGTATTTGATTGGAATAAATTGTCTTAAAAGTTATTCATTTAAGTGTATAATGATAAATAAAAACAATTTAAAGAGTTGAACGTAAGTCTACCACTATTGAGCGTGCAGCGTCTGGCAGAATACATGACACTATCAATGCCAGGTTTGCCAATATGGGAAATAGAGGGAAAATCACTGCACTGAGAGCTCTCAAATCTTGGACGAAATTATGGGTTTCTTGACTGGCAGTATTTGGATGTTACATGGGCTAATAGTGGGGACGATTATACTTTGGTTTAAGAGTGCTTCAATAACAGGAGTGATGAGTGATTCCCTTCTCTGCCTTTTGCTTCAGGAGGAACTGAGGAATTTAGGGATGTTTTTTAAAGGGATCGACTTCTATCCTGACTGTTTCTGCTGTATAGGTCTCCACCACTTCGTTATCATGGGTTGCCCACTAAGTTACTGAAATCCTTCAAATCGTCTGGCCATTCTCCCTCACTTGGAGGTTCACTCTCTGGCTCTATCTTGGGTGTTGCTCGAACCTCCTAGCTATTTGTGTTCAGGACACTTAAGAAAACCCCATCCAGCGTAAGAAAGATGGTGCTAAGGGGCTTGATAGAAATCACTGTGTGTGAGCGACAGATCCCAGCACAATGGTAAGGAGCTCCGTAATGCTATGTGTGACTGGAGTATTGAGTATGCCTTCTGCTCTCATTATTTCAGTGGATATGGTACATTCAGGAAATGGTCCATACTCAGGGCTGACTTGCTCGCCCCAGAGTCTACTAAGCAAGGGACCAATAGTCCCTCTACACTGCAATGTATACCTGGGCCGTCTTTGTCAATTGGGAGTAGCGGATCCATTGCGCCATCACCATCCTGTTGTGGTCACAATGGGTCTTGGTCATTCTGGAGAATGAGAGATGGTCATTGGGCAAATGTCATCACATTCAACTTAGGAAATGGAGCAGGAGTTCTTTAGTGTGCATCAGTCAAAGGGGCAGATCTGCCAGCAAGAACTCTTAGAGCAGTTTTTTGTCCCTAATTGCCCTGAAAATGTGAACTTTGGGGTCTATAGAGGCACTTGGTATTCTAGTCCCCTACCTGTTTACAGTAATTGGAGACTAACGGTTTGTCAATGGTCCTCACAGGCCCTGCTGGCCCAAGATCCCAGTGGACTCTGTAGATTCCATTGTCCCTGTGATTCCTGCTGATCCTGTTGTCCCTGAAGTACCTGCTGACCCGATTGTATCTGTGCATCTGGCTGTCCTGCATAGCACAATTCCTAGATAGCCCAACTTATTTTTAATAATCTCATTGTTTGCTATATATACTTCACTCCTGTAGTTAAATAGCCAACAGAGCCACAGATCAAACTAATCGAAGGTTATGGGCCTCATCGCTCATTCGATGTTGAGAACTGTTGCACACTTCCTTTCCCTTCGCCGGTAAGATAGCTCAGCGGGTTGAGTGCTCACTGCTGCGATCTGAGCCCGAGCTGCAGGTCGCAGGTTTGAAATCCGGCAAGGCCAACTCAGCCTTTCATCCTTCCGAGGTCGATAAATGAGTACCAATTTCAGTTGGGTGATATTGTATGTAAATATGTGCGCTGTAAAGCGCTTTGGATTAAGGCGCTATATAAATAACTTATCATTAAGTCATAAACCAATCTTCATCAAATCCTTAACAGTTTACAAAAAGTCAACACTTCTTTAATAAAGATATAAGCATTTAATAGAATAGAACACCATCCTAAATGTCCAGACAATATTCATACTATTTTAAACATTCTTTTTGTAGTGGTACACAACTGAATATTTCATAACAAACAGAGTTGCAGACACAATTTCAATTCTGAATGATGACATAGAAGTTGTGTTTTGCTGTCTAACGCATCTCAAGTTCAAACGACTCTTCCTCAGAGAATGTCACCCATATCTAAATACATACAATATGAATGGATTATTTTGACTTTTCAACACATTTCTAGTCCTATGTCATATGAAGACAGATTCACTGTCAACCAATAACAATCAGTATAGCCAATCATGTGGAGTGAGGTTCATAAACAATCTGACTCAAACAATGTGTCCACCACCACATTTACCTTAATTAAACAATACTCTCTCAATAATTACCCACACCAAAGTGAAACCAAAAACAATTATAATAATACATCTCCTACGTGTTCACCGTGAGCAGAAGGTCAAGCATGTACATACCATTATATTAGAAACCTTATGATTCATACCATGAGTTATATCATAAATAATGTCCTAGTAACATAATAGACCACATACCTAATCACTCCCACTATAGATCTCAACACCCAATATGTTATTGACAAGCCTTAACACATAGAAAACACAGATAAAATCATCTCAGTATATCAATCAACAAAATGTTACTATCCAACTATGTATAAAGAAATTAAACAAATGTAAACCTTGTTATGTAGTCACCAAAAGGTCACAGAAATGAGACTACTACAGAAATGAAAAATATATTCATATTGTAGTACCCCCACCTTACTATTCACTATTTTATTTAAAAATAAATTATTAAATTCAATAAATATTTATGCGAAGAGCAGTCTAAGTAGCTCTTCACTAAAGGCTTAATTTGTTGGGACATGGTTTCTACCTACCAAACATAGAAACTTCCATATCAACTGTCACTCTGTGTGTATTCCAAACCAATGTCCACCACAGGCTGCTACATATAGCGCTTCACATCACATCAATTAAATTATTATAGAAAAACGAAATACTGATCTTATGGTTCCCCCACTTCACATGTCCCCATACAAGAAAATGCTGAAGTATCATTAATTCTATAACGATAAATACCTAAGGCTCTGGACCCATAACATAATGGTGACTCCAAAAATGTAAATATGTATAAAGAAACTCTTATCACTGTGCCTAAAAACTTCCAAAATATGTCCTCTTACTGAGTGAACACTGAATAACTCTGAATTATATTTATTGAACCAATATCTTTATATTTACACTCACTACTGTTGCAATCAGAGTCACTAACATACAGGTAATATCTGTATCCCAATTCCAAACAGGCTACATCTTCTAATGTCCTTTACTTTTAGTATTGGGTATAGCGTTGTTCTTAGGTGACAAAAGACCTGTCAAATCAGTTTACAAAAAGCAGTTTAATAATAACATTTAATTCATACCTTTTGTAAACACTAATTTGAGAATCCAGAATGCTTCCCTATGTAACAACTTGTTTTCAATATTACCACCCCTCTAATGGGTTTTAAATACTTCAAGCACAATGAATCCTAACTGTGCTACTATGGGCCTGATTCATGGAAGTGTTTTATAATGGTGCAATCCCATAGGGAAATGTTCCATGAATCAGGCTCTATATGTCTATGTTCATTAAAATGTCTTGCTAATGGTGAGTTCATATTCATCATTCTAATATTACATCAAATCACACGGACATCTAACGCCATAGATTGAATTTTTCAGGTCACAGCTAGCATAATGATGCATGCAAATATGTTCTCCTGTCTGTGGATGATGGATACATTTGCCTTTAATGATGTTAGTACAATTCCCACACGATAAACATGGACATCTACCTTTCTTCACACATTGTCATCATCATTGAACTTTAATATGTCTGTGAATCCATAAATGTTTGACAATCACACAATTCAACAGTGTAGAAAAGCATAAATATCACACATAATTTCCCCATGGGAATACAGAGGAGGTAATGACAAAATTAGATTGGAGATAAGCCAGTTATCACTTAGCAATGACATAAATAACTGTGTTCAGACCCGCTATCTACATTAGAGCAGAAATGCTGGATAGTGTCAATGGACCGTGAACCTTGATGGACTGAACAGGCGATCCTCTCATGGGGGCTTATACCCCAATGGGGCAGCATTTTCTCCTGTGAGCACAGACCAATATGGGATGCTATCACAGAACAGTGACTGAGTACTAGTGCAGATTTTAATGGGGGACCATGTGGTTAATTAAAATATAACATACCCTCAACTGGTTTATTAAGTGCCCCGAGTACCCTGGCTTCATTTGGGCCCAGAGGGTGCTGCAACAAAGACTGGAAGAGGTGATGGCTGGTCCCCCGGTGGTTATGGGTAATTTGGGTAATCCCTCCACTCCTACTGAGCCCGTTCAAAAATGGGTATTAATTTTAAGCCTATTTGAAAGCCCTCCATCTCTGTGGTTGGTGACAGAATTATCAGGACCAATGTTAGACACAGGCACAGGCAAATCCTCCTCCACTTGAGTCACTTGGGCCACTTTTTGGCCCCAGACCAGTCGAAGGCCCCACCTTGCTTGTACCACTGCCCACAGGTTAGTGGGATGTTTTAACCCACGTATGCTCTGCCATGCGGCATCACTGTGTTCTGATGGTGCCAGAAACATTAAAATGGCCGCAAAACCATTATGCGTGCCAAAACCTCTGAAAATCGTGCTGCGCAAAGCACAAAAAGATGGCTGCCCAATCTGCCATGCATGTTGTCAGTGGTGGAACAGAGATCACACTCCTGAAACATGTTACTGGGCTCCACAACATGTGAAAATGGAGTACAGAAGGAAAAAAGCAGTGCTTTCCTAAAGGAAACTCCAAATTCTTGCTTGAAATCCTTTTTTTTCTTTGTTGCTGAAACTACAGAATGACGGTACAAAACACCCTCAAACATCCAAAATTCTTGCTGGGTGCTACAACTTACTTAGTATAAGAAATCACTGTGAACTTGGAATGTCCTGAAAAGCTGAACGCATCAAGGGATTTCCACAGCAAAAGTGGCCTCTCTGTGGATCAGTCAAAATCTGGGTGCAGTACCCTGGGCCTCCTGAATGTCAGCTGTCAGGAGCCTGCTTGATTAAACTTTAAACATGTATAAACTGAAATCAAATGTTTGCAATCTAAGAGGCCTGTTATTGAGAGTAACCCATCTTGTAATTGTTTGATCCCATGGTTTAAAATATTGAATAAGTATGCTAGCTGTGAGTTGAAATTACAAGTTTGTTTTAAGCTAAGGAAAAATGCAACAGAAATAACAATTAAAAGCAAGCTTGGATAAAGCTACCAAACTGGAATAACAGCTTTCCTCACAGATGCAAGGCCCTCCCCCCACCAGGAAATCACACCAAAGCGATAATTATAGGGTTTGGAAAGAACCTGGTCTACAAGGCTAGAGGAAAAAATGAACAGCTGCAAAGCAGTAAATGCAAAGTGTGAGGACAGTCGTAAATGGCTCTTGACAGGAACATTCCCAAAGAGGGGGTGTTCCTGGACACCAAGGAGAGACCAAGGGGTGGAGCCAAGCAACCATTTGTTGCTTAACATTAACAAAGAACATTTTGTTTAAAGATATATAACTTGCCAGTTACAATGGTCAAAAATACAAAAGTAACACAATTGTTAATCTAAATTTTGGCTGCACATTTCAAGAGGCCGGAAAATCGTGGGACATGTTCTGGAAGGAAACGGCATAAAATGTGATTTTACACAAAATGTATTTCTGCTAGAAGTCTGAAACTTTATACACTTATGCCCATGTTAAACGCGCACACTTATAGAAATTTGCTTGTAAATTGGACATTGTGTTCCTGATGAAAAGGGCGAAATTCTGTGAAAAGCAGACACAAGATACCACAGCTACGGGGTTTTGAGGAGTAGCTGCTACCCAAAATAAGTACTCTGTACATGTGATTGGTATAGAGGTTGCACATGTGTAAATATGGATTGTGCCAAAAGTAGATTTTGTGTTCAAGAGGCTAGGGGTGGATTCTTAGCGTCATAAACTCACACCATAAAGGTGACACACTGTTTATCTCCTCCTATCAAAGCAGAGAGGAGACTCTGACCAATCGCCTGCCAAAAGGGCAAGCTTAGGATAAACCAGGACATACACCCCCTTTATCATAGCATAACTAGAGACAGCCCAGGGCAGAAAAGGACACACAGATTCACTCACTCTCCTGATGCTGGCAGAGCACCCTTCTGCAGAACTCTCCATCTTCCTTGCTCCAGACTCCAGAAACTTGGCAAAGCAGAAAGGCCCATTACATAGCTGAACCATTTTCAGCTAGGGCTCAAATTCTAGAACCAGAACCCCACAAACCTAAGGGAAAGCATCATATACAGCCGGGATGCGCTGTACTGTTTGCCTGCTGAAAATCATTTTCATCATAACCAAGAAGGGCAGATCCGATTTAATCCTGTGCCGTGCTGTGATCAGAGGGCATTGCAGGTCCAGTCCTGTGCCGTGCTGTGATCAGAGCGCCTTGCTGATTGCAGATCCAATCCAATGTGCCCAGCTGTCTGTCCTAGAACCAGATCCAATTCCCTGACCAGAATCTTGATGGAATAGAATCCTGACGGTTCCGTTTAAAAACATATCTAGTGAGTATCTATAGAACGAACTGTGTCACTAGCATATGTACTGTCCATAATCAATCCCTATTTTAAACCCATCAGAACCTGTATTGTTAGAAATATTTTTGAATTGTCTGAACTCTCCATCCAAACCATCATATCTTCCTCCTGTACTAGTATTGCTAAAACTATATTTGCGCTGATAATTTTTCATCTGAAGAAGGCGAGCGCCTCTGCAGGCAGTCATTCTGATCAAGTGGCTGTGTTCCTTTGTGGTATTTGTTTATTCATAGTCATCCTCTAGTGTAAAAAAACCCATTTGTCATTTTAAAAGTGCATTCCCGTTACCCATTTTTGTACCTATCTTGAAAAAACGACCTCCACTAAAATGTCCATAACTTCGTCAGTTTTTGTGCTAGAAACAAAATTTCAACTTCTGTAGCTAACATCCGCATCTTTAAATCACATCTTAAACCGCATCCCAAATGCATACAGTTCTCCCGTTATCGTGAATATCGCGCAGTGAAAAGTTTGCCGGGAATTTTCGTTTAGGGAAAATCTTACACGTGTAAAACAGCTTTTGAGTGATTCCAACTTCCATTTTCAGATTTCAAATTGTTTCTTGGTATTAAGTCATTGCTAGTGCTTGTGTGCAATTATCCAAAGCTGCTCCCATAAGAATGCATATCATTTCAGCAATTTAGATCATATTTAGTGTTCTTGCCCAATCCATTCTAAGATAGCTTTAAACCCATTCTGGCAGCTTGCCAGTCAATTCCGTTCTCTCTTGTGTTTGCTGGGGGGAAAGTAGGATTGATATTCTCTTTGCATTGTCTATTGGGGGTTGAGGGGTGTGCAGAGGGAACCTTTAATCACAGTGCTATCCTATTTGATCTGAACACACACACAAAAGCATTATTTCTATGCTGAATTGTTTTGCTCACTATTACTCCTTGTGTTTTAAAGAAATTATTCTGTGTTACCACACCCCATTGGTGATTATTGTGTACCCATTAAAACATAGTGTGATTAAATTGTAAATACATAAATAAATATTTTAACTTTGCAAACCAGCCTGATTCCTGGTTCAGTGTGACCGGGGGTGGGGAGGTTCCAGGAGAGGGGCGTAATATGAGTGGTATATCGTTCAGAATAAAGAACTTTTAGATAAAAATAAATAAGGATTTCAGTTGTGCACTATACGCTAGGCGTTGACTTGGGGGAGTGCCGAATTGAAATCACTTACAAGTTCAATCAGATGGAGAACTAATTTCTCGAGTTGGAAAACCTCAGCCAAAACAATGCTACACTGGTAAATGCCCGGGACTGGGCCCCTCTCATCTAACTGATTTGGTATACTTTTGACGACTCTCTCGTAGGGAGGGGAAAACCACACTACCTTTGGCTGGTAGCAAATCACCAATAGCCACTACGGGTACCACCTGTGGTCCAAAACCTATGATTCCTTTGTGCACTGGCCCAAATGATTAATTGTTCTCTGCTGGCCCTTTAGAACACCCATACAACGTCTAGGTATGTAAGAAAGTTTACCAGAGTGAGGGGATTCATCAGGGGCAGGTTTAGTTGGTGTTATATTTTCCAACATCACAGTTGTCGAAATATGGGGAGCCAACACATGGCTGTAAGGTTAGGGAGGTGGGAGTTCTGGAAATGTAGGGATTACAGGCATTGTACAGCTGGTAGAGTCTCACATCCCAGGATCAGTGACAAGATCAGAAGTAATCACACCCCCTGCATCCATTCTGGAAGGGACACCCATGGATGCTGACAATGATACTGGTCCCATGTCTTAATTTATTTGGTGTAAGCTCAGGCTTCCATCGTTTTCAGCTTTGCCGAGTTCAGAACTATGTCAGGAGTGTCTTTGGCAACTGATATCCTCCCCAATGGGTCCAAACTAGTTGGAAGGGATTTGGAGGGCTAAATGAACCCAGAAAATTATTGATTTCAGTTATTATAGAATGGGCTTCACCGAAAGGTCTCTCATCATTAGCTGTGCTTGGCTTTTAATGCGTGTTGTTGAAAGTTGATCTTGTGCTAGAAGTTTCTTCTTAACTGTTATAATTTTCAGTTTTAATATGGATGCAAACACTGGTGCCAGATTAGCAGGGTCTGTTTGCACATCAGGGGTGTCAGGAGTTAACACGTCCATTTTGAGTTCACTGGACCTTTTATTTAGAATGAGTGATGTTAAGGAATTTAAAGGCACGCCACACTCCAGACCAGGACTCTTTTTACTGGCCGAGGATGCAGAGCACAATTAAAACACTTTTATTTTATTTATTACAAATTCAGTTTGAGAAGCCACCCACCCTGTCTCATACCCCATTTTACAAATACCCCGGGTCGCAATGGACCATGAACCAGGCTGGTGTGTAATAATACAATATATTTCGTTTTTAATTCCAATGAAAATCACACAAATTTAATATAGGGCAGCAATCACCTGTGTGGTGGTAATTACACAGTAAATTGATAGAATACACTTAGTTTGACCTTGTTACATAAGATATACAATGCACAATTGAATAAAGGAAAGATTACTTTTTCGAGGATTTTCTGATAGCACCACAGTTAATATTTCGCACTGCAACACTCCCTTTATCCCCTGTTAACCGAAGTTTTTGTGGGTAGAAAGGGGTAGCAAGGAGTCCGGTATACTAGGCAACAAACAGAATGAAAATCCGACCTTGGCCTCTGAATGGGAGGCAAAATCAGATTGAAAACCCATGAAATTGAGCAACATAGCACTCAGAATTACTAAATATTTGTTTTACATGTGCGTTTCAATGAATAAGGCCAAAATGGGTATAGCAGTATCAAAGAAGTCTGAAAACTAGCAAACTACAAGGCAATGTACTAACAACGGGCATATAGTTCAGAGAATCAACTTTGGAAGGAAAAACACAGTGCAGCAAAATCACAGGTGGAGAAATTACAATTGATTCATTTCATGGGTTTAAAATAGCAAAACGGTTTGGAATTTGGGCTAAACCGGTAAAATCGGAATTCGGTTTTGATGTTAAAGTACAAAAACACCTTACATGTAGGATATGAAAGTGAAAGGGTAACTCTAAATAAATGACAGTATGGGATTCTTACAGGGGAAGGAAAAATCGGTTTTGAAAATACAGCAGTTGCACAGGGAAAATCAGTTTGAAAAGGAAATGACAAGTTTTACTGAGACTATAGTTTTTGTGACTAGAAAAGAGGAACGCCGCCCGTGAAACAGGTTACTTTGCAACTGCAACCCCTTCACGCTGTGTGTCTCTTTAGATGGGAATTTAATCAATTTATTCCAAATTGTGCTAAGGACATATACAACAGAATGAAATGATTGGGAAGGAACAGTGCTAACACTTGAGATTGCTACAGATTTTCCTAAGAACGGGGTACACAGAGAATTCTGATAATTTTAAGGATTTTGCTCGGGCAGCTATAGGATCTCTATGGGATTGGACAAAATACAAGGTGACAAAGCAAGGGATGCAGTTTGTGGTTACTGAGGAAGGGAAATACTCACAACAAGCACTTGAATGGGCTTGCTTGGACAGTGAACCATGTTTCTGGACAGCAGGGCAAGATCTGGTCACTGCGCAGCGGGCTCTCCTGGAAGGGGACAGCTTGGCCTAGTCTGGTCACTAGAGACAGCGAGGTACATTAGCTGGGCAAGCAGGTAGCGGGCCAAAAGACGGTCTGGTCACAGGATACTCACAAAAAGGGTACCACAGCTTTTCACACTTTCTCCCTGAATTATTGGGATTTTAGTAGGGTTTTAATTCTGGATCAGAGGTTCAGCCTGGGTAGAGCCAGCTAGCTCTGACTTGGCTTCTGGAACCTGGAATCTTGCAGGGTGAATGGGGAATATCTGGATCTCTGGAAGTTGAGTTATGAATGCTGGATTTTCTTGAAGGTCTGTCTGTCGGATTTTCTGGAAGGTCTGTGTGTCTGGAATATGAGCGTCCTAAATTTTGAATGTCTCCACCTTTATAGGCTGGATGATATCAGAGTATTTTTACTATGTATTTTACTATGTGGGCCAAACTAAGCTAGACATACCTCTAAATCGGATAGTTCAGCCGATGGAAGTCGCATCTTCCCTGAAAGCAGATTGGACTGAAGGAGGTGACTCATTCTTAGGGTGGGTGTTTTATGATGTACCTTTGTTTCACCAAAGTTATTTGTGCCAAAATAAGTTATGGAGCAAAACACTTATTTTTATACATGTCACCCTTATAAAAATTAGATTAACAGATCCCATATTTTACAAAGAATATACCATTCAAATCCCAAAACAGTGCGATGCTGTTTAGTCATTCTGGCTATCTTTCGCCATTTCCATGGAAAAAATTTCACCAAAAATTCTACAATTATGTATTTGTATACATATTATCACAGGGCATGTTTTCATTAATTTCCAAAGCTGTACCATGTATGCTTTCCCAGAAATGACATTTTCCTGGTGTTTGTCTCCCCAAAATTCTAGAAAAACCTACAACGTATTATTTTAATGGCGCAAACATGACATTTCAACTATCATAATTTCAGCATTAATATGCCTTTTGATTACTGAAATAAATGACATGATCTGAACAGTCTCTGAAATCAAAAGGGCTGGTTTTGTTTTCCAAATATGGGCATTCCTTACAGCCCCCAACCAAATGTCAGGCTCTGATCAGCTTAGCGCAGTGTTGCCATGGATTCGCCTTTGAAGTCCTTAACGTCCTTCAATTTGAGTTGCTGGGAGGTGTCGGGTACCAGGGCAGTCCATTGTCTCATGCTGGAGCACTGCCGCTTCGTCTGACGAGGTTGCTAGATTCTCCACCTTGGCCCATTCATAGTTTCCAGGGTGCTGGTCCACTTGGGAAAGGTGATTCTGTTCCCAGGGGAGGCCGGGCACTTTGAAGCCATGGCCTGCCAAACCTGTTCTGCTGGCCACAAAGTACTTTTATTTCTTTCTTTATTTTTCTTTCTGTAACCAGAAAGCAAGTCTTTTGGGAATAAGTATCATGTATGTAATTAAAGCAACCCCATCATAATTCTGTGCAAACACAGGGCCTGAGTTTAACATTTTACTTTTCAAAAGGTATTTTCTTGTTTGGAAAAAGCACCCTTTTACACGTGGGTTAATTATTCTTGGATGTCACTTTTACAAATGCGGTTCTTTCTCGGCTCTATATTATGAACATTATTTATAGCCCTAGTCACTTTCTAATGCAAAGAAATATGTCCAATACAAGAGTTCTCTGAAACTGACATCAAGCAAAAGGAGAGAGAGAGTTTTTTTCTGTATAATTTGACTGTATTAGATTGTTGCAAAAGTAAAATGTTTGCTATGTGGCCTGGAGTGAATTTCTCTACTATTACACAGATTTTCCTTGACACAAAATGCCTTTCGGGGAGGACTTTTGTGTCAAGGACATTTGTTCTGCTTTTCTATTAGAATACGATGACTGGTACGGATTTATATGAACATATAGGAACCCTGGGTCACGTCGCCCAAAACCATTCTCAGCTACGTACTCTTGCCACATTCGAGTACCCGTGGGGTGATGTACACAAGTGAGTTTCATTTCTTAATTTTAGTTGAACCGGCATCTTGTATAAAAAAATAATTTGTACACTCATCAGTTACTGGATAAAATGTAAGTTTCCCTTTACCTATATTCCCACAGATGTAGTTAGGTTTTCCTAACACAGTTGAATATACTGAAACTATAATCCTTCGGTTCTGAAGGATTTTTTTAATTGACAACCAGAGAAGGACACTGTTGTTGTACTCCAGTGACTTATGAGTGATGGAACCTATATTTTATGAATTATCACCGGCCTGATATCCAGACCCTCTTATTCACCATGGCTTCTAGCTTTTTTGATTGATGGATCACTTAAGATAATGCATTCATCTAGTTATATCTTTATTAACCCTTCGATTAATGTTCTTTCTAATTGGTGCTCACCGGGTCCCCTTATAACATTACAACTTCCAGCAACAGCATGAAGCTGGGCATCACTATGAATCTTGTATTGAATACACAGTATGTCGAATAACAAGTGCTCAAACACTATGCATTGTTACTATTTAACAACCACTGGTGGTTAACACTTACTGAGCATACGTTTTATAATGTTTGCCATACCTGACTATGCAAAATGCAAATTTCATCAGTTATTCCCTCTCTCCCCCTCCCCCTTTTTTTCTTTTCTCCCTTGTCTCTTACTCTTTCTCAACTATTTTGTGTCCTAGTGCTATTAGGCTCTAGAAGAAGAGGAAAGTACCTCGAAACATGTCAGCCACGCATATGTTAACCTATGGATATTATTCTTTTGTTGTTGCTTTCTTTTGTATATGTTCATTAATAACTGTCCTATACTTTAGTGCAACTATTGTAATAGTTGCCCTGCCTCTTTGAATTAAATAAATTCTACTTTGTCTTAATCGAAACTATTATGAACTTCAATTGAATGTGCTCGACATGTGATATCACATGCAAATCTATTGAATGTCTTTATTGACAACATTATATAGTTTAGTTTAGTTTAGTTTAGTTTATTATTTGTAGGGTGCGCCAAGCCCTGGAGCATCAGGGCGCACAAGACAAGAGTATGTTCAACTTTGTTACAGGTACATCTACATAATCATAGTACATTCTGCAATAAATAAAATATATACAGGTACATGTGCATGGTCATAACGCAGTATACAATAAGCAAGAATGAGCAGGGCTGGAGCTAGGTCCAGACAAGAGGTGATAAGTGTACAGGAATATTTAACAATGTGGAGGTGATATACAGTGGAATAAGTACAGTAATATACAATGGTGTAAAATACAGAACGTGGTATCATAGCTGGGGCATGCAGGTGGATCGCTAGTAGGGACAGTCAGGTCAAGCAGGTCGGATTAGTTAGATGTCATTAGCTCTCAGCCACTTGGTCAAATTCCGCCTAAATTTCGCAAAGGGCTGGGGTTCTCTTATGTCATGCGGTAGGAAGTTCCAAAGCTGTGCTGCTTTGACTGCGAAGCTATGTCCTCCAATAGTGGCACGTTTAAAGCGAGGGACATAGAGGCAGTTCGCATTGACCATTCTTGTTGGTCTAGGTGAGGTTCTTAAGTGTAGCCTGTCCATGAGGTAGGGTGGTGCCATGTTATTGAGGCACTTGTGAGTAAGGGAGGCAATTGTGAGTTGGATTTTGTCCTGAGTGGATAGCCATTTATATTCTCTTCTTATAGAGGAGATATGCTCTTTCCTGTTGATCTTAAGCGCGGCTCTCAGGGCATTATTCTGTAGGACCTGGATTTTTTGGATAGTCTGTTTGTTAGCCCTAATGTAGACCCCATTACAGTAGTCCAGTTTGGACAGTATAAGGGCTCTGGCAAGTGTGATGCAGCTGTCTGTAGAGAGGAATTGCTTGCTGGCTCTAATGAGTTTGCAAGTATATGCTGTAGAAGAGGCTAGGGAGTTGACTTGTTTGCCAAAGTTTAAGGTGGCGTCAAGGTAAAAGCCTAGGGTCTTGACTTCCTTTGCTACTTTGATATTGTTCCCATCGATAATGAAGCTGGCATAGTCAGTGTTAAGTTTAGTTATGTATGTCGGGGTGCCTAGGATTATGAGCTCAGTTTTGTCGTCGTTCAGGCATAAGCCGTGTGTGGCCATCCATGCCTGAACGATGCTGTAAATTTTATTCACTAAAGCCAGATCCACGACGTAATCTCCTGAAAGCGGAAGGAGGATCTGGGTATCGTCTGCATAGTTGGTGTAGGCGATACCCAGATGATCCATTTCGTCAAAGAGCGGCTTTGTGAATATGTTATAGAGGGTTGGTGATACACAAGATCCCTGGGGTACACCGCACTTTATAGGGATCGGGTCAGCTGAGGCTGATGGAGAGAAGACTCTCATGGTGCGGTTATTCAGGAAGGATTTGATCCATAATATGGATGGGGACGGGAGGGCTCCTAACTTTGGATCCTCTGACTTCTTCTACTTTTTGCTAGATTGGTCTTGTGCCAAGACCACTTTTCTCCCCCGTACCTTAAATTCACATAACTCATTTTTATAAATTATCAATTGATAAACGACCTCAAACTACTAGTGTGCACCGACAACCACAAATATTCTCCTGTTAAATGTACCCCACAGATTGGAGGGAGGAGGGATGTACAAAACACAGGGCTGCTCTCCTTATTGTTGCTTTGGTATTTTCCCTTGATCACCTAGTTTCCTGCATTAATCATGCTTCACTCGGTTGTATCAGAGTCCATTGATACACACTATCAGACCCAGTGACATAGAGAATAGCTAAATAGGTGACTCTCACCTTCTATCTGTAAGGCCCTTAAATCCGGCTCCTCTTCCCAAACTTCGTCTGCAACCGGAGGAACCTCCACCAGTGCTGCGTAGTGACCCGTGCACTATCCAATGTCTTTAGGGGGCCTTAGGGACCTTCCAAGAGAAGCCGCCTTCAGACCACCCCCAGGTATGAACACCCCACTTGCAAACACCTGCACCCTTTCCCCCTGCATGCTTCACCCTTGCGGGGGGATGCAGCAGTCTTTAATCTGGAGGAGGCGGGGCCTCAGCAGTCCAGTGGAAGCAAGGAAGAAAAGACTCTCCCACGGGTGCAAACACCTACACCCTTTCCCCCTGCGAGCTTCGCTCTCGCGGTGGGATGCAGCAGTTTTTAATCTGGAGGCGGCGGGTCCTCAGCAGTTCATCGGCAGCAAGGGAGACAATACTCTCCCACAGGTGCACACACTCACAACCTTTCCCCTTTGGACTCCACTCTTGCAGGGGGATGCAGTAGTTTTTAATTTGGATTGGTCGGGGCCTCAGAAGTCCAGCAGCAGCAAGGGAGAAAAGACTCTCCCACAGGTGCAAACACCTGCACCCTTTCCCCCCGCGGGTTTAACACATTGCATCCATTTCGGTGGAGAGACATCTGCTCTAACAAGCATGTTACATAAATTCTGTTTGTTTCTAAACGCAAACACTGGTGACTTTGGCCAAAACTGTGCAGCATCTCATCATGTGTAAACAGCTTCCAATGTGTTTTAATAATATTTTTAATAGAGTTATTCTGTTTGGAAAAATTAATCACATGTACCATTGTTGGATCTTTCTTCAGCACCGGCTATAACAAAACGTCTCTAGGAATAGTTCATTCTCATGCAAGTCACTCAAATATCCTCTCATAGTAAAACTATTCTGCATTATTTGTATTTCATCATCTAAAGAGGAAGAGTCAGATACAATTCTCCTTAGTCTAAGAATCTGGGAGTAAGTCAAAGTCTTGAGAATTTGAGGAGGATAAAAGATAGCAGTGTGCAGGATAGTATTTTTATCTGTCAGTTTTTGATAACTAGTTGTCTGTAACTCATTATTTCTCCATTTAATCAATGCATCCAAGTAATGTATAGCTCCATCCTAGATCTCTATATACATTTTATTCGGGAGTGTCTGGTATTCAGATACTCTAAAACTGATGAAATGTATAAACTGACCCTGTCCAGATACCAAACACATCGCCGATGAAACGATGACACAATTTCAATTTGTTTAGCCACGATACATGACATAAGATATGTGTCATTTCCAATGATATCATACGTGCATTGGCATAAATGGGAGCCATTTACCGATGTGGCCTATAATGTTAGTCCTGTGTAGCACCCCATCAGTGCTCCCTCTGCTGCTTGTCTTGGGCGTGGACCACCTCTTCCCTGTTTTACCTCTATATATCCTTTGATTAGTGTTATATATGTTTTGCATCTGTCCTTGCACCTGTCCTTGTGAGCTTTTAATCTGGGGGTTCTTTACTTTACACTCTAATATCTCCTTTTGTTCCTAGTATTCCATGCAGTGGTTCACAACTGTCACACACTCTGTTAATGGTTTAGTCTACCACCCTATAGACACACCCTTTAGCTGTGCTTGTACCTTGGGAAGTAGCCCAGCTACAAAGGGGTTAGCTATAGTTTCCTGTGCAATCTCATCATGTGAAATAGTCTTCAGGAGATTCACCCTCGTTATATTTTAGCCCAATCATTCTTTCGGGGGCATATCTCGGGGATTGCAGTAGTAATTTTCTCTCTAACCTGAACTAAGGCATCACCATTGCCAGGATCGGGACCTGGGCCACTAGCCCACTCGACTAGTCACTGTTTTACCATAGGCAGTATTACTGCTATCAATAGTTCATTCATATCAGACCAAGGGGGATTGTAGGACTGTATAAAAGTGCTTAATTCTTCTGTAAAATGTTGCAGGTCTTCCCTAATATTTTGAATTCTTTGGCCAGGCTTCGCAGGTCACCCAGAGTCCATGTAGCAAGCTCAGTGGTGAGGTTGTGTTGTTGCTAGTCTCCCTCATCGACTCATTCCCTGCTGGTAGCTGGCTAGGCGGTACTTGCAACACTTGCAAGTCTCTTCCATACACCGTGACTCCCCTTGTCAGAGATGGAATATAAGAGGGTGGTGCATCAGGCAATGGGCCCCCTTTGAGCTCTCAGGTGCTTGGTCCTTGCAGTGCAAGTGCAGAGGGCATTTCGGGTTGGAGTTGTATCACCACAAGTGGCTTATCCACTCTTAGTGCCTGTTCCCCCGCCTTACTTGTTTCTGGCCTGCTCTCACTGCAGCTCATACATTAGTGAAACAATCTATTTTGTCTTCAGACGTCTCCTCATCCCAAACAATCGGTTCAGTTTCTGTTTTTATGACGACTATCTGAGGGCACAGATGCGTGGATTTCACTGACACTTACCTTGCTATCAGGTATTTTATCTGTCATCAAAGCCTGTCGTTAAACTTCCTAAATCCTTCAACTTTACTGTCATTGCTTCTGGCAGTCACTTCCTCTATCCATGTCTCAAACGCCTCCACTATTTGAGACTTATTTTTCCATTCGGTTCTTCTAAAGCTCCTTTTGAGTGCACCCAATGTATCAAAAATAAACAATTCATCTATGGGGAACCGAGTATACATGTTAACTTGTCTCAGTAAGTGCCAGTAATCTCGTAAATCACAAGTTGTACTGTTAAAGTTAGTGAGGACATAATAAGTAGGTGGGCCCTTAGCAGGGGCTTCTGCCTTTTTAAATTGTCCTTTGCCCATCGTCTGGTCCTAGTTATGTTCTCAGTTGCCCCATGCTCACCTGACCCTGTCACACTCAAATGACTCCATTCCTTCGCGGTCCTGAGATGGGAGGGGTCTCTTACAGAAACTCCACAGAGCGGTCCTGAAAAGGGCAAAGGTATACTGAATGAGAGAATAGCTAGCTGTCTTTCCCTATTTACATGTAGGGCTTCACTATCTCACCAACCAAATCCCATTTTCTCTGTTCCAGTTTTATTTTCCCTATCTAAACCAGAAACCCAGATGGAGAAACCTCTTTCGATTGCCACCTCCTTCCTTCCAGAAGTTACCTATGAACTCAGAACTGTGTCGCCGGAAAAAGGATCTGGATTGTATCTCGGATGATGCGCTGCTGGGTAATATACAAAATGGCACATACTGATATTGCTTGTGCAGCATTATATACAAAAATGATGCTGCAGCTGCCGGCTAACTCTGATAATACGGCCCCCTTAAAAAAGTTTAAAACAGTGCCTGCCTAAGAAAAACAATTAATGGTACAATGGAAAGTTGAAAATTCTCAAAAGACTAAATCGGAAGGCTGAGAAGAAATGGCTCAGGAACAGAACCATTGTCCATCATGCTGAGGTCAGGCTCGCATTGAAGGCATATACGGTGGAGATCCTACTAGCTGAAGCTCAAAGTCTTCAAAAAGAGATCAACCTTGCAGATAATTGAGCCAAAGCTCTGTTTAGGGTCATTAGAAATTGTTCTAGTCATATCTGCACACAAGCCAGTCTACTGACATCTCAAAGGTTGGTAAATGGTGTTAACACATTTATTTTAGAAGGAAATGACCTGATTAGAAGCAGTATTGATGACAAAATAATGACCCCCTGTACTGAGGCTGTTACGGAGAATATAGACTCTGACAACCAAGTGAATGTGCCCGAGTTTACTTCTCCTTGGGCAAAGCAGAAGGTATTGAGACATTGATTGCTCAGCTAAAACTCACTACCCTATCACAACCCTATCCCAGCCTACTTGGCCAATCAGCATGCTCATGCTCTCGGTAAGCCAATTCATACCCTGATGAATGCCTCACTTGCCCAAGGCTATGTACCTGTTGAACTAAAAATATTCTAACTGACTCCACTGCTAAAAAAAGCCTACTTTGGACCCGAATAACCTATCTAACTATTGTCCCATTGCGGGTCTCCTGCGGTCTACAACAATCCTGGAGAACCTTGTCACTGCCCAGTTACAGGGCTTCCTGGAGAAAAACAACATCTTAGACATCTATTAATCAGTCAGAATTTAGTCACTGGACTGAGATCACCCTACTCACCATCTGGGATGATCTTCTTGAGACTGCCGGCAATGGTAACATCAGCATGCCTGTCATGCTTGACCTGTCAGCAGCCTTCGATACAGTGGATTTCAGCATACTTAAATCCAGACTATCATTATTGGCACACATGTCCAACAAGGCTATTCAGTGGTTCACATCATTTTTGTACAACCGCTTTCAACTGGTTAAGGCAGGCTCATACCTGTCTGAAGCTCTGCCTGTAAACTGCAGAGTCCCGCAGGGCTCATCCTTGTCTCCAATATACAGGCCGATTCATGGAATTAATGAGCACCGAAAATTCCTGCGCAGAGGTGCCAAAACGTGCGATTCGCAGTAAAAGTGCGAAAATCGCAGGGAAACCAGCGCACATCGATTCATGGAAGTCCGTGCGCGAGAAAAATATTGGATGTGCGCTGAAAAAGTGTGCGGCGCACGCCGGCGCACAGGTCATCCAACGGCGTGCGCCACGGCTGCTGCGAAATCGCACATAGCGCGGCGCACATCACAAAAGTAGGCGGAACACGGGGCGTAACACTCGGAATGGGGAACAACGCGTGAAAATATGGGCGTCACGGGGGAAGTACAGGAGGCAAGTGCGCGGAACGCCCACACGCTCGCCTACAACTCGTATTCATGGAATCGAATAGGGCGAACCAGCGCACGGGCTAAGACGCGCACAGGGCCAAACAAGTACGCCACAAGAAAGCAGGCGGTAGCATCCCTGCGCCTGAAATAAATGTGCGCCAAAATGTGCGCTAACAAAAAGCACCCATATACAGCTATGATGAATGATCCATACAGTGGCCCTCTAGGGCAAATGAGGTGCAAAGGGGTACCGACAAACACGGACACCCGCTGTGTGAAAAATAGCGTGTGCGTGTATTACAGGGTTCGCGGGAAGTTCCACACGCGATTGGCCTGGGCACGTGTATTCCGGGGTGCGCGGGAAGTTTCACACGCGAATTTGCAGGGTACGTGTATTTCGGTGTGCGCGTGAAGTTCCACACGCAATTTCAGCAGGGTACGTGTACTCCGGGTGCGCGGCAAATTCCACACGCGAATCCAGCAGCCTATGTGTATTTCGGGGGTGCCGGGGAGTCCCACACGTGAATTGGCCATGTGAGTCCTCCCAGCTGTTCCCTCTATACCCTCCACGGCCCCTGCAGGCGGCCCACACCACAGGGGACTACCCTGCACCCTTGCACATGTCCCGCAGGCAGCCCATCCACTATCGCCATGCCCCCCAGCCAACCCACATGTCACCTTGCACTACTGCCCACCAACGCATGTCTCCCTGCACCCCCACCCCCCAGCATCCAGGGGCACCCTCCACCAGGCCCCCACTCATGTCTCCCAGCACCCCCACCCCCCTGCATCCAGGGGCACCCTCCACCAGGCCCCCACTCATGTCCCCCTGCACCCCCACCCCCCAGCACTATAGGGCACCCTCCACCAGGCCACCACTCCTGTCCCCCTGCACCCCCACCCCCTGCATCCAGGGGCACCCTCCACCAGGCCCCCACTCATGTCCCCCTGCACCCCCACCCCCCAGCACTGTGGGGCACCCTCCACCAGGCCCCCACTCATGTCTGCCTGCACCCCCACCCCCCAGCACTGTGGGGCACCCTCCACCAGGCCCCCACTCCTGTCCCCCTGCACCCCCACCCCCCAGCACTGTGGGGCACCCTCCACCAGGCCCCCACTCCTGTCCCCCTGCACCCCCACCCCCCAGCACTATAGGGCCCCCTCCACCAGGCCACCACTCCTGTCCCCCTGCACCCCCACCCCCTGCATCCAGGGGCACTCTCCACCAGGCCCCCACTCATGTCCCCCTGCACCCCCACCCCCCAGCACTGTGGGGCACCCTCCACCAGGCCCCCACTCATGTCTGCCTGCACCCCCACCCCCCAGCCGTGCGATTTGCCTGGGTACGTGTATTCCAGGGGTGCGCGGGTAGTCTCACACGCGATTCCATCAGGGTACGTGTATTATGGGTCCGCGTGAACTTCCACACGCGATACCAGCAGGGTATGCGTATTCCAGGGGTGCGCGGGTAGTCTCATACGCGATTCCATCAGGGTACGTGTATTATGGGTCCACGTGAACTTCCACACGCGATACCAGCAGGGTACGTGTATTTCGGGGTGCGCGTGAAGTTCCACATGCAATTTCAGCAGGGTACGTGTACTCCGGGTGCGCGGAAAATTCCACACGCGAATCCAGCAGCCTACGTGTATTTCAGGGGTGCCGGGGAGTCCCACACGTGAATTGGCCATGTGGGTCCTCCCAGCTGTTCCCTCTACACCCTCCACGGCCCCTGCAGGCGGCCCACACCACAGGGGACTACCCTGCACCCCTGCACATGTCCCGCAGGCAGCCCATCCACCATGGCCATGCCCCCCAGCCAACCCACATGTCACCTTGCACTACTGCCCATCAATGCCTGTCTCCCGGCATCCCTACCCCCCAGCACTGTAGGCCACCCTCCACCAGGACCCCACTCCTGTCCCCCTGCACCCCCACCCCCCAGCACTGTGGGGCACCCTCCACCAGGCCCCAACTCATGTCCCCCTGCACCCCACCCCCCTGCATCCAGGGGCACCCTCCACCAGGCCCCACTCATGTCCCCCTGCACCCCCACCCCCCAGCACTGTAGGGCACCCTCCACCAGGCACCCACTCCTGTCCCCCTGCACCCCCACCCCCTGCATCCAGGGGCACCCTCCACCAGGCCCCCACTCCTGTCCCCATGCACCCCCACCACCCAGCACTGTGGGGCACCCTCCACCAGGCCCCCACTCATGTCCCCCTGCACCCCCACCCCCCAGCACTGTAGGGCACCCTCCACCAGGCCCCCACTCCTGTCCCCCTGCACCCCCACCCCCCTGCATCCAGGGGCACCCTCCACCAGGCCCCCACTGCTGTCCCCCTGCACCCCCACCCCCCTGCATCCAGGGGCACCCTCCACCAGGCCCCCACTCCTGTCTCCCTGCACCCCCACCCCCCAGCCATGCGATTTGCCTGGGTACGTGTATTCCAGGGGTGCGCGGGTAGTCTCACACGCGATTCCATCAGGGTACTTGTATTATGGGTCTGCGTGAACTTCCACACGCGATACCAGCAGGGTACGTGTATTTCTGGGTGCGCGGGAAGTTCCATACGTGAATTTGCAGGGTACGTGTATTTCGGTGTGCGCGTGAAGTTACACACGCGACTGGGCCTGTGAGAGTGGGGTACGTGTATTCCAGGGGTGGGCGGGAATATTTACTCGCGACTGGGCCTGGGAGAGCGTGTTACGTGTATTCCTGGGGTGGGCGGGAAGATTAACACGGTCGCCTACAACGCGCCAAAAAATAAAAGGTCCAATCCTGAAACACGTATGCCAGCATGAAGCAGGCCCACATCCCGCTCAGCATAAAAGAGTGCGCAAACAACAAACAAGCTCAGACGCCAGGATGAATATACCGTTCCTAGCAGCAGTGGCCGCGGGATACCGCAGGAGGAGAAGGATAGTCAGGGCCAGAATCTTCACACCCAGAACGAGCCTATTTGGTATGCCTGATGACCAGGTGTATGGGAGGTACAGGTTTCCACCACACATAATACTCGACCTGGTCAGTGAGTGGGAGGATGACCTCACATCACCCACCCTGTGCTCCCAAGCACTCAGCCCCCTGGAGAAGGTCCTCAATGTACTGCACTTCTTGGCTACCGAATAATTTCAGCGCAAAAGTGCCATAGTGGGGGGGGTGTCACAGGCCACGCAGTCACAGTGCCTACACCAGGTGTTGGCCATCATCACTGCACGCCCATCAGTCCGCAGGCACATATACCTGCCCAGAACACCTGCAGAAAGGCAGGCTGTCAGCCAGGATTTCTACAGGCTGGCACAATTCCCCAAAGTGCTAGGTGCCATTGATTGCACCCATGTGGCTCTACGTCCCCCCAGGGCAACTGAGCACATCTATAGAAACCGCAAGCACTGGCATTCCATCAACGTCCAGGTAGTATGTGATGCCAAGGGAATCATCACCTCAGTATATGCCAACTATCCAGGGTCCACCCACGACAGCTTCATTTACAGGATGTCAACCCTAAATCGGGACATGGAAGCTGGGCGGCATGGCGATGCATGGCTGCTTGGTGAGTAGAAATGCCACAGCACACGCATGCATGACAGATACTGAGTAATGATATGATATGATATGGCATTTGTAACGCGCATATACACAAGTGTTTCAAGGCGCGAAAATAACCCACTAATGATCCCCATCACCACCTCCCCAGGGGACAGTGCCTACCCTCTGAGCACACACATGATGACGCCAATTCGGAACCCCATCACGCCTCCCGAGGTAAGATACAACACAGCCCATATTGCAACATGGGGCATAGTGGAGCGCACATTCGGAGTGCTCAAGTCACGCTTTCGCTCCCTTGACCGTTCTGGTGGGCAGCTGTTATACGCTCCCCCAGTAGTGTGCAGGATCATAGTGGCAGCATGTGTCCTGCACAATTTTGCAACACGCCGGGGCCTGGCTGTGGACATGGTGGTGCCCCCACATCCCCAACCACATGCACGCCCGCCGTGCATGGGAGGGGAAAGGGCACGGGGTGAGGCAGCCCGTACGCAGCTGGTGGCTAATTACTTCACATAGAAAGCACACCCCTGTGGAGTGCACACAGCCCTGGCACATACCATCTGACAATCAATGATGACTCAATCTGACAATTCTGATGAATTAAGGGACAGTCAACTGTAAAAACCATAGCAGCCTGAGATTGTTCATCTGGAAGTGTCACAATGTGTGCATCCCTACCTACACAAACACCACCAATGCAGTGTCATCAAAAGACACACTTCCATGCAGCAAAAATGAATACCCACTTGCAAAATACAACATGAGAACAGTGCCATGTCACCCAACCCCTAACCGGCATGGCCACACAACACACCATGGCATGTCATGCAATGTGAGAGCAAACAAATTAATCCCCACAACATGCCCCAAGTGTCACCAACTACAGTGTCCCTAATGGAAACTGGCCACACATGAAATGCTCACAGTAATGCAGGACCAACAACACACATTACCAAATACTTACCAATAATACCAATCGACCTGCACAACCTCCAACCTACCATAAACATGACAGTACGGACTTAAAAAATTGGTAGCCTCACTACCTGATAATGCCAGCACTTCAAACACTTCCAACTGTACAGTGTTAGCGCCACGCAAGAGTGTAGGTGCACTGCTTACAACATGGACTCCAGTTCCAAAGTAGACCGCCTTGTGAAGGCATGAGAAATGGGCCTGCAAATTAGGAGAATGAGATGGATTCAGAGGCACATATCAATACACCATGCAGTGTACAATACAACAACAATATGCACTAGGAATGTATACACAGTATTGACTACAGACTGCCCACACATCATATGGGAGTCCAACGTCACCGTGTAAGTCAATGTCACTTGGGCACACCCTTTGCAAGCCCATGGAAACGGGAAGCAGGAGGGGTGTGTGTCATCTGACCCAAATTCAGGACAAGCCTGCATGTGCCCAGCCACAATACAGCGTATGCCCACGGGAGCCACACAAGGCAACACACTGTCAAAAAAATCAAGATTCAAAAATCAAAAAAAAAAAAAAAATCAAAAATGGCCATGAATGGGCCCAGGGGGGTGGGGGAGGCTACCCAGGAGGTCTGAGGACAGGGTGCACACCAAAACCCACCTGTGTGGATCTTGTGAAAAAAAAACACCTCCATGGGCTCATGGCCTGCACGGCTACCCTATTGTGGGAGAATCGCTGCTGTCGCTCTCCTCACCCTCTGCAGCTGCATCAGGAGGTGGTGGCACTATGGGAGGCAGCCCACGCAAAGCCCTAGTCTGGTCCTCCATGGCAGCAAGCATGCGGGTGTGGAAGGTCTGGTTCTGGAGGATAATTGTGCGGAGGTCCCCAAGCAACAACTCAGGGATGCCCAGACCTCTGCCCTAGTTGCCTGCATCTCAGCTGAGAGCGTACGTGTGAGCCGCTCCAGCTGCTGTTCTGTCATCGCATTAGCTGAAGCCTCAAGCTCAACCAGAGTTGCCCTGAGCTGACGGAGTTCCACCCACAGGGCTTCCCTGTGGCCCTGGGACTCAATAGAAATGGCTTCCTGCAGAGTCTCCAGTGCTGCCCGCCTGTCCCTGTTGGATGCCAACATGTCCTCCCTGTGTGACTGGCTAATGGAGTCTGTTGCCTGCTGTAGTTGTTCAATTAGCCTTTCTTGGGGGACAATGGAAGTGGCCACCCTATCCATGGCCTGAGCCATCATCTCAGTTGATGCTGCCTGTTGGTTTGCCATACTGTATATGTATTGCTCCCATGCGGTATTGCCAGGTGGCGTACGGCCACCGCGTAGGCGGGTACCACACCTGTCTGGGGCAAGGCGAACTGCGCCTTGCTGTGCCGGCACTGCCTGAGGCTGCAGGACTGCATTCCCCCTCTGATCTGCTGGCCCAGGAACAGGATCAGATGTGACCCTGCATCCGTAACCACCAAAGGCGAACCTACCAACACTGACATCCCCATTGAGGGTTCTACCCCTGGTGCAGGTGGGTTGGACAGTACAGAATCCCTCCCAGAAACACTTACCTGCGACGGCACATAGGTGTCATCATCCGAATCGACACCTGAATAGAGCTCGGGGGAGGTGCACCCAGAGACACCCCTTGAGATGACGGCCTGCAGCAAGTGTGGGGTCTCACCCACCACCACACCACGTCCCTCAATGGTGCCGGTCGGGCCTGAGACCCCTCCTGGGTCTGCACCATCTCCACAACCCCAGCAGTATCAAGTGCGTCATCCCCTGCAAAGACATGAAAGAAAAGAAATGGGAACAGGCATTAGCAACATGGAACACAATTAGGGCTGAGAAGCAACAGAAACAGTACTTCATTGACACATGTACCACATGACTATAACCCTCCCATGCATGCACTGTCACTGCGTATGAAGGGGAGGCAAATGGCACACATTGATGACACCAAGATGGAAAACCAACAAATTTGCTGCATGCTGCCTAGCAGTGCCATCACACATTGGCCTGTGATTGGCATGTCCAATACACATACATGACACATGCCATCACACAGATGGCATGTACCCTAGCCATGTCACACATGTGACAATAGGACTGAGAAATGCCTAGTGAAAGTGGTGGAATGCAGACAATCAGCCTGAATGAAAACAGAATAACATGCAACTATGTTGTGGCAAGATGACAATTCAAGGGCAACTGGCGTGAGGTTGGGCTGAATGTCTACTGTTGCCAGAAGGGATACTGCAACACCCAAATCCTGGTGCACAGAATGTATTGGATGAAACACATGGGTGACCCAAACCACTCAGGCACACACCCCCTCACCTGGCACTCAATCAGAAGCACTCACACACACACCATGCACATGGATGACACACACATGCATGTGCACTCACTGGACAATGCCTCATAATCTGGCAGGTCTCCCACGCCTTGGATCTGTTCCTCCGTGACGTAGGTCCCAGCAACATACTCATGTGGAGTGAGTTCTATGTCCTCTGCCGGAGACCCACCTCCAGTCACTAGAGTTGCGGCATGACTTGAGGCCAGCTTTTTCTTTGCCCTGCGCTTAAGGTCATTCCAGCGCTTGTAGCAATCATTAGCTGTGCGCCTCACAAATCCAAGGGCACTTATGAGTTCCGCAATGGTCTGCCAGTGTGCCTGACGTTGTGCAGGTGTGGTCTTGCATCCTGCAGTAATCACCATTTCGCTGTCATATGCGGACACATACTCCACAAGTGCATCAAGTTCGACCTGATTGAAGCTGGGCTTCCTTGGTGGGCCAGACTGTGTAGCCGTGTCTGGGGCATCAGCCTGTACTGGACGAGCACTCTTCCTCTTCCGCTTGGAAGGTGGTGGTGATACTGAGTGTCCTACGCCGCTCTGGACACTAAGAGCAGGAGCCCCGGTGGACTGTGGACTAGGAGTGTGGGAATGAACACTCACCATGGGACTTGTGCAGGCATTAGCTGAAGTGTGATGTAGTCAGGGGGAACGTCAGCAGGATGGACTAGGACCGACACTGTCCTGGCTGGGACACTCAGAGCTGGGGTGGATGGAGCCGCAGCCGCCCCTGCAGCCTCCCCACCC
This sequence comes from Ambystoma mexicanum, assembly GCF_040938575.1. Lineage (NCBI taxonomy): Eukaryota > Metazoa > Chordata > Amphibia > Caudata > Ambystomatidae > Ambystoma > Ambystoma mexicanum. The sequence continues at coordinate 1,268,066,395 of NC_090937.1, read as the reverse complement.
TGCCTACTCGGGGCAGCAGATCACATAGCTGCCCCTGATCCACATGGGCTGGTGACACCAATGTGCACCGCCACACTTGGCCTAGACCTGCTGACCTGGAAGTCAGCCATGGAGTCACCCAGTGCCAGGTCTGGTGCCACAATGGGCTGGTCCAACAAGGGCTGAGCAGGGATGGTGTCAGCCACGTTACCCTCAACCAGGGGGGGGGGCATGGGTGTCCCTGACTGGTCACCCACACATGGGGGGCTAGGGGCACCCTGCAAATCCTGGCCACGTCCCCTACCGTATCCACCACGGCCACCTCTTGTGGCTCGCCCACCTTTGCCACCCTTACCGCGTGCTTGCCTCCCAACCATGGCACTGATGTTGTTGTGCGTATGGGAGTTGCAGTAAACTATTGTCCTGGGCAATTGGGGGTCAAAGGGGTAGGGTACTAGGTGGAATTCGTACTCTAGTGCTCCAGCAAGGCTGTATGTGACCCCTGGGGGAAGATGTTAGGTCACGCAACGCACAGGCACCCCGAAAAAGGGAGATAATGTGCACGCAACCCCTCCTAGACCACGTGCGTGGAAAAAAAAACCTGCACTACGCTGTGGCACCCAGAAACACAAAAATGAACGTATGCGTGTCACACACAGCTTAGACTGACCTCTGAAGGGGTAGGCAACACACGGGGCAAGCACAGATGTCAAATACGTGCGCGACTCACCGTCTGCCAGGAAAAATCGCGTGAAAAATACGCGCGTTGGCAATACCCCCGCCAAAAGAAGAATTGTACGCTGTCTGAGGAGACAGGACAACAGGAGAAGTGAACGCTGTTTGAGGAAACAGGCCCAGGAAAAAGACAAGAAGACAAAAAGCTGTCAGAGGTAACAGGGAGTACGAACTTGGAACGCTGTGAAGTAAATCGCGTGTGAACCGACAAGAAGTACAGATTTCACCCACTCGCTCTCCACGAAAAGCATGTACAAGGAAATGGCGTTCTACACGTACCTTTTAAACATGCCCACACGTCCAGCGTCACTTCCGCGTGTACGCGCTAAAGCCCCATCCTCCAATTACACGAGCTGACACTCTGACGTGCAGTCATTGGACGTGTAACATGCACCCGTGTACAGGGAAACGCCCGCGCACGCACATCACAGACGCGCATACGCGCTGGTGGCCTTTGGGCCAATGAATTTGCGTACGTGTGCTGACCCTTTCCTTGAATTACACGCAGACGTGCTGGATTTTCACGTGCCAAATCACTCCGTATCACGCTGGCCACGCATAAGCACACGGAAGACCACGCTCCTGCCCAGAAGGCCGAATTATGTGCCCCCCAGAGCCCCGAGCACGCTCCCACCTGCCATCTGCTGCTGCCTGATTGCCTGCTGCCCACGTGCCCTGCCATTTGCTGCCTGCACATCAGCCAGGGGTGCTGTTGCTGTGACCACCCCTGCTGGAACCGGAGACTCCCGACTGGGATTCCATCACTCCACAGCCCAGCCCCAGGACCAGTTGCCCACCCACTCCTGCCTCTGGGGTTGTCATGTCGGGCACTGCAACATCTGGCACCACTGACAACCCCCGGCCAGAGAGGCAGAGGGGCACCAGCTTCACTGCCACCGAAGTTGGTGCCCTGGTGGAGCAAGTCCTGGGGCAGTATGAGGCCCTCTTCGGAAGTTTGCGCGCCGACAAGGAAGGACGGACTCGGATCTGGACGGACATCGTGAATGCCATCAACGCGGAGGGGGTGGCAGTCCGCGACTTCCAACATGTCAAGAAGCGCTGGGAGGACTTCAGGTCCAGGACCCTCAACAAGGCCCGGCGCTTCTTGAAGGCAGCGGATGCTAAGGGGCGCCGGGGCCACTTGTCGGTCCTGGAACGCATATCCCCAGCGCTCCACGTCCAGGTCCTTGAGAGGCAGACCCGTCTGGAGTCGAGCGGTAAGTGTACATGCATCATGATTGTAAGCTGTGCTTGTGGTGATGTGCCAGTAGTGTGCAGGTTGCACATGTGTTTGTATGGGGCCAAGTATGGGTGGGGGTGTACAGGGCCGTGAGGCTAACACATGCGAGGGCTGTCATGTGTGAGACATGGATGGTGCTTGTGTGTGTAGGCTTGCATGCCAAATGCAGTTGTGTGGGCACACATGTTTGGATGAATGTGTATGTAAGTAGGCATGTTCGTGATGTCACACATGGATGTTGTTTTCAGCTGCATGTATCAGCACTGTGTACATGTGTGTGTATTTGACAAGGGTGCAACAGTGATGCAACATGGATGCATGTGACAGCGGGATGTGGAAGCCTGATTGGCAGATGTGACATGGATGCCGATCTGAACACTGCGATTGTTGGCAGAGGTGTACACATGCATGCAAGTGTGGTGGTGTCTGTACATGTGTAGTGCACTCCCTGTGTTGCATGTGATGTCTGGCTCACCTTTGCCTGCTCATGCTGTTGTATGTGTATGGATGGTGCTGGCAGTTGCGATATGGCTGCGGTATGGCTCATGTGTGCAAGTTGAAATGACATGTGTGTTGGCGATTGTGATGCCATGTCTGAGGTTTGCCAATGCCACTCATGTACAACTGTCATGTGTGTATGTGTCCATTGTACAGTGCCCTGATGCCTGTGTTTTATTTCTCCCTGTCTGCAGCGTCAACTGACGAAGAGGGCGGAGAAGGTGCCGTGGAGCACAGCGGCGGGGATCGCACCGCCAGCCGGAGACGCAAGGCCCGGCTCCCCTCCCAGGTTGTGATCTCGTCGGGGAGTGAGGAGTCCGGTGCCGCGTCCCAGGCCGCAGCTGCCAGAGGGAGGTCCAAGAGGCAGAGGTCGGAGTTGGACTCCTCGGCAGCAGAAGGGGCAGCTGGGACCCCACAGGGCCCAACGGGGGAAGATGGCACAGAGTCATCCAGGTTGGTGGGGGGTTTGGTGGAGGAGGAGGCCGTGCAAGCAACAGAGACGGGGTCTGGAGGTGGGGATTCCACTGGTGCTAGTGGTGCAGTGCAGGACCAGGGACAGGAGGCAGCACAGGTCGCCACAGAGGTGCCTGTGTGCAATCCTGTCCCTGATCCTGTCACTGAATCATCTTGCACCAGCTGGGATGCCTACGTCCAGGCCCGTTTTCAGGCAGGGGATGAGCTCACAACAACTGGCCTTCCTCTGCCTGCGGACGTGGCTATCCGGGTCCGGGTTGAGCCTGTCCTGACTGGTGTGGCGTGCGCCAACGGGCCATGCGAGGTGACCTGCAGTCTTTTCATGAGGAGACTGCACGTCATCTCGAATGGCTCGTTGACCGCGTCGGCCTACTGGGACAGGTCACCCAGGCTGGATTCCTCCGTTTGATGGGGCTTGCTCAGACCCCCTCCTCAACTGAACCCCCTATGCGCCAGTCGTCCTCCGTGCCATCTTCCCACCCATTAGTCACCTGGGTGCCCTGTGGAGCTGCCTCTGACGGTGCGGCCAGGCTGGTGGAGGAATCATCCCTGCCACAATCGGGAGTCGGACGTCCAGCAGGGGTGGCCACATCAACGACTGCACCCCAGCCGGTGGAGGATGTGCAGGCAGCAGGAGCCAGGGCACGGGCACAGGCACAGCAGCAGCAGCAACGAGGTGGGAGCCATGATGGCTCGGGGCCTTCGACATCGGAGGACCCAGGACGGGAAGTGTCTTCCGTGTGGCAGCGGTTGGGCCACGCAATAGATGCAGAGCGGCAGCGGGCGGAAGAGGCACGGCTCACGATGGTCAGGGCGGAGAACTCCATGTGGAGGACCCTGAGGCGGGCCGAGTGCCTCGAGGCAATCTGCAGGGAGTTGGAGGTGAACATGTCGACGGCCCTGCGGACCCTCGGGGCCATGGAGGAGGACTGCCTCCGGGACATTGAGCAGGAGTTTGATGATGCCCTGGCCCGGAACATCCCAAAGTGAGCCGTCGGACTGGCCCGCTGCCCTTGTAAATAGTTCTGTAGTTAGTGTTAGGTTTCCTTTGGTTTTGCATTTTTTTTGGACCTTTTGGACAATGGGCCACATTTTTGTATATAGTTTTTTTTATTAGGTAGTGTTGTTAGACAGGTTTCATTTCTTCTGTTGGGATCATGGACCTTGGATTGTTTATCTGTATATAGTTGACTGTTGGATTTTCTCTTATTTTTTTTTAAATTTACCCATGGAGCAATGGTTTTCGATTTGAATTTTCCATTGGATTTACTTTTGTGAACTGTGACTTTGGGCACCTTACCTTTGGATTATGATTTGTGCTTTTACATTATTTCACGGACATGCTGCTTTCTTTTTTTTAATTGCCATTTTCGTTTGTTTATTTTTGATTCAATTTATGTTGCTTTTAATACATATTTTTTCTTCAAACTTCAATGTGTAGTATCATCTCATTGGTTTCACCATGCATATCATGATATGGGTTTTGACATTCACTGACACCCATTGTGTGTATGTGAGGGACATGTGTTCATTTACAAACTTGCCATTGGGGTTGTATCATGTAATTGCCATTTCTAAGTGGGTGGATGCAATACTCGGGTGGGTGTTTAGCATTTGGAGGCTGCCCATAAGGCCCAGGGATCTAGATTGTGATGACATGTTGGCTGGGGGGCATGTGTGGGGGCCTGCTGGCAGGTGCCCCACAGAGTTGGGGGGTGGGGGTGCTGGGAGACATGAGTTGGACATGAGTGGGGGCCTGGTGGAGGGTGCCCCACAGTGCCGGGGGTGGGGGTGCTGGGAGACATGAGTTGGACATGAGTGGGGGCCTGGTGGAGGGTGCCCCACAGTGCTGGGGGTGGGGGTGCTGGGAGACATGAGTTGGACATGAGTGGGGGCCTGGTGGAGGGTGCCCCTGGATGCTGGGGGGTGGGTGTGCTGGGAGACATGAGTGGGGGCCTGGTGGAGGGTGCCCCAGTGCTGGGGGGTGGGAGTGCTGGGAGACATGAGTTGGACATGAGTGGGGTCGTGGTGGAGGGTGCCCCTGGATGCTGGGGTTGGGGGTGCTGGGAGACATGAGTGTGGGCCTGGTGGAGGGTGCCCCACAGTGCTGGGGGTTGGGGGTGCAGGGGGACATGAGTTGGACATGTGTGGGAGCCTGCTGGCAGGTGCCCCACAGTGCTGGGGGGTGAGGGTGCAGGGGGACATGAGTTGGACATGAGTGGGGGCCTGGTGGAGGGTGCCCCACAGTGCTGGGGGTTGGGGGTGCAGGGGGACATGAGTTGGACATGAGTGGGGGCCTGGTGGAGGGTGCCCCACAGTGCCTGGGGGGTGGGGGTGCTGGGAGACATGAGTGGGGGCCTGGTGGTTGGTGCCCCACAGTGCTGGGGGGTGGGGGTGCTGGGAGACATGAGTTGGACATGAGTGGGGGCCTGGTGGAGGGTGCCCCACAGTGCTGGGGGGTGGGGGTGCTGGGAGACATGAGTGGGGGCCTGGTGGAGGGTGCGCCACAGTGCTGGGGGGTGGCGGTGCTGGGAGACATGAGTGGGGGCCTGGTGGAGGGTGCCCCACAGTGCTGGGGGGTGGGGGTGCTGGGAGACATGAGTGGGGGCCTGGTGGAGGGTGCCCCACAGTGCTGGGGGGTGGGGGTGCAGGGGGACATGAGTTGGACATGTGTGGGGGCCTGCTGGCAGGTGCCCCACAGTGTTGGGGGGTGAGGGTGCAGGGGGACATGAGTTGACATGAGTGGGGGTCTGGTGGAGGGTGCCCCACAGTGCTGGGGGTGGGGGTGCTGGGAGACATGAGTTCGACATGAGTGGGGGCCTGGTGGAGGGTGCCCCACAGTGCTGGGGGGTGGGGGTGCTGGGAGACATGAGTTGGACATGAGTGGGGGCCTGGTGGAGGGTGCCCCACAGTGCTGGGGGTGGGGGTGCTGGGAGACATGAGTGGGGGCCTGCTGGAGGGTGCCCCACATTGCTGGGGGGTGGGGGTGCTGGGAGACATGAGTTGGACATGAGTGGGGGCGTGGTGGAGGGTGCCCCTGGATGCTGGGGTTGGGGGTGCTGGGAGACATGAGTGTGGGCCTGGTGGAGGGTGCCCCACAGTGCTGGGGGTTGGGGGTGCAGGGGGACATGAGTTGGACATGTGTGGGGGCCTGCTGGCAGGTGCCCCACAGTGCTGGGGGGTGAGGGTGCAGGGGGACATGAGTTGGACATGAGTGGGGGCCTGGTGGAGGGTGCCCCACAGTGCTGGGGGATGGGGGTGCAGGGGGACATGAGTTGGACATGAGTGGGGGCCTGGTGGAGGGTGCCCCACAGTGCCTGGGGGGTGGGGGTGCTGGGAGACATGAGTGGGGGCCTGGTGGTTGGTGCCCCACAGTGCTGGGGGGTGGGGGTGCTGGGAGACATGAGTTGGACATGAGTGGGGGCCTGGTGGAGGGTGCCCCACAGTGCTGGGGGGTGGGGGTGCTGGGAGACATGAGTGGGGGCCTGGTGGAGGGTGCGCCACAGTGCTGGGGGGTGGGGGTGCTGGGAGACATGAGTGGGGGCCTGGTGGAGGGTGCCCCACAGTGCTGGGGGGTGGGGGTGCTGGGAGACATGAGTGGGGGCCTGGTGGAGGGTGCCCCACAGTGCTGGGGGGTGGGGGTGCAGGGGGACATGAGTTGGACATGTGTGGGGGCCTGCTGGCAGGTGCCCCACAGTGTTGGGGGGTGAGGGTGCAGGGGGACATGAGTTGACATGAGTGGGGGTCTGGTGGAGGGTACCCCACAGTGTTGGGGGGTGGGGGTGCTGGGAGACATGAGTTCGACATGAGTGGGGGCCTGGTGGAGGGTGCCCCACAGTGCTGGGGGGTGGGGGTGCTGGGAGACATGAGTTGGACATGTGTGGGGGCCTGGTGGAGTGTGCCCCACAGTGCTGGGGGTGGGGGTGCTGGGAGACATGAGTGGGGGCCTGCTGGAGGGTGCCCCACATTGCTGGGGGGTGGGGGTGCTGGAAGACATGAGTTGGACATGAGTGGGGGCCTGGTGGAGGGTGCCCCACAGTGCTGGGGGGTGGGGGTGCAGGGGGACAGGAGTGGGGGCCTGGTGGAGGGTGCCCCTGGATGCAGGGAGGTGGGGGTGCAGGGGGACAGGAGTGTGGGCCTAGTGGAGGGTGCCCCACAGTGCTGGGGGGTGGGGGTGCAGGGGGACATGAGTTGGACATGTGTGGGGCCTGCTGGCAGGTGCCCCACAGTGCTGGGGGGTGAGGGTGCTGGGAGACATGCGTTGTTGATCAGTAGTGCAAGGTGACATGTGGCTTGGCTGGGGGGCATGGCCATGGTGGATGGGCTGCCTGCGGGACATGAGCAGGGGTGCAGGGTAGTCCCCTGTGGTGTGGGCTGGCTTCAGGGGCCATGGAGGGTGTAGAGGGAACACCTGGGAGGACCCACACGGCCAATTCACGTGTAGTGCTCCCCCCGCACCTCTGAAATACACGTGCCCTGATGGAATCGCGTGTGATACTTCCCACGCACCCCTGAAATACACGTACCCTGATGGAATTGCGTGTGATACTTCCCGCGCAGCCCTGAAATACACGTAGCCTGCTGATTTTGCGTGTGATACTTCCCGCGCACCCCTGGAATACACGTGCCCTGATGGAATCTCATGTGTTACTTCACGCGCACCCCTGATGTACACGTACCCAGGACAATCGCGTGTGAAACTTCCCGCGAACCACTGAAATACACGTTCCCCGCTTGGCCTTTGCTGTTTGGCAGCCCTGTGAACTGGTCCAGGGTTAGCGCAGCCCTTTGCATGAATTGGGAATTTTGATGGCTTTTCCTTGCGCGAGGGCGTTCTTGGGGGCATAACTGGCGTTGCTGCAGGGTCGCTGCGCCACTCTGCGCCACGGCTGGTTTTGGAGTCTGGAATCCATGAATACGCTGTGCTGGCGCAGTGTATTGCACAGGGACACTGTGCGCCAGCCGCGTGCGCCACTTTTGTGTGAAATTCTATGAATTACCCTGATAGTTTAATCTATATATCCGCCCACATCTCAATATATTTGCCCAATTCGATCTGCGTTACCATTCATATGCAGGCGAAACGCAGATATATGGTCGCCTAAAGCAACATTTGGAGGCAGTGGAGCGGATATTAAAATGTGCTGAAAACAATTAAATCCTGGATGCTAGACAATAAACTCCAATTAAATCCTTCTAAGACAGATATTATTGTCCTTGGTCCAAAAAAGAAATTGATAAATGTGCTGCACTTGGTACCCTGGCAAACTCTGTTTGGAATGGCTGCTGAATATACACAGTCAAAAATCTGGGCTCTCTTTGCCAGTCCAGTATGAGTTGCAACTTACAGGTCAACCAAATGATCAAGCTCTGTTATTTTCAGATGAAACTCCTGAAACCCCTACTCCCGCTTATCTCTGAGAAAAATCGTCCAATGGTGATAGGGGCTCTCACGAACACCAAATTGGACTATTGTAATGCCCTGTTGGCTGGTATACCTAAATACCAACTTCAGCAGCTTCAGGTCACACAGAACTCAGCGGTGCAATTGATTTTTATCACGAAAAACACTGTTCTCAGCGTTCCGGAAAGATCTTCACTGGCTCCCAGTGCAGCAGCGAATACAGTTTAAGATTCTATGCCTCATTTTGAAATGTGTTAATGTTCTTGCGTCAACTTATTTGACATCTAGGATTGTAAGTCATCGACCCACTCGTACACTGTGATGCATGGAAAAGAGCCTGTTAGTAATCCCCCCTTCCAGAATCACCAGTTGGGTTGACAAACGTTTCTCTTCTGTAGGCCCTCGCGCCTGGAATTCCATTCCTGTACAGCTACGACAAATCAATTCTATAATTATTTTCAGGAAGAAACTGAAAACCCATTTGTTCATGTAATTCTCTGAGTCAACTGGTATAGGTAAATTTCTGTTTACCCAGATGGAATTATACCTTCCAGAGTCTGTTTGAATTCAGACTTTACCCAGGTACATATACCCGAGACCTGCAGGGTATAATTACATAATCCATTCTGAGGAATTTGCCAGATCTATCTCAGAGGAAAAGAAGACAAAACCACAGCAAAAAAATTGTTACAAACAATAATTAAAACAACATATCCAACCCAGAATTACCAGCCCATATTTGCACACTCATTACATAAATAATTTTTCAACTCACCCATCGTGAAAAAAACTCTTGGCTCCCCTGAGTTGCCCTACACCAATAAGCTTTACTGCCTACTGATAAACTCCATGGAATTTTTAATAAGGACATTATTCTAGAATTAACCCATTCCCAACCCACTAACCCCCCTCCCACCTTGCAGTTGTGCTCCTTAAATGCGCTCCAGGCAATCGACTCCCCAACGTCAAGCAGCACTTAACAGGCCTTATAGAACACTATTCCCACTTCATCTTTGTCTCAAGGGATTTGCTCTTCCTTTAAGTCCATGTCTATAGAGCATCACATGACTAACCAGTTCCGGACGAAATATGGAAGCACCTGTGTCATTTTTCAGCTACATTCTCCTCAGACGAGGGGCCTGGGTCTCCACCCCTTTGACAATGTCCACCGCAAATTAATGACGTATTGCCAGACCCAGATCAGAACAGTGAGATCCACTGGCATTGAGCTAATGGCCATGCCCCAGTAATCCAAGAGTGACGGAATGTTCGAAGTCAGCACTTTAAGTGCATCCGCACAGTCTGATACAGCGGCAACCATCATTACCTGGTGACAGTATCGACAGGGGTGCCTCAACCAAAGTCTGCTAAGATTTAAAGGAAAATGATAAACACTTGGGCTTGGAGGTTACACAATGGCAAATTGTTGAAAGAAAGTTCTCCTTTCTTGTTTTCTTTTGTCAAGGAAGTCCTACCAAGACCACCCCCCTCTGGAATCATGTGTCCTTTCATCTGCGTATTGGGTGTATCATTATTATATGTTAGACTTCTTTTAATCTGTTCGGTGGTCTGTACTCGTCCACAAGAGAAAAGTAAAACAAATATGAAAGATGGGTACAGGCAAGAGATGGGCTGGAAGATAGGGATGGAGATTTTGAAAGGGTCAGTGAAAGGTGATCAAAGCATATCCCTTATAAGAAAAAGTATAATGGTTTACACCAAAGAAGGCAAAAACCATCAACGATGTCAAACTTGTGTTTGCACAGGTTTAATGCTGGTTCCAAAAGCTATGAAGCAATATATGTTTTGGCCATGGGGGTCCTTTTGATTGTAAATTAATTTCAAAAAACACTGAAAGGGTTTAAAATCATGACTACTTCTAGGAAGATCGAACACACCTGAAACGTTTCTCATTGCGATCTACTTGAATTGGCCCATGCAAAATGTGTCCCACGCTGAGATTTGAATCTTTAGTTGGCGTTTTGGACAAACTACCCCACCTTTATGTTAGATGAACACCATGTGGGTGTGACGCCGCACCAGGACTCTGCCCTGGTATTTCTAACTGCAACCCTGTGGGGACACGCCAATAAATCTGACACCACCTTAGGAGACTTTTTCAATGATCAAAATAAGCACAAATCTCTAACATGTTTTGCTTGAATGGAAAGTAACGAACAGATTGTCTCTCAGATGGTCATCTTCTGAACGGGTCGAGGTCCCATTCTGTACACTCTATCCAGCTTCATGCCACTCTTTCTCTCTTATCATAGCAACTCTTTAAAAGAGTGCAGTCTATGTATAGCTAGTAAGATAGCTCTGCGGGTTCAGTGCTTGCTGCTGCTCTCTCAGTGCTATCTGCAGGTCGCAGGTTTGAATCCCGGCAAGGCCAACCCAACATTTCATCCTTCCGAGTTCAATATATGAGTACCAACTTTGGTTGGGAGATAGTGTATGTATATATTTTCTATGTGAACCACTTAGGCGTAAGCGCCACATAAATATCACGGCATTACCTGTCTGGGGAGCTAGTTCTTTCAGTGTTTTCATTCAGAAACTCTGAAATTGATGTTCCCACTCATGTTATTGATCGGTCTGTATTGATTCGATGTCTTAACTGCAGATCTTCCATTAGTTTCATGGCTTTTTCTTAGAAAAATATAAATAGCAAAATACTCATCCTTTTTTTCTAGACTTTCCTGGAATTGACAGACGGAACACATCTTCCAGTGCCCGTGTAGTTACATCTAAAATGAAATTTGTTTTGGCTGAAGAAAACATGCAAAACATTCCAGGAGGCCCCTTCTTGTCTGCATTCCACCCTTAGCCACTTCACACTTGCTGCAGCATCCCACTTCCCTGCCTCCTTTGTGACACAATTTCAACCGTTTTTTATTTTTTATTTTATATTTTCTTACGCATCTACCTTTGATTGAATTTTGCTGGAAGCACTAAAATCTCTCAGAAGGCAGAAGTCATTTCAAGTGCGAATTCGCGATTACTCAAATGTATATTGATGGAGTAACATTCCAGCGCAATCTTCACCAGCTGTGAGCTGCCTAAGTGGGGCCCACATTTTTATATACTTTTATATACTCAATTTCGTCGCTTTAGCACTTCCAGTAACTCTAACAGGATTGCCTATGTATGCACGCAGACTCATTGGAAACGTGTCCTACCTCTGGTTAATTGCCACCGGCCCGGGATCCATCTGTATTTAAGCTTTCTTTTTACACTGGTTCTTCGAGGGGTAGCTTAGAACTCGATCATCACTAGGCAACCGTCACCCAATAAAAGGACCGACAGCCAAAGCCCCGGCAAATCAGCGCCAGCCCTGCTGTATGCTTCGCTGTATCCCCATGGCACGAGGCCTCATCACAGAGAAAGCACTTACAATTACATTTTCATCAGTTTGAAATCTTGCAGTGCTCGTTCGTCAGGGCAGACAGTGGAAACTTTCTTTCTCCCTCCACCGCGAAATAAATCATTTTGATAAAACAAGCTTTTCAATACAGCCAACGTTTTATTAATCAATTTACATTGCAAATGAACTGTTCAAACGCCATCCTTGTGTTGGCAGTAAAATTATATGTGTACATTACACCGCTGCAAATCTATTACTGTCTGGGAGCAAAAAGATGGCCCATCTGTTTTGATGGTTGTTCTGCACTTACCTGCACGTTTTAGAGTCAGTGTGAAGAATGGCAAGGCAGTAATGTACTGCTAATCAGTGTTGTAAACCTGAGAGGTATGCTATGCTATAGCATGGTAAACTGATTTGCAGTGCGTGCATACCCTTTGAGGAGGAATCTTGCCACTAAAGCAAGCCACCTCCAAACCTGCACCAAGAGGAAATCAAGTGAGATCAGAAATAATGAAAGAAAGGAAAGCAAACCTGTCGCACATTGAACACAAAATAGATGTCTTAATTGTTTGCTTGAACTCAAGATGGCTTCCAGTTTCCTTATCCTCAAAAGAATATTGTTCAAAGGAATAGCAGCTTGCACCAAAAAACAATGACTACGCCACAGTTAGCAAGGTGAGTTTTGGGTATCTATATAAACCTTAACCTGCCGTGATCCAGGACCTGTATGATACACTGGCTGTTGATCTAGGTAGAGCGATTCAAACTGAATTCTAGACTCTACGGGTGACCTGTGCAAAGCATCCAGCACTGAGGGCAATATGATCTCTAGTGTTAAGCCCCATACGGGTTTTGCCTGCCACATTCTGAATGATTTGCATTGTGTGCATGGTTCTTTCAGGGAGCCTTCAATTCACACCGCTGCAATTATCTAGCCTGCTAGAAATTAAGGGACTCCACAGCTGAAATTTGCGAGGGAAGGCAAATTAGTCACGACATCTCTGCAGAAGGCGTAGAAAAAAGAAGCAGGAGTGTGACAGAGCAGATATGAGCGCACTCCTAGACAAGTCGCAAGACATCAGGATTTCCAGATTTTGCACTTGGGAATGACTAGGGCACAGGTGAATGATTGAGGGCATGACCCTAGTGCCGAAGACCACAGATTGGTTGACCAGCCAACATCAATGGAATTATTCAGACTAGAGGGATGAGAGAGCATGATTTCTGTTTTTTCTGTGTTGAACTTTGAGCAGTTTGGATTCGTCCAAGGAGAGGGCTGAAGCACGATCCCTGCAAAACACCACAAGTGATAGACCGAGGCATCTACTCAAAAGCTGAAGCTCCATCGACTGAGTCTATCCACTCAATAAAGATATTAACCAGGCCAAGTCCTGATCCTTAACTACAAGACAGAAGAGCCAAAATGGTGGGGTGGCCAACAGTCTGTACAGTAATGTAGTGTTGCAACTGACTCAAGCCACAACACAGAAATGTCTTTTTGGAAGATCACATCCAGTCAGCCATCCTCTTGAATCCTCGATTGTGCTGGCAGCAGGGTATTACCCACATTGATCTTTTACAATTGACCTTTTGCACAATTGACTTAATTATAGTGGTCCTAATTGACCTTCTGGACAATTGACCATTATATTATTTTAGTTATTTTATATATGTATTGGGTTGGTTTTGCATTATAAATAATAGAAGGGGATTGGGTGGGGTGTTCCATGGGGTTTTGGATTCAGTGGAGGGTTGCGGGGGGTTTTCCCCTGCATATATATCCTAATTGACCTTCTAAATTAGGTCAATTCTCCTGAGGTCAATTGTGAAAAGGTCAATTAGTATACAACCGGGAGCAGCATTTACTACAAGCATTCAAATGCACAAAGGGAAAAGGAAAGGGCCATTCTGAAATATTCCCCACATCCAAGAGGTACAGTCAGAGGTCAACCCGATGAATGCTTTGATTACTTATCTTTACCCTTTATTACAATGAGTCCTGTTCTTCCTCGATATAGTCCGCAGTTTATGTCGGTGACTCAATTGTGGAGAGAAACACCATAATTCCTCCTCGCTCCACATCGCCCTGTCTTGCATCGGCATGCCAGGGAGACACTCCCAAAACGCCCTTCTGCAATCTCCTAAGTAGTTAGTATTTCCAGCCATGTCCCAGTCAGCATAATACTGACGAACACTTGTGTAACAAAACAAAGCCCTGAGCAAGTGCCAGGCATCTTGGCCACAAGCATGTATTGTATGTTTACTGTTCATAATGCTTGCCAACAGAAATAAGGAATAACAAAAACCACCCATGCTTGGCTTGGATAAGGAGAGTATCGAACCACTTTCGATAGCAAGGAAAAGTAGTTGAAAGATACTGAACCATCAGGAAAGAACCAGCAGCAGCGATCCGTGCAAAGCAGTGTGCTAGTTCCGCCAACCATCCAGTGAAAGGGATGGCTACAAAACCTCCACAACAATCTCATAGATGGGTTAACAAGGTTCTGACTGAAGGATCTGAAGTATTAAGCGAAGCTACTTAAACAAAAGTGTCATTGTTTGAAGTCTAATAAGGCAGAAAATGTGGCAAGATCTTTGCCATGGATTACTAAGGAATCAGCCCCCAGCCAGGGTTCACAGAAGGGCTGAATATTTCTAATTGACACCTTATTGGTGAAGAAGCAAAGATGCATCAAAAACCCATCCCTCAGGAAATGGAGGGATGTTTTTTAAGGGCCACACGAAAGGGGTAAGAGACACTTCACAGAATACCAGGAACAGAATGTGTTCCAGTGGTGGGCATACCATTACAGGACATAAGGCCCTTTGGACTGCTGAGTGAAACCTCCAATCAAAGGACCTTCCCATGAAGGCCAAGTCATTCAAATCCCAAGCCACAAGTACATACAGAGAAGCGAAGGGCTTTGAAGGACAGGCAACCCAGACACAAGCCGGTGAGTTCGCATCCTGGAGTAGTAGCATTAGAATAGATTGTGCCGAGAAGAAATTACAGGATGAAAGGAAGACTGTACTCAGGGGGGCATCTTCTACATTCTCCTCTCCTTGCTTCTCTGACACAAGTATGCTGGAGCAGGGGAGCAACCACTTTTTAAATGTTGAGCGTAGCACACTGGGCCAGGTGCACATAAGGTTTGCGTGATGTCAGGGTTCATCCTGTTATGTCACAATGCTGCTTAAAGAGTATTTGTGGAGAAGGCTTATATTGCTGAAGTATTGTTACATTGAAAATGTACTTCTAGAGTAGCATCACTCTGCTAACGTCTTGTAGTCCTTCACAGGGTACTGCTGGAGGAAAACCATCTTTCTGAGACCCCGTCGGACTCGAAAAGCACCGACAAAGTCGTTTTGGAGATTACACTGCTGGGGCTAAGTAGCATTTACAGGGCAGTGCTGGGTGATGTTCACACTGCGCTGTAGTGCATACACCTGTGCATGCTTGGTTGGTGGGCTAGCTCCTGGTGATTGGGTCCTATAGAACTAACAGTGTACCTTTGCGGGAAGCACACAATGCTGTAGCCCTACAGCAATGATTGGGTAATCTGGATGGAAGGACAAACTGCAGTTGTCCCAAACCATTTACAAAATACTGTTGGAGAATCTCAATTGAGATGCACTCTAAACCACTGAAAGTGTACCTGGGAGGTCAATGTGGACTGAATATGTTTCCCAATACCTGAGTCTTCTAGCACTGTCAGTGCATGCACCCCTGGAAAATGTTCACACTGATGAGGGCTTGTAGCCATAAAAGAGCACTACCAAGGAATCTTACACAGCTAGATTTCTACAAACCATATATGATACTGTCAGATACTTTCAGAGTCCTATACCATTGAATGTTGAAACACTGCTAGAGTTCCTTAGCACTGGAATGTCACCGATGAAAGAAGCTCATCCATCTATAGTCTTCTAGCAATGATATGTAAGAAAGCTCACACTTCTAGAGTCCAGCAGCACTTTAGGCTCCTGGCATTGCCAGTTTTCTTCCAGTGAAAGCTCCAACTACAATGGTACTGTTCCGACAGGACAATGTTGAAGGAACCTCATAGTGGTGGGGACGCGCAGCCTAACATAGCACTGCTGGAGTACGCTCACATTGCTAGAGCCTTACAATACTGGCGAGTCAATACCAGAGGAAGAGCTTTTGATTTCTTTTCATTGGTTTGCGATGTATAGCACACAACACCCCAACACCAATGAGATCTAGTTGCACCATAGCTGAGAAGAAAACCAATTATAAATAAGTCCAGAATCTTTCTGTCAAGATATACAGGAGCAACACCTGAAAGATAATCTGGCAGTTAAGAAGGTCCTAGTCCTCAGATGGCAAAACATCAAGCAGACTGTCTGAAGCATTGTGTCCCTTGAGGCTTTTTAATATGATAGGCTGGGCGCCCTCAATATAGCGCAATGGAATAATCCAGTTTCGAGTTCACCAATATTCCAACCATGATGCAGTGACCGTCTTTGAAAATAAATGGAAGTACATACCAAAGTTGAAGAAGTCTAATCAATGATATTCAACTATTGTGTTAATCTGGGATTTTAGTCCAAAGTCAGCAGCCCAGAACCCCACTCCCTGAATATTTCACCTTCAAAGAGAAGGTGGTATCAATGCCAGAAAGCTTAGGTTGGACAGGCAGAGTATTATGGCCACCATGGGCTTCATCAAGGGTTGGACAGAGCAGTAAAAATGTGGAGGTAATGCTATTACCGCTGCATTACTGCTCTGCCCAATCCCGAGTTTGGTGTCAACTCTGAGGATTCACCTCCAGCTCTGAGCTAGAGGTAAATCAGCTAACATTTCACCCATTTTCAGTGCAATTACAGCCGTGCAATGACCGCTGCGGTATTGTGAGTTGGGTGATGTGGTAAAAAGTGCAGTGGTAATACCGTTACTGCCGCATTACCGCACTGCCCAACTATGAGTTGCACAGAAAGTTGGAGGATTCACTTCCAGCTCTGAGCTGAAGGTAAATCCGCCAATTTTTCGCCCATTTTTCTGGCGGAATTATCACGGCGGTATTAACGCCGCAGTAATTCTGCCACCACCACTTGTAATCCAGCAGTAATACCGGTGGGCCAAGTGGCGGCCACAGTAATTGCCTTAGGCAGTATTCCGTAAGATTTACCACCAGAATACCATCCAACTCGTAATGGCCCATTTATTTCTGTTTTAATGAAATTTAATTGTAATCCGCTCTGATACATCCAATCTGTGATCCTATTCATGCCTAGTATAAGATAAGAAAGGTTTTCGTTATGATCTTAATCATGCATTTAGGCCTATTTATCATCCATGTATGGAGGAGCAGAAAGCTTTGAATGCCGAGCAAAATCCAGGATTGGCTACACATTGATGTTAAAGACAATGGGAGTTAGTGGTCATTCCTGGGGATCCCCACATTCCATAGAAGCTGTGGAGGAAGCACAATTCCTCAATTTAACCATATGTTCACCAGCTCACAAAAAGTAACACAAATATTCCAGGCCAGGCTAGAAGCTGTTAAGCAGGCGATAGTAGACAGTCAGTCATAGTCCACTGTCTCTAAGTCAGCCATCAGACCCAGCTTCACAAGCAGCAATAGCTTACCTCTATCCAGCGGCTGCTCCAGCAAATTATACTAGGCTCTCTCAATAAAGTTCTCCATCAATTGTCTTGGGCAGAAACCGGCTTGACAGAAATCAAGTTGTCTGCTCGCCATCTCCTCCATTACCATTGAATTCCAAGATCGGCCTTCAGCATGCCTGAAATTATTTATGACTGAAAGCTCCATAGTAGGTTTCATAAGGAAGGGGTTCAAGATTGCAAGTTTCAGTGGCAGGGGGTACAACCACTTGCACCAGGGACAGGTATGTTATCATTGGATTGAAAGCTTGCGTTATTGCATTTAGTGGCTAAGACAGGGAAGGAATCCAGTCGTAAGCGTGTAGGGCACAAAGAAAAATAGGAAATTTTGTTCATTTCTTCGATTAGATGAGACTCCAACATTTTTAAGCTAGAAGGAGCAGTAACACAATGACCATTAGCAGGTCTGGGATAGTTCACTAAGTAAGATAATATTTTGGCTTGAATATACTTAACTTTATTGATAAAAAAGTGATTAAACATTTAGCAAAGTAATTGAGAAGGTTCAAGTTCTCCAAAACAACTATTAGGTGTCAAGATATTCTGGATGATCTTAAAATGTTCTGGGGTTTGTTCGGAGTTCTAAGGTTTGTTCTGGGTGGATTGAAGTTTTCTGAGTAAAGCATCTTTTTTTTGGTGTAAAAAATCGTATTCATGTACTTCTTTGGTTCTATTTGGATAAAATCAGCTGGCAACAAGTTTTTCTTGCCAATGTGTTCTCAGCTGTCTAAAGACCTTGGCCAGGTTTGGGAAAACCAAGTGGGTCTTCTCTTTTGATGATTCAATTCTAGGGATGGGGCTATCTCAGTACTAATCTCTAAAAAACCTTCCAGGAGATTGTTAGAGAAGTTCAGACATGTAGTGCTGTCATCTGAGTTAATACTCAGTGTCTTTACAGTTCTCCACATTCTATTTAAGGAAATGTATGTTTGGCTCAAGACATGCGATATTAGGATCTATGTCCGAATTAAGGAAGCAAAATACCGACTTTGTAGAATCCAGGCATAGAAGGCCATCCCAGCAAGGTCAGACTTTTGTTCCCGGCCCCCTTTCCTGGTACATAATATCCTTCCCTGACCCCTCCCTTTGGCTACACCAACCCCTTCACCCCCTCCTTCTCCCACACTTACCTGCTGCAGGTTCCAACTGTATTCCTGCGAAGATGGAAGGCACACTTACAGCAGATCGCGCTTCTGTGTTCTTCTGTGTGTCCGGCATCTGTCTTTGCACCGTACGCACCGAAAACAAGATATTATCTTCATTGGACAATTTGCTTTCGAGATTAATCCTAAAGAACCTAATAAAATGGTTAGACCAGGAAGCTTGGAGAGCGGATGCAAGCGTTACGTTAAGTGGCCCAGATAACATCAGGTCCAAATTATGTCTTTTCACATGTAAAGGTGTGTTAGTCTGGGGTGAAATATCATGATGACATAACACCCTTGCCATGTATAACAATTAGCCCATTTTGGAGGCATAATGCTCTTTAAAGTGTGACACAGAGCCATGTCGGAGGAAGACCTGTAGAAGGCTAATTGTTCAGTAGTGACCAATGGGTAAAAGAAATGCCATAACTTCTGCTGAATCACCCAAATCGTCTGCTGGGCAAGTGCATGATTTAAGGTATTTTCGAAAATAGCTACTAATCTTATATAACCTCATCTTTCCTTTTACGATCCTCCTGAGCACCTGGAGATCAGGAAAATTGATAGTGGTGCTTGGTATAAATCACATTAGCATAACAAAACAAAACACACAGTCATACCACACTGCTCTTGCCAGCTGTGTGTGGCCTCCAAGAGATAATTCCCACCAGGATATGGGGAACATTCTCATACCTGTGTCTCTTACCCTTCTTTTAGATTCAGACAAAATCCCTCTACTGACATGTGGCATTGGTAGTGGGGCTATACACAATCCTGACTAGTCTTCAGACCTCCGGGGAAAAGCGTGCAGTCTCAAGGATTTTTATCAGTCCCAACAACTCTGATTACACCTCAATGTGATTGACTACAAGGAGTCCACTAGCGACCAGTAACAAGGAGGTGTGAGTGGAGAGGCAGTACAGCTGCAAATCCTGTCCATATTTGAAATCCAGACCGATGTCACAGGCCCCATCCTCAGAACTGGATAGTGTTTAGCTTTTTTTTTTAAACATGTGAGCGGGGCAGGTGGACAGAGGCTTGGGTGGATATGGGCTGGCATCGGATGATGTCAATCTCCAGTTTTTTGTTTATCCAATGTAGGCAGGACTGGCTCCACCTCTGCATAGTTGCATCATGACAAATTTCATTCCGGCTAGATGCTCAGCTCATCCAGTCATGGTTATTTAGTTGGGATCTATGTGAAAATGTCCCCAGGAAAAGGAAATCATGTGAAAATGTAGGTAGCAAAAAGCAGTTTTAAGAAACTGACTGGTAATGTTCCAGAAAACCTCAAAGAAGACTCCCCCTGCGTAAGAAGCCCACACTGGACCCTAACATACCCATTAACCTCTGCCACATCACGACTGTACCCTTCCTCCTCAAAATACTAGACAAAGCAGCCTACCTGCAAATCCAAAAACATCTGGTAAATCATAACCTTCTTGGCCTACGCCAATCGGGCTTACGCCCTGGTCACGGAACTGAATCTGCCCTCCTTTACCTAAAAATCAAAATGGATGTCTTCAAAGACAATGGTAACCTGGCACTCTTACTCGAGCTCTCAGCAGCCTTTGACCTGGTCAACCATATAATCCTCTGCCAATACCTCTCCACAGAAGCTCATTTCTCGACCAAAGCCATAGCTTGGATTGAGTCTTTTATTCAACCGAACAATGAGAGTGGTCTCTACTTCTGCGGCAGCCCATCTAGCCCCAGTAACTGGTGGAGTGTCACAAGGCTCCTGTGTTTCACCGACACTCTACAATATCTTTACATAGACCCTCTTTGATCTCCTAGACGATTTGGGGGTCACCTACACCAACTATGCGGATGACACCCAAATCCTCCTGTCAATCACTGCCAACTATGACACTGACCCTAACACACTGAGCCAAATCTACCAGACCATTCAAGCCTGGATGGCTCAACACGATCTCTGCCTTAGTGATGAGAAAACTGAATTACTCCTTACTGGCACACAACTCCAGTTAAACAAACTCAGCGACTCCTACAAATCCTGCCCCATTGACGGAAACATCATCACCGTGGCTTAAGAAGTAAAAACCCTAGCAGTATACGTAGACACCACACTGTGCCTAACCAGACAGGTAAATGCCATAGCATCTGCAGCAGCATACATCTCTAAATTGATTCACACCTGCAGACCCTTCCTATCAGCTGATAGTTGTATCACAGTTGCCAGAGCCCTAACACTATTTAGGATCAACTTTTGCAACTCCCTCTTCACAGGCTCAAACTCCTGCAATATAAATGAACGTCAAGTCATCCAGAATAATACCATAAGAGCTGCAATAAAAACATCCCAAAAAACACCACAACTGTAATTATACCAAGAAGATGTATTCAAATTGCCCCTTCTGTGCTTAAATGTCTGTCAGGATGGCATGCCACTGCTGTGGGACCTTGGTACTGACCTGACAGTTTCTTGATATTGGCCAGCTTATACTCATATAATACATGTTAGGACAGCCATGAGGATGTACCGAGATATGTGGGTAGCCTGGCATTGCAACTAAAAGAAAGCACATGCAGGATAACGCATGCATTACACTTAAAGCATTTATGCCTTATAATGTTTAGCTCGCCCAATACTCACAGAAATATATATTGGTAACCATCCATTGCACTTATAACTGCTTAGGTTAGTCATTGCAACTCACAGTGGTTATATGCAAGTATATGATATCACACTTAGTAGACTCCTTTGGTTAGGCGTTTGTAGAACTTGGAAGATGTGTAATGAGACAATAAAGGTAACCTGTCTATTGCGCTTAGAGAATCCCATTATCCTAGTTTCTATGGTAGCCTGTCTGGCCCGCCTAGAAGAGGTCCTAGGACAGCCAGTCTATTGCACTTGGTAAACTTGAGGGTGTCCTGTTCATAGTGCATAGAAAAGTCTACTATGGTAGCTGGCTTTCTCTACCCCACAGATGATCGGATGACACAGCAACATCAAAGATAAGCTCCATTTGAGCTTAAGGTATGTATAAACGCACCACTGCAGGCATAACTATCCATCCACACACTTTAGAAAGCAGATACGACTATGACAAATTCAGTCTAGCTTCGCACTGAAACACCAAACTTGCCTAAACACCTCTGCCATTAAAATACAGCAACAACCTGCGCCACATTTTGGTCTAGCAGGGTACATATCGAGTATCCTACACTGGCACTCTGTCTGGATATCCCTCAGCACCCGTCCAGACACCTGACTTCTTGGGTTGCTTACTGGAGCATAGCCAGTCCTCCTAAATCCTAATCTTGGCCAAATGCACACACACACGTTAAGCCTCTTCTGAAAACTTTCCCATACCTTGACTTCAGTGTCTGAGGCCGTTCCTACCACATAGTGTTTTGAGGCCATACAAATAGGAAAATGTGCTATACATGACTTCTGCAATACAATACATGTTTGTGTATTTACAAAAATGAAATAGCATAACCTCCTAGACATAAAGTACAAACTACGGTAAGGCAGTCATGCTACAGTCAAGTTTCCATAAGAAGCATCAGATCACTATACTCCTGAAGGAAGAAGGTGACAATAATGCAAGCATTAATCATTACCGAACAAGGGTTCATCAGAGCAGCATTTAGATTATACCCGTTGTTGGATATGGTATGAAGATTACCTCGGGTAGACATACTAGGGCAACCACAAACATTAAGAGTGTGGTGTCCATTTGCATGAATCTTATGACAGGCATGGTCAGACAAATGGGCCATGTTATTATTGAACTGAATTAGCTTGCACTAGAATATTGAAAACACCCCATGTCTCCTGAAACACCTAATAAATAACAACGCTGAAAATACCACAGCAATGGACTCACACCCAATGTTTTGAAAATAACCTGACTGTGGAGAGACAATCCCAGTACGGTCTGAAAAATGATTGAACTATGAGTACTGGATTGAAAATGGACAGTGTCTCCTACCAGTGCTTACAGCACCTGAAAAAGGCCCAAAGAGGCTTCCCTCATATCACTCGAGTCATACATATATGACAGGGCACAGCTGGACTTGTTTTGCACTGATAATGTACTTCTGTTAGAATGCTAACACTGCTCTAGTCCCAGAGCATTGCAAGAGCACTTCTGAGAATAACTCATACACTTGGAATGTTATATCACTGGTAGGGTACGGCTTGAGGCGGTTACATCATTACCTTCCACTTGACCGCAGAACAAATGTTGCAGTATGATGTATGTCAACTATCTGCACACAGAGATCAATGGCGCACAGTCAACTTTTCCATCAGTGGGATAAGAGACATTCATTCTGTGACATCCGGTATATACATGGTGTATGGAAGTGACCTGGCGGTAATCTTCACAAGGAAGTGTAACCCCGAGATACCCAATGATACCCTGAGAATTCCCCTGGCCTACCAAGTCCCCAAACCCAGCTGCCACGCGTAAAACCATTTCTTGAAGTCAAGTCCCTTGGCCATTGCGAGATAAGCAAGAATTACATCTCTCATAAATCCCCTTTCTCAAAGAGGGAAAAGCCAGAGTAAATGTGGAAAAAAGAATTATGGATTTAGAAAAAGCTAGACTATAGGGAAACCTAATCAGGTCCTAAAATCCAGCTAAGTTGTTAAGCTCTAATTAGGTCCAAAAGCCAGCTAAGGTGTTAAGGAGCATGTCCCAAGGCCAAGGTACACGGACGCTGAGCTGCAAATGAAACATAGAAAGACTTCATCTCCCATAATGCTCTTCTCTCGCACACAGAAGTCCTGGAACAGATCTGAGAAACACAGTTACAGATTCAGGCTTAGAAAGATGATGTGCAGTGTAAGGTCAACCTACAGGAGGGTCAGTCATGGAAGGTCTTCACACCCCTCCCATTTAAAAACTAGAGAGTTAGGAAGAAGTGCAACCCTTTACAGTACAACAACGAGACACACAGAAAGGACTCCACCACTTCCCCACACCAAAAGGAGCTTTGAATAAAAGAAAATGAATGTTTCCAACATAGATGCTACCATGAGGATAACAGAGTCTCCAGCACCCAAACCCATCATTAATGTCAATGGAAGAAACATCCGCTAAATGCAGAGGGCATAAGAAAAGTGTGTCCAACCTCATCACCCCCAAAAGGAGTTCACAGCATGCACGCACACACACACTGATGGTAAATGAGATAGCAAAATCATAAGTCAAAGAGAAGATACCCTCCAGAAAGAGCAGAGGTTTCAGTAACTGTTCTATTCCAGAAACCAGACTGAAATCACATGAAATGGTTTCAAAATGGCAGCTGACCTATTTAAAGACATCTCTCATGGAACCTAGAACCACAAAGCATCCTTGCCACTGAGCACTCCCAGAAAAGTGCATGGCCCCTCTAGCTAACCCGACAGAAGCAATTCAGTACAAACCCTACCCAAGGGCTGACTTCCCAGACAGCTGGCACTTCGGGAAAGCAGGGATGGTGAATTGAAGTAGAGCAGGAAGGAGGCTAGGACTGTGGAGAGGAGGTGATAGCCACCAGATGAGTGAGGAGGAGGCATGTAATGTGGGGTGCATATCTATACGTCCTGGAGTGCAGAGGAGCATGGAGTCAATAAGCCATGAAGAGCAGAAGAGAAGGGGCTCTGTGAGACCTGGACAGTCAAAGAATAGTACAAATGTTGTTCTGAAGAGCACAGGGGTGCAGAGTGTGGGAAAGTTACAGAGGCTTGGAGACGGAGTAGAGTGGTAATACAGGAGAAGTGGAGGGGGAAATAGATGGAGTGGAGGAGATAAGAGAGTGCAGTACACAGAGAGGAGGTATAGGAGGATTGTAGAAGAGAAGAGGCAGAATAGAGGATATAGGAAGTGCAAAGGTGGAGATGAAAACTGAGGAATGTGGAGGAGAGGAAGAAGCAAAAGAAAATAGCTGGAAAGCAAAACTCGTTCAAGGGGTAGAAGGAGGTGTGCACAAGGACTTACCCAAGAGGAGAAGAAGGTGAGAGTGGCATTTTACACCAAGACAGATAGAGAAGAAGAAGGAAGATGATGAAAAGGACATCCTATCACAAGGTGGAGGGGCAGCAGCGGTCAACGAGGTGGTTGTTGTGACCCTGGCACCCACCACAAGAGTAAGGTGAAGGTGGTAGCCGACGAGGGGGCTGGCCAAGTGAAGACGGAAGCCCTAGCCAAGGTGACAGTGGTATGCAGGAGGTGGAGAGAGAGATGTGACCGGAGCACTGGCGAAGCAAAGGGTACAGAGATAATAGACTGAAGTGACAGCTCATGAGAACGACCAGAGCAGCATGCCAACACTCGGACCCAGGGTCAGACGGAGGAAGGCAAAGTCCTGATCAAGAAAAGCCAAAGAAGGGAAAGACTGAGACGCTGTAAAGACCGGTAGGGGGTGTCTGTACTTCCGCTCTCTATATGGTAGAGGAGAGGGACAGAGGACCCCAGCCAAGATTCTCTATTGTGGTAGCAACGGACGAGCAATCAAGGCCTAGCTTCTCAGGAGGTGATGCAGGCTGGTTCTTAGGTACAGTGTAGTCCCCGAACCCCCACAAAGGAATGTCCACACACTGTATTACTGAAAGCACAGTCTTTATATAATTAATATTCAAACGTATGTACACGATCACAATAACGCACTTTGTACTTGGAAGTCAATAATGATAAATATATACAGTTCTAAAGTGGTACCACTAATGTTATCGAATCTCATTAAAGTGCATCAACTGTACGGTTAAAATGTCACACAGATTAACAACGAGGAGAACAGCAATAGAGATAGGCAGGAACGTAAGATGGTTGAAACAATAGGCAGAATACTGGCACCGTTACCTAGACACAGTTCTGTGTGGAGATTACCCCACCGGGGCAACCTGTAGATAAAGATATATAGCACAAGCCCAGTCCATATAATGTTCGATAGTCTTACTTCTTCCTATTAAGGTTTTACCCCCCCAATGTACCTGGTGGAGTAGAGTTCTCCGACGATACACCGACCGATCCTTCTTGAGTGCCTCCCTTTTAGGCGGGAGCCACGGATCATCGAGAGGTGTCGGGGAACTTGGCGTTTGGTGTCGGGGAATCAACGGCCCTTCTGGAGTGCCCTCCCTTTAAGGCAGAAGTCACGGGTCGTCGAACGTCCGACGGTGAACAGGGTGAACTATGGCCGGGAAGTAGAAGCTTCGTTCCTAGCTGTGCTCGTTGAATACAGAGCGTTGGCGTCCTGCAAGGAAGAGGCATGCGGGGCACCTCGATGACGATAGTTCTGGACCGCAAAGAGATGATGAAGAACTGTGGCCCAGCAAGGGCGTCGAGTCATCGGCGTCTCTGCGGTCTTTAGGTGGCGGGAAACCCACCGGTGGATGCTCCTCGGCGCGTCGATGGTCGAGCCTTCTCCAGCGGGAGACAAGCGGATGATGATGCAGATGAGAGCGTCCGATGATCAATGAAGTTCTTAGGCAAACGGGAGCACGGCGGCTCTGGTCGGCGACAGCGGTCGTCAACAGTGGCAGACAACGGTCCGAGTGCTTCTCCTTGGAGTTCCGCAGCAGTCCCCATATCGGGTCGGCAGCCTGTCGAAGGTCTGTCTACCAGGGAGCGTTGGCAAAGATCAGCTGTGCACGATGGTCCCTCGTAGCTCGGGAAGAGGGCGCCTTACCAGGTCCTCTCTGGGTCAGTCCTTGGAGGCACAGCAGCTTTCAGATTGTGAAGGAGAGCAACAGCAATTCTTCTCGTCCAGCAGGGCTTCAAGGTCAAGCGTCAGTTAGTCCAGTTACTCGTCGTAAGTGGACTTCAGCTTCTGAACACGATTCCTAGCAGTGAGAGGTCCCCAGATATACTGTTGATCTCCCATTCATTCCGCTGGGTCACACTCTAGCATCCAATCACGACTACTGGCATTCATGCAGGCAGGCAGCCAATCAGGCACACGAGGTATTCAGGCCATTCACTTCTCTCCAGACACTCACAACACGTTATGTGTATTGGGACAAGTACCGAGCCATTCAACACTCCAAGCTGCATTCATACCGGTTTCGGGAAGGGTTGTCTCGGTCATTGTGTCAACCACCAGATACTAGACATCCACAACACAGAATGCATATTCGTCACACACTCTATTCACCCAGGTCCCACCCACAGGAGGTACCCACAACATACATCACCGGGAAGGCTCCAGCTAGTCTGACTGGGCCTTCACAACAACATATATGGCACTTCCATCCAACAGCCAGTCAGGGGGAAGGGACAGAGTCAGGGCTTCCCAGGACTTTGGGAAAACAAGGTAATGGGTAATAGAAAGCAAGAGGCCACCGGGGCCATCTTGTTTTCCATCAGGAATCAACTGATCCCAATGGCAGGGCCGGGGTATCCCAAAATGGAGGATACTCCGCGCACCTGTCAAATTCAGCATGGAGCTACCACCAGCCCATACCCTGCTCTGTGGGCCACCCACAGGTGCCCAAAAACATACACTAGGGGCACAGGGTTGTACCCCCACCCATGGGTGCCAAAAGGGTATCCCACGGGTCCGTTCACCAAACCAAAAGAAAGAGCTGCATCGCCAGGAGTCCCACATGAACTCCTGCGCGGAAAACACGACAGAAGACACGATAAAAGCAGTTAAGGACAAGGATACGGAGGCCCTGTCCCTCCGATGCATTTCCAGCATCACAGACGCCGACCAAGGAGAGGGCAGAGAAAGCCAAGGCAGGACCAAGAAAAGGGAGAAAACATGGATGAAGAGTGATCTGAAAACTAACTCATGAACAAATCTCTCCTGAGGACTAACCCAGTAAGAATTCCAGAACCTGCACGAGAGTCTGTACAGTTTCTGTGATACCTTAGACAAGCCAACCAGCTTGTCAATCCTAATACACTGTGTTAAACGCTACACCAATCTTCTATAATTTACAGCAACTCTCTCTAATGGTTAATATTATTATTGACTATGCAGCGAGCAACTATGAACTATGCACGAGTGTGCCCGTCTGTCTGGTGCACACATTAAAAATAAGTTCTAGGTGATGCTAATATTTGCAGCTAAGAAAAAGACGTCACAGTTGTGTTCCCAGGATCACACATTTTGGACAAGTGGGAAAGACCGGATTGGATCCCAGATTCCCTGGCTCTACGGTTTCCAACGTATAGGCAGTAGAGAACATCTCCTGCCATCACATCTTTAGTTTTACAACAGAGCACAATGTTTTGTGCATAGTTATACTAGATATGCTAGTACTGTTTATAACGCAGACTTAGAAAGCTGCAAATGACATCTTAAATTAACCTGGAAAATAATATGCAAACGTTATGGACAAATACGTATGATTCCCTCTAAAATGGCAAAGGAACACACCTGTTAAGTGGATTATAAATGCATCTATGTCGGTCTCCACAGTGCAATGCCACAGAAAAGGAAGAGGAAACAAAAGCGTGCATGTTAAAATCAGTGCACTCTACTGATAGTCCCTGATTATTTGAAAAGTTGATTACATGGTTATACAAACATGTTCCCAAAAATAATTCCGTCATTATTTAGTGTAGTATGGTAAGGGTACGATATGGAGAAGTGCCTCTAGGTCTGACTCTAAATAGGATCGACCTGGTGTTTCATCATTCGAGGTCAATAAACAATTAACATTATGTCTGCCATTAAATGTACCTATTAATGAAATGCAGAGACAATAAAAACTTGAAGCCTCTTTATAATTGGAATACATTATGGCACTATGGGATGTGATCTACTAAGCCGTTGTATCCTTTCATGCTCATGAACAAACAAACAAAGGCATACCTCAGTCGACTGGGTGAAAGGTATGCCATAAGGTACCTTACCCAGAATGTTGTAGGGGTGTCATTGTGATGATATTTCTCACCCAGCAATGTGGATCAACAGAATCCCCTGCATCGTTTAGCCACACATTTGTGCACTTACAATAAAGTCCAATGAAGCGAGTAATGATCTCAAATTCTAGGCCACGTCTATCACCTGACATCGCTCCTTCATTTATATCAATCTCTCAAATGTATGGATCAGAAATCACTGCAAGAAGCTCAAGCTGCTGCACAAGAATGATTGAAGTGGCCTTGATGATTGGGGAGATCAACTCCCACTTGCTTGCTTGAGTGGATCAGCTTACCCAAAAATGGCTAGCGAGTCTATCTTCTAAGAGGCGCAGAGAGAGAAAAAGGATGGCAGGCGGGCGCTTATGCTGGAACAAGTAACCTGTGCTACTGCAGCTAGCAACATGCACATGGCAAAACATTATTAGGGTTAGGCGTTTTGATCAAAAAGACTGAAGCCTCAACATAGAGTGCCACAAAGGAAGTGGAGCACAGCCAGAGAATGGAATGCTAGGTGCATTCTCCCAATAGCCAGGTGGAAAGATTTACTGGGAATGGGGGGGGGTAGGGGGGGTGATAATAGGTCAACCCATTGAATTACAGCAGACACGTCCAAAACTGCTGGCAAATTAGTAAAGATTGAAAGAGCATACATCACTTTGGACCAAACCAAAAGCAGGCTTGGCACAAAAACCAGGAGAATGCATTGTTAAATTCCTGAGATAACCTTTTAAGGAGTTGATACCTAAAAGAGTCAGAGAATTGTGGATCTGCTTTGGGGGGACTCTAAGACCAGAATTATGATATTCAGTAGAATGAGTAATTATATTTTTTTCAGGTATAAGCTCTTTATCAAAGCAAAAGAGAAGGATATACAGGAATGTTAGAAATACGACATGGCTTATCCTGACACATTGAAATTGGTGCTTGAAGACCAGGTGCACACTTTTGAGGACCACCTGAGAGCAGAGATTTATTTCACTGAAGTAAAACCCAAACCCAAGGAGCCACAGAGGTCCCTGCCCCACCGTTGACTCGAGAAAAAGGAGGGCAACTTCGGTTTCAACTGTGTAGTCTGACCAGATTGCCACCGTTCTATGCGTTTGTCTCTATGCATATAAATTAAACTGTGTATCTATTTTCTGAGGAGATAAGACAAGCGAGAAGATATCCCCAATGTGTAGGTTATTTTGTGCTTTCAAAGGGAGGCTGAACGACGATGTATTTCATTAGTTGATTATAGCTGAGACTTCTGTAAACCCCATTGTCTGCCCACTTTTTTTCCTGCCCTCCCTAAAGTCTTACTATGTGTGGCTAAAGCATAGTGCTGGCCCAGTACTATGGCACATGTTTTACTAAGTTAGTAACTGTTGGCCATGATGTCACCACACGACTCCACCACGTGCCATCTCTGTCTGGCACATATGTTGTGTGTTTTTTATTGTTAAGAACCCTGATGAGAAGCTATCATGCACTGAAAATCACAGCCAGTGCATAAGACCATCTAGGCTATCGCCTTAACGCCCTACCTTACTTGCTGACCTATGACTTGGCTTCAGTATGGATCTTGATATGCTGCGTGCCTCTCCCCTCATTGTGAGGAGAAAAATAATAACATGTACTAGTTCAATGGATGGCTCTATGCAGAGCCGGTTCAGTCAACCTTTCTTGCAATGGTGTTGATGTGGGCTTACATCACGATAGTCACCACTATAGTCATGTTGCGCCTAGAAACACCTATCTACAGGTACGTTTTAAATGACTTATCATATCATATCATATCATATCAATGTTCATTGGCTTAATAGTCTGGTGAAGAAAAAGAAGGTGTGAGCTTGGGTAAATAGAGCAAAAGCAGAGATTGTCATGCATCAGGAGACACATCTATTAAAATATTCTAGAGATTACATATTGAATAAAATGCCAAACAGATAGTTCAAGCGTAATGCACTCACCCAAAACAGTGCTTTGTGTAGGTGAAGGAGATTTCCATTTTGACAAAGTAGTGACAACTCACTCTGTTCTTTAGCTAGAGGGGAAAGCCAAGGCAGAGTTGGGCACAAATCCATTTTGTAGATTGGGGAGAACGCAAAGGCATTGAGAAACCTGCGTGCATTTTGTAGGCAGATGAGAACGCCAAGCCAGTGAGAACCCTACTGGCATTTTGCTGACAGAGTACAGGCCCAAAGACGAAAGAGGAAATAGCAGAGTGAATCCCACTTGCCTTTTAAAATCTCAGGAGTAGGCCAAGCGAGTTCTCGGTACACATACATTTTGTAGGTGGGAATAACACCAAGGGAGTGTTAGGCCAATTTACATTTTGAAGATAAGGAAAAGGAAATGCAAAAGCGGTGAGAACTCCTCATGCATTTCATAGATGGGGAGAAAGCCAAAGCAGCGAGAATGCCAATAGCATTTTGTAAGTGTACAGAAATGGCAAAGTAGTGAGAACCTCACATGCATTTTGCAGGTGGAGAAGACCTCCAAGGATGTGAGAACCCCACACAATTTTGGTAAGCAGAGAAGAAGGCCAACAAACGGAGAACCTCATATGCATTATGTAGGCTGAGGGAAAGCCTGAGGCAGTGAGAATCCTATGTATATTTTGTAGGTGGGGGAGAAGGCCAAGGCTGTCTTGGGCACACATGCATTTGATATACGTAGAGAAGGCCAAAGCACCAATAGCCTATATTTGCTTTAGTGAGAACAGTCTGAACCCTACAGACATTTTGCAAGCAGAGCCGAAGGCCGAAGCAGTGAGAAACCCACACAGCAGGAGAAACCAAGACTGTGATATGCACATATGCATTTTGTAGATGGGAAGAATGCCAAGCAGTGTTAAGCACAAATGTAGGTGCGAGAGGATGCTGACGTAGTGGAACCCAAGATTAAGTTTGATGGCTGGGAACCTTTTAAATTAGAGAGAATCCCATGTGCATTGTTTAGGCGGAGGGGAACACCACAACAGGGTTAAGCGAACTTGCATTTTGCACTTGGGGAGGATGACAAAGCAATGAGAACGACACATGTATTTTATATACAGGAAATAATCTATAGCAGCTTTAGGAACATTTGCATTTTGTAGGCAGGGAAGAAGGCCAATCCAACACGGACTCCACGTATATTTTGTTGGTGGAGGAGAAGGCTGATGCAGTGAGAAAATCAGCTGTGTTTTGTATGTAGCAGAAAAGGCCAAATCACTGAGAACCCCACATGCACTTGTAGGCAGCATTCACGGCCAAACCAGTGAGAAACCCACATTCTATTTGTGGATGAAGGTAACGGACAATGAAGTGACAACCCTACAGGCATTTTGTAGGTGGAATAGAGCTTCAAGGCAGTGAAAAACTTGCATGCATTATGTAGGCAGAGGAGAAAGCCAAAGCAGACAACCTGACATGAATGTTGTAGCACACATTTATTCTCTATTCAGGGAGAATGCCAAGGCATTGATAAACACGCTTGCATTTTATCTGTGGTGGTGAACACGAAAGCGGTGAGAAAGCCATATACATTTTTTAGCTGGGAGAGAATGCCAATGCAGTGAGAACAGCATATGCATGTTTTAGGCAGTGCATGTTGTTGGTGGAGAAGGCCGCAATACAGGCCACAATACTGAGGGTGAAGGTCAAAGCACTAATATCCTGCCCATGCCTTTTGAAAGCAGTAGAGAAGACCAAACTAGTGAGAACCCTATGTGAATTGCTAGGCAGAGGTAAAGGTCCAAACAATGTGGCAAATCCAAAGAATTTGTCACTTCGTCGCAAGGGGAAGCCACCCATTTTGGGACTAAGGAGGCAACCCTGCTACGCTATAGCCTCTGTAGGGGAGAGGGCAAGCGGGATTCCACTGGGGGTGACCCCCCTCAGGCAATTTGTAGGTAGAGGAAAATGCCAAACACTGAGGACCCCACATGCATTTGGAGGCAGTGGCGTAGGCCAAATCATTGACATCCACACATACGTTTTAGTGACAGAATAGAAGGCCCAATAAGTGAAAACGCTGTATTCACTTTGTAGGTAGAGGAGAAGGACAAAGCACTGGGAATCCCAGGTTTCAGACATTTGGGGGTAGAGGAGATGGAAAATCACAATAACCTCATGTGCATTTTGCATATGGAGGAGAAGCCCAATGCAGTGAGAACCCACATGCATTTTATAGATGGAGGGGAAGTCTAAAGCACTGATAACAGCACATGCATTGTCTATGCGGATGAATCAGTGGCTTCAGGCTTTTTCATATGCAAAGAACATGGGCATCTGGCTTAAAATAATCTAGTGCATTGGGAAGAAATGTAATCTTTCATGCACCACCATTACATTTGCATCAAATGAAACAAGTTAAAGTGTAGGGGGAGTATGAGATGGAAGAGAAATTTGAGCCATCATCATCTGATGCACAAGATGGGGAAGAGATCAAATCTCCATAGCAAGAAAGAGAGCACTTTACAAATGATGAAAATTAGATTATGTGTAATAATTCCCCACCTCAGATTTCTTTGGAAACAGATGACAATGAACAGCATGAAAAATATTATGTTTCATTCACTGATTCAATATAAAGACTCACACATCTCTGTTGAAATTGTGAAGTGTAAGCACTGCAAACAGAAATCAAAGCTGAGACTTTATGAATGCCATTGTACAGACCTTTACAGAAACGGTCTGCAAAACACATGCTAGTGGTAGTACAACTGTACAGTCTGTTGCATCCACACAACTGTCTCTTCTATCAAGAGCAGCCAAAAAGCATTCACTGCAAAGTTTTTTTAGCATACCCCAAGAAGAGAGAGATTTTATCTCACACTTTATAGAATAAATTGGGCCTGTGGAGCTATTTTGCATAAGAACAACAAAAAGCACATCTAGCCCCCTGCAGTATATGCAAAGGAGGTGTCTTGCTAGGCAAGCCAGGAACCATGTTGTGCACCTCTTCCCTTGGGTTCAAATGAGGCAGCATCATCCACATGTTGAGCAAAAGGAGAAGGCACCAGTGCAGCCACACATCCAATCGACTGCAGGCAAAGGACACGTTTGCATTATAATCCCATGCCATTACACCAGAGAGTCTTTTGATGATACACTATGTACACAAGCCCCATCAGAATGCCATCTTTGCCTGCAGATCGTCCAGCAGATATACAACTTATTTCCCCAACTGTGTTCCAGTCCACCATTGCTCAAGCTGCTGGGTGTGTTTCAAAATATCTCTAAAGACGGGACATGCTCCATCTTTTTACAGACCTTATTGTGTAAAGTTGACAACGGATTTATTGCCATACACTCTTTGTTGAACAATGTGGTTTCTGACAGACCCTTGCCTTCAAGTATCCCCACTGAGAGAGATATCACAAGTCAGTTCTACTTCACATGAACTTCAGTACCATGCCTATACAACATAGAAGCATTGTGAATGGCACTAGACTACTCTCAGGTTAAGAAAGTCCACCTGACATTGAACATGTGGACCAATGATGAAGGCACACAACTCATAGCAATGCTGGCACCTTTGAACCCGCCAACCTCCCTTTCAACTGCAAGGTCCTTACCTGCACTGTGGCATTCTTCTATAAACCACCAAGTGTCCTGGAGTTTCCCACCAAGCCCAAGAATGTTTAGAGACTCACCTTGGTTTATTAGGAATTTTAAATCTTTGCATTAGTCTCTTGCCTGCTGTTTCCTTCTTGTATGTGTAATATGCCATTCTGGGCCATGAGACTGTATCACTAAAATATATCATGGACTTTGGTAGCCCTCCTGGCTATGTTGGTCAAAGTGTTCCACTGTTCAGCACAATTAATTGCTAAAACTGTTTCATATGCATATGTATTATGTATGACACTTTATTTAGATGGTAGGAAACCTCTGCTGAGCTCTGTGTGGTAATCGTTGATCCTGAACACGATAGTAATTACTGTGAGTAATATTTTCTAGGGATCTACCCTATTTCTTATATACGGAAGTCTATATATTCCGTGTCTGCCACCAGGATTGGGGCTTACACTTTAGAATAAAGAGTGAGTATGCCCTTACTGTCCATTTTCTGTTTTTTACTTACATTGTGCTCTGCTATGGGTTCTGTGTAACTTGAGCACGTGTTCCCATCATTAATATTATATGTGGGGCCTTAGAAATATAGTTTATAGCTTTTCAGTATAAAAGTGTGGTGTGTTCTTCTGTGGTGTCCATTGGGATTAATTGTTCTATCCCTCCTAAAGCTCAGCCTGACTGCTTTGTTACAGTACCATATGAGAGTCTGGTCTTTCCTTTTGGATGGCACACTGTTCTACCATTAAGGTAGATGATTACACTGCACACACCAGAGGATTGTGCATAAATCTCCCTAACATGGTTGGTGTTCAGTAGGGGGATGCATAACAGGGAGGACTCTGTAACCTCCCTGTAGATAATCCAGGAGGCTGCCTGCCTGAACACATCTGTATTTCTGTAGAACTAAATTGTTACTTATCTTGTATTTGGGCTGTGTTCACTCACTGCCTGGTTATGTGGCAAACTATAGATATTCAGCTTAAAATAGGTTTTAGTATGTTTTAAAACAATTTTTCATAAAGTGTGGCATTCTCCTGAAATTTAAAAAAATGTTATTTGTATTTATGAGTACATGTTTTATGTTGTGTGCCTTACCCATTGCCCTGTTGGTCACAGCAAACAGAAAGTATTACCAGTGGATGGGCTCTTTTGTGTTGTGTAATTTACCTTGGTGTTCTGGAGGTTTCTGACTATTGTAAGGTTCAACAGCCCTTTAGGATATTAGTCAGAGAAGATTTCAGTGACTTTCCCTTAGGCTGGAACTGGTTATAAGTATCCTGTATGGGGTGTACTTGCCTATAGGTTAGATAACCACTGCTTGTGTTGTCTCTTTTAAGGTTGCTTGTTAGACATCTTGTCTTTGGGGCTATTTCCTGATTTGGCTGTATTTTAGTATCATGGTATTTTTGCAGTATTTTGGTGGTATATTTGCCTTACAGTTGGTGAGAGCTAAGTATTATCCTACTTTGGTAATCGTTCAGTACTATCTTATCTTGGTGGTAGTTTAGTGTTAGCTTACTTTAGCAGTAGTTTTTAATGGTATCTTACTCTTGTGGTACAGTGGTGAGCATGGTTTCTATAATGCCGCCCCGTAATAAGACACATCTTCCCTCTTTATAATTATGACATAACTTGGGTTGATGGTAGATAACCTCTGGACTTGGCACTCTTTTAGGGAACCCAGTAAGATTATACAGAATGCAACTTATTGCATGTAGCTCATGTTACTGGTTTATTTACACCAGAAACCTATGTGCTTTGGAGGGCACTGTTTCCCCCTTTTTGCATGCAGGGTGAAACACATTCACACACACACAACCTTCTATCTTGCATATGTATATTTTTCCTTGTTTCCTAACTTGAACTTTTGCAGTAACAAAAGCGGTAAATATTTTATCACTGTGGTGTAAACACCAAAACCTCCCAATTACTCCTTCCTCTTGAAACAGTGACCATCATACGCATGAAATGAAACACAAAAACCAAACAGCAGTCTTATTTCCGTAATTGCAGATATTGTTACTTGTTTGCTTTACACTCTGAATTACATAACCAGAAGAAAAATGTCACATTTCATGATATTACAGTTACATATTCTTACCAACGACGGCCACAGCTTCGAGCCTCTAAAAGATAAAAAAAAACACATTGCAAAATGGAAGAGATTTTGAACGTGGTATGCAGTCCTTTTTAAACAAGTGCAGAAAGAAAGAAAGAAAAATATGATTTTTTTTCAAACCTAGATCCCTATGCTGTCTGCCAATAAATGCAATGCACTCATTCCCACATGCTCCTCAATTATATATACCTTACTAACAAAGATTTGTGAAGCTTCTGCGTTCGCCGTGTTATCTCCTTCTATGTGGCTATCTGCACGGGAGTACCACAGCCTTTGCACTGCCCCGGGAATTCTTCAAAGCCAGGCGTCAGCAATATCTTCAGATGACAGCCCAGCAGCACGGCACCCAGCGCCTTCTTGAGGCACCAGCAGGAAGCAGGATCCCAGAATGAATGCCCCTTCCACTCTGTTGAACTGCCTATATCTTCTCTGTCTGTCCATCAAAGTTAGCTCTGCCTTCCCTGACGTGGTTTTGACACGTCCAGAACTTCTGGCCACATTAGCCAATAACATTACAAGGGTTTACATGTAACAAATAATCTCCTGCGAGAACAATGAAAGCTTCAGTTGCACAAGAAGCAGCTATT
Source organism: Ambystoma mexicanum (assembly GCF_040938575.1). NCBI lineage: Eukaryota > Metazoa > Chordata > Amphibia > Caudata > Ambystomatidae > Ambystoma > Ambystoma mexicanum. The sequence goes on along the minus strand of NC_090937.1, from coordinate 1,268,029,827 downwards.
CATCTGTTTTTTTTTAACTCTGCATATTTTTTCTCCATGAAAATATTAAACATAGTCTATCCAAGTCTGCTTTAATTGCACTGCCATATTAATACGGAATTCTAATTAGTAGAGATTTTATTAATGGAAATTAGTATCATTATATAGGTTAATTCACAATGCAATTTACACAGATTGGGATCCTCACAATCTGAATGTATAATGCAGATTGAATTCTGCCAACACTCTGCTTTGTCACTGCAGGCCCAATGTAATTTCACATCTCTTCTCTACCTTCACGCTAATCCCATTAACCTCCTGACCTGTGTCCCTAAATTGCCACCATTTGCATTTTAAAATGACTGCATATTTTGTTGGGTATTCTTAAAACTCACACCCATTTGCTGGCTGCTACTAAAAACATTTTTCTGAGTGCTTTTAAAATAAGCACCTCATTTTACTGGCTGCTATTGATGCTATTGAAAAACAAAACTATCATCTGCACACCTTTCGCAATGGGCTGCTGTTAAAACACTGCCATCAGCATTTACACTCATTTCGTTGATTCTCTTGAAAATACTGCTATCTATACACATCTGTTATTATTTGTATGTGTGATGCAATATATCCCTACATATTCCCTCCTTTTTTGGACAATTATGACCGGTAAAGTCATAGTTGGAGGAAATGCACATCAACTTCTCAAATATTTGTGTCACAGGATATCTCTTCTTCCCCATTGTTGCCAGATGATAAATTGTTGAAATAACATCATATTAACGAAAATGAACATATAAATACTGCACAATGAATAACTGCTTAAGTGTAAATCAAAATGAAATAGAATAAATATAGTGATCAGTCAGTCCTCATGTGCACGTGTGATGGAATAACATACGTGCACACTTCCACCGAAGCATGCATCTCCATCAGTTTATGTGTCCATGGATTGTTCAACTCCAAAATATTTCTGATTTATAGTCTCAGTCCATGGAGTAAACATTTCTCATCAGTGTGTACGCACAAAATAACTAATAAACTAAAATAATAAAATTAATTGAAATAAAATAGACCATTTCCACTATCTCCAGTTCCAGTCCAACTGGTAAAACCCAGCACATTAATATACTTCATCAGCAATACTTACAAATTATGAACATAGAATTATGTTCACATCCACCTACCTGGTTGCCAAGGGGAAAGCCTAAAACACAGGTAACCCCAAGTCTGTTTTGACACCTGAATTTCACACTTTCGGCTGACGGGCACACCATACAGATATGGGCCTCAGGTGTTCAAGCCTCCAAGGAAAACAGGGAACTCTATGCATTTCCGAAACGAGAACACCCGTGGGAATCCGCAGAGGTATAATTTGCACAAATCGGGCCAGAATGTATTACACAGACACCCCTGCAAAGTCTGAAATGTGGGGATAAAAACGCATTTTTCGCACATTTCACTCGGCTCACCCATCAAAACACGCCGCCAACAACACATGGCCTACTGTCCCTCATTCCCAAAGGTGGCCCGATGAAAACGGTACCTCACATGTGTGGGTGCACCTACCTGGGCGCCAAGAGGAAAGCCTAAAACACAGGTATCCCCAAGTCTGTTTGGACACGTAAATCTCACACTTTCGGCAGACGGGCCCACCATACAGATATGGGCCGCGGGTGTCCAAGCCACCAAGGAAAACAGGGAACCCCATGCATTTCCGAAAAGAGGACACCTGTGGGAATCCGCAGAGGTATGATTTGCGCATATCGCCCCAGAATTTATTACCCAGACACCCCCGCAAAGTCTGAAATGTGTGGAAAAAAACTAATTTTTCGCACATTTCACTTGGCTCACTCATCGAAACACACTGCCAACGCCATATGGCCTACAGTCCCACGTTCCCACAGGTGTCCTGATGAACACGGTACCTTACATGTGCGGGTGCACCTACCTGGGCGCCAAGGGGAAAGCCTAAAACACAAGTAACCCCAAGTCTGCTTTGACACCTGAATTTCACACTTTCGGCAGCCGGCACACCATACAGATATGGGCCTCGGGTCGCCAAGCCACCAAGGAAAATAGGGAACCCCATGCATTTCCAAAAAGAGAACACATGTGGGAATCCGCAGAGGGCTGACTTGGGCAAATCGGCCCAGAATGTATTACCCAGAAGCCGCGGCAAAGTCTGAAATGTGTCGAAAAAAAACAACATTTTTTCACTTTGTCAGGGGTTCTGGGTAAAACATTCTGGTCCGCTTCGCGCAAGCTGGACCTCTGTGGATTCCCACTGGTGCCCTCTTTTCAGAAATGCATGGGGTTCCCAGTTTTCCTTGGTTACTTGGACACCCTAGGCCCAAATCTGTAGGTTATCTCCCCAAACCCTTTTGTGGTTACCAGTGGGTTAGCCTTTTCCCTTTGCGGCTAGATTGGTGAACCCACACATGTGAGGTACTGTTTCCGTTGGGACACCTGTGGGAATGCGGGAAGATATGACATCTGTTGTTGGCAGCGTGTTTTGTTGGGTGAGCAGATTGAAATGTCTGTAAATTGTGTGTTTTACCCCCAAATTTGGACTTTGCCGGGGGTTCTGGGTAGTAGATTCTGGACCGATTTGCGCAAGTCAGACCTCTGTGGATTCCCACAGGTGTCCTCTTTTGGGAAATGCATGGGGTTCCCTGTTTTCATTGCTGGCTTTGACACCCTATGCCCAAATCTGAAAACGGTACCTCACATGTGTGGGTGCACCGACCGGGGGCACAAAAGGAAAAGGGTAACCCCAAGCCTTTCGGCACAGCCCATTTTGTTCATATGGGCAACCTACAGATTTGGGCCTAGGCTGTCGAAGCCAGCAAAGAAAACAGGGAACACCATGCATTTCCCAAAAGAGGACACCTGTGGGAATCCACAGAGGTCTGCCTTGAGCAAATTGCCCCAGTTTTTATTAGCCACAATCCCCGACAAAGTGTGATATTTGGTGGGGAAAAACACAATGTTCACTTTATCTGGGGTTCTGGGTAATAAATTCTGGGCCGCTTCGCGAAAGTCAGACCTCTGTGGATTCCAACGGGTGTCCTCTTTTGGGAAATTCATGGGGATCCCTGTTTTCCTTGCTAGCTTCGGCACCCTAGGCCCAAATCTGTAGGTTGCCAACATGAACAAATTGTGCTGTGGCGAAAGGCTTGGGGTTACCAGCGGGTTACACTTGTCCTTTTGTGCTCCCGGCAGGTGCACCCACACATGTGAGGTACCGTTTTCGTCGGGATACCTGTGGGAACACGAGAAGGTATGACATCTGTTCTTGGCGACGTGTTTCGGTGAGTGGACACAGGGAAATGTCTCTGGAATTGGCTGGAAATAAAGACAATTCTCAGACATTTCGCTCTGACCACCCACCGAAACACACCACCAACAGCACATGACCTACCTTCCCGCATCCCCACACGTGTCCTGATGCAAACGGTACCTCACATGTGTGGGTGCACCTACCAGGGGCACAAAAGGAAAAGGGTAACCCGCTGGTAACCCCAAGCCTTTCGGCACAGCCCATTTCGTTCATGTGGGCAACCTACAGATTTGGACCTATGGTGTCGAAGCCATCAAGGAAAACAGGGAACCCCATGCATTTCCCAAAAGAGGATACCCGTGGGAATCCACAGAGGTCTGACTTACGCAAATCGGCCCAGAATTTATTACCCAGAACCCCCGGCAAAGACCCACATGGCAGAAGGGTGCCCAAGGCCAGGGATATTACCACCGACTTTGCTGGAGCCCTGGCTGCCCTGCGTTACAGCTTCTCCCCACCAAGGAGTCTCGCCAGTGTGCCAATACCTCCCCGAAGGGAAAAGCTGTAATGCAGCCCAGCAGCAACTCCAGCACAGTTGGGGATGATGTCCCTGGCCTTGGACTTCCATGTACCATGTGGGTGTACCATCCCCTAAGCACAGCAGCAGCTCCAGGGAGCCCGAGCAGGATCCCCATTCCACCCCGGAGGTGACATCTGTAACGTAGCACAACCAGAGGTGGAGCCGGGGCTTGCAGACGGACAACCCACATGGGAGGGATCTGCTCCCAGGGAAACACCAATTTTCTGGGGGCAATGTGTGGCCTGCCCCTGCAATTGTGTCCCAGCCCACCAACATATCTGCCCAGACGGCCCAGTCTCACCCACCCCACTGACAGTGGGCCCTAACCATAGAATAATAAAAAACAGTACTCACATAACGTTGCAGCTGCTCACGTAGGAAAAGCTGTAAACAAAACAAAAACATGTGTTACCTATGGTCACACCAGCAAAATGTAGCCCTCCCTGCGGTCAGATAAGGAGGGGGGGGGGCTGTCCTGCTCTCCTCCCTGGCCTCAGGCGTCCCTACCTAGGAGCAGATATCTGGTCCCAGGGAGGGCTGCATGACATGACACCCACTCCATTGCGGGTGGGGGGGTCAATGCCCATCCCATTAGAAAATTCGCCGTCCCTTTGGGGTGCCCCACAGCCCCCCCTAAAATGTGTTCCACCATTTTCACTTTTTTCCTTTGGTAACCCAACTCCCCTTGGCGCAGAGGGGCACATTGGTGTGCCAATCTGGCCCTGGGGTGCCCAAACCTTACTGCCCCACCCACTGCGGGACCTGTCCCACAATTTTTGGGGGCCCTCTCCCCACTCACCCCAAATGGGTGTCAGGGGCACCTCATGCAGGCCTCCCTTGGCCTCCTACAAAAGGCTGCATGAGGTAGATCCCCCTCCATTTGGGGTGGGGGGTGAGGGGCCCCAGAAATTGTGGGACAGGCCCCCCAGTGGGTAGGGCAGTAAGGTTTGGGCAGTCCGCACCAGACTGGCACACCAATGTGCCCCTCTGCGCCAAGGCAGGTATAGTAAACAAAGAAAATAATTCAAAATGGCAGGCTGCCTTTTAGCGGAGGCTGAGGGGCCACCTACACCGCTGTGGAATTTTCTAATGTGAAGGGGGTGCACCTCTCCACCCCCACCCCAATTAGAGGGGCGGTGCATCACATGTAGCCCTCCCACGGGGCAGATAAGAGGGGGCTGTCCTACACTCCTCCCTGGGCTCAGGCATCCCTTCCTAGGAGCAGATATCTGGTCCCATGGAGGGCTGCATGACATGGCACCCATTCCCTTGCGGATGGGGGGAGGGGGTCAACCCCCATCCCACTAGAAAATTCCCCGACCCTTTGGGGTGCCCCACAGCCCCCCCTAAAAAGCGTTCCACCATTTCACTTTTTTCCTTTGGTAACCCAACTCCCCTTGGTGCAGAGAGGCACATTGGTGTGCCAATCTGGCCCTGAGGTGCCCAAACCTTACTGCCCCACCCACTGAGGGGCCTGTCCCACCATTTTTGGGGGCCCTCTCCCCCCTCACCCCAAATGGGTGGTGGGGGCACCTCATGCAGGCCTCCATGGGCCTCCTACAAACAGCTGCATGAGTTACACCCCCCTCCATTTGGGGTGGGGGGAGAGGGCCCAAAAAATGGTGGGACAGGCCCCCCAGTGGTGGGGAAGTAATGTTTGGGCACCCGAGTGCCAGATTGGCACACCAATGTGCCCCTCTGCGCCAAGGCAGGTATAGTAAACAAAGAAAATAATTCAAAATGGCAGGCTGCCCTTTAGCGGGGGCAGAGGGGCCACTACACCGCTGTGGAATTTTCTAATGTGAAGGGGGTGCACCTCTCCACCCCCACCCCAATTGGTGGGCGGCCCATCTCATGTAGCCCTCCCCAGGGGCAGATGGGGGGGCTGTCCTGCACTCCTCCCTGGGCTCAACCCTTTGGGGTGCCCCACAGCACCCCCTAAAAAGCTTTCCACCATTTTCACTTTTTTCCTTTGGTAACCCAACTCCCCTTGGTGCAGAGAAGTAAATGGGTGGCAGGGGCCCCACATGCAGGCCTCCCTTGGCCTCCTACAAATGGCTGTGTGAGGTACACCCCCCTGCATTTGGGGTGGGGGGGGAGAGGGCCCCAGAAATGGTGGGACAGGCCCCCTAGTGGGTGGGGCAGTAAGGTTTGGGCACCCCGGGGTAAACAAAGAAAAAAATGGGATATGGTACACTACACTTTAGGGCAGGCTGAGGGGCACCCTAAACCGCCAGGTAATTTTCTAATGTAATGGGGGTGTCCCTCTACCCCCCACACCAAATGCAGGGGGGTCATCTCATTCAACCCTCCCTGGGGGCAGATGAGAGAGGGGCATCTCATGCAGCCCTCCGTGGGGTCAGAGGCCCCTTCCTAGGAGCAGATATCTGCCCCCAGGGAGGGCTACAAGAGGTGCCCCCATTACCCCTTGGGGTGAGGGGGAGAGGGCCACCCACCTTTTCTGTAAAATATATCCCTGTGGCTAGTGGCCCCCCCACTCCCTCCCAAAATTCCTTTTTTTTTGCCCCCTTCCCTGGGGGCAGATGATCAGCCATCTGCCCCAGGGGGGCCCTAACCTGCAGGCCCCATCCTTTGGGGGGGCCTGCACACTTATTCCTGGTGGCCCTCCTCCTCTCCTCCCAATTGGATGGGGGGGCCACCTCATGTACTCCTGCCTGGTGGCATAAATATGCCCCCAGGGAGGGCTACAAGGGGTGGCCCCCCTTTCCACTTGGTGTGGAAGGGGAGGGCCACCACCATTTCAGGGGGGCAAATAAATCCCACGCACCTCACCCCCCATCCCCGTTCTATTTCTTTTTTTTAATTATTTTTTTTGCCCCCTTCCCTGGGGGCAGATGATCAGCCATCTGCCCCCAGGGTTGTGCACATATGTGCCCACATGCTCTGGAGGCCAGGGGGGAGAGGGCTGCTTACTATAAGCAGCCCCCCTCCCCCCCACGTAATAAATGTATCCCTGGTGTTCCAGTGGGTTGCTGGTCATGGATCGAGCGCTCTGTGCCGATCCATGACCAGCAATGCGTCATATACATGGTGTCGCCCCTTTTCAACAACACCATGTTTTCCTATATCCGTGGTGGCTAGTGGTCCCCAGGCCCCCAAACTCCCTCCCACCTCCCCCTTCCTTTGATTTTTTTTTTTTTCATTTTCACCCCTGGGGGCAGGTGATCACTGCCCCCAGGGGTCTCCAGCGCTGTGGCCCCATGCTTTGGGGCCACGGGGGAAGGGTGTTGCTTACCTAGTAAGCAGCTTCCCCTCCCCCACGTCACAAACGGATCTCTATTGATCCAGTGACATTGCTGGCCACGGATTGCGCACCCAACGATAACTGCCTCGATCTCCGCTTGAAATACAGCCATAGATCCAGGTGGACAAAGAAGGGCTCTTACCTTCTTTCTTCACCGCAGCAGCCGAAAATGGCTGTTGCTGTGAATTTACTTTCGGTTTCACGCCGATGTGCTTTACGCACGCCGACGTGAATACTGAAGGTAATCCAGCCCCCTGGCAGTGAGGGGGGACCTCCCCTCACATAGCCCGGGGGTTGGATTACAGTTTTGAGCGATCCCTGCTCTGCATGGATCGCTCAAATCAAGGTACCAAAAAGGACGAGCTATCTCGTCCTTGGCACTGTGTATGCAATGTCAAGGACGAGATACCTCGCCCTTGGCACTTAAGGGGTTAACCAGATCCTGATCTGGCGTATCATAACTCCATTGCACTACAGGTTGCTCAACTTCTTTTGGAGATTTGGAGCGTGTAAATGCCTCCACCTGCATTTCACCAGTTAGGTGTTCAATGGGCAATAATTCTCCCATGACAGCCCCAGTCTTGGCCAATTGATCTGCTTTGTCATTTCCCTTCTTATCCTCTCCTGGTTTCTTTATATGTCCACAAATTTTCCTCCAGTGTATTGTTAAATCGTTCTCTGACACTAATTTGTCTATAGCTTGAATCATTTTCTCATGTTTAAGGGGCTTCTTGTTATATGTGAGCATGCCTCTCCTTTTCCAGCCAGGCAAATATTCTACAAAACTATTTTGTGCATAATCACAATCAGTTACGAGGACAATCTCCTTGAACTTGTTATCAACTGCAGTAGTAATTGCTTATTAATGGCAGCTAACTCTGCTATCTGGCTACCCCTGGCCCCAATTCTCATTCCTATACTAGGAATGCCCTCACAGTTTATTCAGACATTTCCTATCCCTAACACCAGCTGTTTATTACTATCATTTTTTCAATATGATAAGCACACTCATCTACATACATAATTGGCAAGTCCTTGCACGTATTTTCATCAAAAGCTTTGTGTGGTGATTGTTCAAATTCATGCAAACTAGGCTCCACTTCTATCTCATCTGAGACACACTCAGCTGCACAGTCATGTAGATCTGCTATCCCTTGAGCAATCAGACTCTTTTTGTTCTGTCCATATCTTACCTCTACAGGGAATCCCTGCAATGCCAATGTCCAGCAAGGAATCCTGGACTGCGCTAAACTGCCTGATCTAATCCTTTTACTTTGTAATAACTGCAACGGTTGGTGATTGGTTTCAATGATCACCTTTTCTCCTTGAATACTGGGACAAAAATGTTGCAACGCCCAGACAGTGGTCAGGAGGGCCTTTTCACATTCACTGAATTTTGTTTAAACCTGAGATAACGCCTTGCTTGCATAGGCGATAGTTTTATGATTCAAATCATGTTTTTGAGATAACACAGATGACATACACTACTCAGTGAATCCTATTTCTAGAAGGAAATCTTTATTCTTTATAGGATAAGCTAAGCATGGCACCTTCATCAGACACTCTTTTAATTTAGCCACCGCCTCGGATTGCTCATTTTCCCATTTCCAGGGCACATTCTGTTTCAACAATTTAGTCAATGGTTGAGTGATTTCAGCGTAATTTTCAATACATTTCCTGTTATATCCTGTCATCCCAACTAGACTTTTTATACCTTTCATATTTTTAGGATTTTTCCATTTCTGTATCACCTCCTCCGTTTCCTTTTGTGGATTTAACCCATGTTCAGTTACTTCATGGCCTAAGAAAATCATTCTCTTTTTGCACCATTGGGCCTTCTGCAAGGACACTTTGGCTCCTGCTTTCTGTAATTGGCTCAGCACCTGTCTAATTTCACCAGAATTACTGTTCAGGCTTTCATTTTTTAACGGTACATAATCTACATAAACTATGGTCACTCTCCCTGCGCATCTGGCAGTGCTTGTCTCAAAAATATGCCAAACTCGCTCCCACTATTGACATACCCAAATGGTGTTCTGGACGAAGCGTATTGGGTTTTATCAAGTGAAAATGCAAACAAATTCTGAATGTCTTCTGCCAATGGCACACCAGTATCCATATGTAATATCTAACGTGGTAAACACCTTTGACCCATGCACCTGAGCAAGGCCTTGATCAGCAAATGGAAGTGGCCATCTAGACACTGGCACCCTTTTATTCAGTTCCCTCATGTCTGCACACAGACACCATTGACCATTTGGCTTTAATACACCCAAAATGGGAGTGTTTGAGGTACTATGAATGGGTCTGATAATTCCTCTGGATTCTAAATTCTTAATTATCTCTGCTAGTGACTCCAAGCATGCAAGTGGCAACCGATACTGGCGCACAAACACTGGATTTATACCACATCCCTCTGGTAATGTGGCTACATGTAAATCAGTTAGGCCGCAATCATATGCATCCCTGACAAAAACCTCCTTAAATTTCATAAATATTCTTCTCAATTCATTCCTGTACTCTTCACTATCGCATGCATCTGCTGATAGAAGATTTTTCAGAATTTTCAAAAATGGTAGAGGAGCAAATTCTAACGGGGGAACTTCTGTGCTTTCTTCTAACTGTGTGTCTGTATCTCTTTGCAGAGTTGCCACTTTTAAATATTTTGGAATATCAACCTCCATTTCAATGGGCTGATTTCTTGTTTCATTTTCACTTGAATCAAATAATACGCAATTCTCCTGGTGACAGCACACTGTCTCATTGGAGTCTTAAGGGTACACAGATTGAACTTTGAATATCCCTTTAGGTTGGGAGTCCGTTGACTCTGGTAACATGCCCTGTACATCTGTATACCTCTCAGGCATGTTACCAATCACTGTATTGTTGAAATCTGCAGCATAATGTGACCTTTGTATTGCCATTCATAATACAGAATTCTCCTCCAAATAAATGTCTTGGCACCCTTTGTTATCCACCATGGTTTTGATGGGCGCATCCCCAATCTCCACCAATGGTGTATATTCACATTCCTGACCTTGCTGCTTCATGGATTCACTTATGCATACAAAGGCATCAGAATCCTCCATCTGCTGTGCACTTTTACGCTTTAGTGTTATAGCAACCTGTCTGGTGAATGCAGGAATGGTAATCTCCTTCTTCACCTGTATCTCAATTGCATATGGCACCAACTGTGCGCAATGGTACACCTTTCTTTTGTCTTCAAATTTGGCGCAGGCTCATCTAACCGGGACCATGCTTTTTGGTTAAGAAAATCTAACACCATACACATCCTGTGCATAATGTCATTGCCCAGGTAAACATCATTTTGTGTTCCACTCGCTACCCACACCTTGTAGTAGATGGTTTTTTGTCCAACAGTGATTTTTAACATGCACCTTCCTGCAATTCTATTTTCAAAGTCTGGATTATCCAATCCAGATACGTGTTGGTTCTTAATTCTGAATCTTGGGATCTCCTCCCTTTCCATTAATCTCTGAAGAACTTCCTCATTAATAAAACACCAATATGGATCCATGGCTGCTCATATTCCATGTGTATTTCAGCAAGGGTTGTGATATGTTTTTCCGTGGTTGCCTCGGGGATAGTATTCTGCTTTCACTTTTCCTCCTTTAGGTAAAAGCGCAATGTATTTTCATCTATTTCTGTTTGCCATTTTTTCTTAGGATCCAAATAAATCTGCATGGATTGTTTTTTCTTTTTCACTTTGCATTTTGTCCTGACACATCAGAATAACAGTGACACCAGGCACACAGCTGTTCTGAAGATACACCTCCACTGCATCATTTGATTTAGCAACAGTATGGCATTCACTTACATTGCTGTTTTGTGACTTTATCTTCTTAGGCCTTAATGGTTTTTTCGTTAGAGACCACAGAACCTCATTAACTCCATCAATAAGGGGCGACAACCTTTTCAGGCAATCTGTTCCCATCAGGAATGGAATTTCACTGATAGATGTGATCGGTATTTCCTGTCTCATTCTGTGTTTTCCTATCTTTATGTCAAATTCGGTGACACCTTTGATAGGTACCTCCTCACCGTTAAAATTATATACTGGGCCTTCATTTTGTTTCACTCTGATCTGGTTTTGTGGGGATTTCCCTTTATTGATACTTTTGACTAACTCTTTGGACATAATTGTGGCCTGTGCACCTGTGTCAATCATTGCAAATGTATTGCACTATTCTTCCACAGTAATGGGAGCACAATACCTGTCCTCAATTTGTTCCAATCCACACAGAAAGTGTGAATTTCTACTGATTTCAGGTCTCACTTTTCTCAGGCCCTTCTCACTTTTTGCCAAACACAGGGGTAAATGAAAGGACATCTTTCCCTCCTTTTTGCCCATTTCATTTCGGGAATCTTGGACCGTCCTGTCACGTTCAAAAGTCATCTGGAGTGTGGCCACTTGTCGCCCCTCGGTCTGGGGACCATCAGCGTTCATACTGCAGCCTTTCAACTGAACATGCTCATAAACATCACATGTTAATCTGTAATTTTCTACCTCTGAGTACCTATTGGTATCTGGCAAAGTATCATCTTTTTTGATTTCTTTAAAAACATGTGGCTCAAAGAACTCTTCAGGTGACTGGACTGGACCCTCCTTTTTAGTACACATTTTTCCTGTCTGCATTTTATCGACATCTTGATTGTCTAGGAAGAATGCTCTAACAGTCACACCTACTCCCCCATCAGTTATTTTATCAGTGCAAAGGATATCTTTTTTCAACCTGTCTCTCTGCTCTTTTGGAACTTCACGTTTATTTTCTCCTTTCTTTTTTTTTAATTAAGAAGTTGTTTTAATCAAGAAAACTTGATTTTTCAATATAAAATACAAAATCTTTACATAATCTTTGTACAATCGTGTCATTATTAATAAAGAATATATACAAGTAATTACATATTATGCTAAAATAAAAGGGACTTTTAGGAAAGAAACAAAATTAATAAACAATACATAGAACAAAGTCATAAAATCTTCTAAGAAATTGATTCTTTAAAAAGGGAAATTAACAGATGACAAATTAAACAAATGACTTCCTCTTTTAACATAAAATAATAATCTGGACTGCCTATTACAAATGACTCATAACAACAGTTTTTTTAAAATAAATCTAGACTATATAGAAAATTAAGAATGGCATATCTGATGGTTCTTAGGTAAGTATGGAATAACAAATCCCAGAGTTGCGTATTAGTCATAATCACATAACCACAAAACAGTTGTTCAAATTGTAAAGTACGTTGGGACAATAACATTGGGCATTCTACGCATAAATGCATCATTGTTTCAGGTACGATTTGACAAAATCGACAATACGGCTCAGTAATTTGGTATAATTCTACGAGCACATAGAACTTCCTTGATGAGCCAGATGTTAAGGCGAAATCGCAAAAAGTCATTTCGCTGGCGTGAATTAGGAAGCATGGTTAGATAGTCCTCTGTTTCCCCATAATGTTTTAGGGCAAATGGGTTGTTCTCGAATTTTTGGTATAGGAGGCATGCAGACCTGATTTTAATCCAGTCATATTCCCAGAGTCGTTTTTTAGCCTTATCTGGAGAGATACCCGTGTTGGTAATAATTTTTTGGGCCATATCTCTCCACATCACTGCAAAACCATCTGGAGATCTCAGAAGATGGATCGATATGAATTCTATTAGACCAGGTTGGTTAACACCCAGGACGCATATGCGATAGAGTGAGCATAGTTTTCATTTATATGTTGCACAAAGTGATAGAAGCCCAAGCTTGTGTCTGAGGATACAAATGGGTTCTGACAGTGGTATGTTAAGAGGCCACTTCTAGTAGCACCCTTCTATGATTAACCAATATTGGTATGATTTTCCTGGCGATGCTTCGGTGCCATATAAGATTACTGGAATGAACTTTTGTTTGTAATACACGATCATGGGGGTTATCGAGAATTTGCAGTATTGTCCTTTTATAAATCAAGTTTGAGAAATGGCAGTCATTAATCTTTGCCTTAAATGGTGATGATTGGCATTCTGATTGGGGCAATTAGTTATGTATGTGCCCACGTAGATATATGAGGTAACTGAAGATAGGTTGATGTTTTGGAGAGGTCATCTATAGATGCCAGTACGTTGCTTCTGTTTACCAAATTGTATGAATTTCGTTTTCATCAGATTGAATGAAATACAATTTGTCTTAGTGTATCTGTCAAGGGCACACAAAAGTGCACGTAGCCCTTTAGGAGTTTTTGAGAAGAGAACCATATCATTAGCGTAAAGCAAATATTTAACATGAGTGCCATTAATTTTTGGTGAATCTGCAACGATTGTCTCGAAACTCTGACCCACATAAGAGATGAAAAAGTTAAACATTGCAGCTGCTAGTAGGTAGCCTTGTTTCAAACCACATGCTGTCTCAGTTGGATCTGATAATAGACCATCGCTGGACAGTTTGATCTGGATCGAAGTGTCTGTATGTAAGTCAATGATCCATTTTAGAATGGACAATGGGCACCCTCTGGCCATTTGTTTTTTTATAAAGAAGCTCATGGGGTACAGCATCAAAGGCCATTCTGAAGTTTATGAAAGTGGTATATACTGGTTGCAGTAGGTGTTTCGCTTGTTGAATGATGCTATTTAGACTGATAACACTGAGGGCTGTACCGAGGCCTGGAACAAAGCTTGTTTGAAATGGGTCATGTAATTTATTTGAATCCAACCATAAATTGAAGTTTTTCAAAATCAATTGCGTGAATATTTTGCCCAGGCAATCCAATAAGGCAATCGGGCAATATGATGCAGGATTGTCTCTGCTGCCTTTTTTGAAAATGGGTAATATAATGGATCGTTTCCAGGATTTGGGAATAATTCCTGTTACAAGTGTATGTCTAAATATCTGATCAATGGGTGATCTTTTAACATGCCATTATGGAAGCCATACAGGCCCATTGCTCGTGATCGACTCAAGTTCATAATGCAGTGTTGAATATCGTCAATTGAAATAAAAAAATGATGTGGCATGCATTGATCACGCCTGTTTCGAGTCCCATTTTGAAATGAAGAACAATACAATTTGGAATCGTATACTTGCCAAACTTCACTAGGGATGGCATTAATTTGTACAGCCTCTTGTGTTTTATATGTAGCCTCATTCAAAAAAGACCAAATGCCACTCATTCATTTCGTTATGATTTGGTACAACATTTTCTCCCCATTGGATTGATATTGAAGTAAACTCTGGCCCTTTCGCCATGATCTATAACTCGCTTTTAGTTGTTTTTTAGCTGAAAGACTATCAGCTATTGCGAGATGCTTCAGATTGCGAATAGCCTTGCGTAGATCTGCTTTTTTTGCTATATTATGGGATCATAAGAGTGATAATGTTTGTATCTAATACTCGAGTCTGGCATTTTGGATTGCTTGAAGATCTGCATCATTCCAACATAACAATTTGAGTGATCAACTACTGGAGAACTGAAAGTCTGGCTAAGGGATTGATAGTATTACTTCAGGTTGTTGGAGTGCCAACTATTATTAACAAGAGTGTTTTGTACATGGTGATTTCTCTGAGGAGATGCTACTATTTGTGTTAGCGTACAGTACATAATAAGCTTATTATGATCACTATGATCCATTTCAATGACTTGCATAGATTGAACTTGGGCTATAAAGTTTGTATGAACATGGATATAATCCAAAGTGGCATGCCGGGCCGCCCTTCTCCTGGTATATTGGGAAGGTACATCTCCTGGGACAGCACCATTTACCATGACAAAACCACTCTCTTTCATAATATAGGACCATATTGATTCATCAGCAGCTAGCCCTGCCCCTCTTTTTGGAATTAAGTGCAAATCTAAATCACTGACTATTATTGTTCGGCCTAGACTCAGGTCCTGCGACAAAGAATCTAAAAGCCAGTGTAATTGCATAAAGAAGGAGTCTGCTGATAAATTCATTCTGCTCCAATAGATATTAATGATGACATAGTTAGCATATTTCTTGTCAATTTTACAGCTTGAAAATATGAGGGGCGAGACAGGTTTCTCGCTCGTAAAGCTGGAGGCCTTGTTAATTTCTAACAAAAGTCCACCACTAGGGCGGCCTTTAGCATTCTGAATAGCTGATGTCACAATAATGATATGTGACTCCCATATGGTACTCTCCATAAGCCAGGCTTCCTATAGTGCTATGAGGTCATAATGTACCAGGTCACATATCTGTGAATTAATATTATGTTTGTGACCTCTTGTATTCCATGAAAGTAAACTACAGGTACTGGTAGTGACATCATGTTATGATCTGGAGTTGAGTGCTTGAGTTACCAGCAGGCGAGGTGCATAACTTGTGGATTGGAACGAGCTCCCATTCTGGCCAGGCTTATATGTCTTGATTTGTGGCTTTTCAAAGGAATTGTCTTTGATGTTCGGCTCTTGTAATAAATGAAAACCCAAATCGAATAAGGGTGTTTTGGCCTGCCACAGGATGTTAGCCACTATATTCGATTGTGCATAAACTCTGGCCTCAGACAATTCATATATATTAGTCAATTCCACCAAGTTAATATCTGTTGTCGGTAGAGCTGCCAGACTAGGGATTTTGCTACAAATATTTAAGATACTCGCTCTATTGAGTGCATAGTTTGGGTAAGGATCTTCTCTGTATCTAAGCAGTAAATAATGAGGTTTAGGTTGGTTTGTTAATTTACCTCTATCAGAACTATCAGAATTGGGCAGATGTTTGTCTTGATTTTGTTGGGGCCTGGGTGGGGATTATATCCAATTCGAATGCCGTCGTATTGGGCACCTGAGTTAGATGGCTTGGATGGACCCTTTAGCAACGCACTCACATCCGGAAATACTTCATGATGGTTGTTATTAGTACATTGAATGCACTCCTTAAGATCGACCATATATATGTCAAGGGAGGTTTTTATGATATCTCTCAAATCTGTGTTGAGGAAATTGAATGGAGAGGATTTGTCTCAGAAGATAAATGAATCCTCGTAGGTTCTGCTTTATTCTGTGTAACTAAAGATAGAAATGCAAATGAATCATGTTGAGATATTTGGTCGCTAGGTGCTTTTGTGGACGTATATAGCAGTTGGGAATATGTTTGGCCAGGATTCAAGAGTCTAAAGTTATTTGATGTGAGCCCTTGAGGTTAAATACCAGGGGCTTGGAGTGCAGGTGGCACTTGGACAGTCACTGGCAACTGCTTTGAGCATGAGTCTTGAGACATGTATGCGTTCATGGAGGCTCTAATCTCCTCTCTTCGTTCAGCAATACTCGGCTCGGTGGTAGAAACTTCATCAGAGCCAAAGTTAGTTGAGGTCAGTGGTTTTTTTCTCTGCCACTTTACCAATATTTGAACTTACATTGGAGTTGCTCAAATTGGGTAAAGTAGGTAAAATGTTGAACTGGGTGATAGCTACGTTTGGATCACTCAGTGAACCTTGACTATCAGTAAGTGCCACCAGATCATCGAGAGGTCTATAAGGCATAAAGGTCTGTGGCCCTCATTACAACCCTGGCGGAATACGAAAAACGATGGCGGAAATGTAATACCGCCATCGAATACCGCCCGTTGCGATTATGACCCGTCACCGTAAAGTACGATGCGATTAGCGACACCGTAATGAACGCCAACGCTAACTGCACCAAGTACGCGCACGCGCGCCTTGCAAAACCGCAATATCCGCCATGGCGCAACGGTACGCGAATGCTGACCCCAGCGGACATTCACCTAACGCCATCAAGCATGGGGGAAAGTACCATTCCGCCATGGCGAGAACTACGGCATCGCGAACCAACCGTAATGGCCCTACTGAGTGCCTGTACTACACTCCCTGGCCACATTGCACAACTCCTCGTAGGCGCAATGCAGTCACACCATGCAACCAGTGAAATGTACAAGTCACCCATGCATGCCAACGAACAAATGCATGCAGGGGCCCCAAGTGCCCTGTGAGTGGCCATCCACAATTGGCAACACACCATTGCCGTACTGATGCAGCACAGGCATCTGAAGGTGCAAGTACATCAAAATGAACTGAAAATTCCATGACACAAAACAACAACAGTCCCCCATCGCTTGCCACCAGTGTAAACCAACAGTCAAAGCAGTAACCTGAGGGAGACTGCACCAGCCCTGTACACATGGCAGTAGTCAAACCAACCATCAGCATAAGCACGTACCACACAACTGTACCCAGAAGCCGGAACCCAATGCAGAACACCTCACAATACATCGCGCCACAAATCGGAATATGCCCTATTACTAGCAAAGAATAACGCTACACGGTTAACATCTGAATATAAATTTAATGCACATCAAAATCACCAAGGCCATACAGCCATTTGAGCATAAACTCACAAATGATCAGCATTACTGTGGGCTGCATCCGCAATAAATGACCAGCTTCCCCATGTGTGACGCCCTGTACCTCCATGGCACACAGGGGCTACATCCACGTCCAAAAAGGCAACATGGAAGCGCCTAGGACCGCAGGCCCGTCCCATGAAGTAGGCACTAGTCCAGCTGGAAGCTAGGTATGCTGCACCTAGCCACTAGTACTGCGTAAGGGCATGTGGGCCATTGCCGATCGTCCCATAAGATCGTAATGGTGCTCCACTGATTAACTCGAAGCTGCAGGTGTCGACTGTAGAAGCCATCTGCAGGAGTGGCGTACAGATGGCAGCGGCAGAAGGGGAGGAGATACCTGTCACCCAAATGAAAAAAAATATAGTATGGGCATCCGAACTTCATATGTATTACTCACTACATTCAACACACCAAACCTACAACCATATGCATGCTAGCCCACTCATAAGGATCAATTGCACTCAAAAATCACTTTCGAATCATTACGACACAAATCGAGGTGAATACACTATTTCAAACGAGTGTCTGTGTGCATGCGCCTGTCAGAACAGGATCCATCAGATGGGATCATCAACGTGCATAGACACAAGTGATTGAAGGCGCGCCGAGACAGGGAGGGTTCAACAAGGGCAGACAGACGATGGTCCCACTATGGCAGCCTTGCATCACATAGCGCAGGGGAAGGGGATACATTCCAAATAGCCATGTACATGGCCGACTCCCAATTAAAACATCTTCCCATGCATCCATTCATCATTCCCTCATCCCGTAATGAAAACGCCTGAATATTCACTCACATCACATTCGAAATTTCCATTGAGTCTGTGCGTAATGCAGCCTTCAAAATCCACTGTGCTCCTGCCCGGATTCCTTGTGTAGTGAAGTCACATGTATTAGGGAACGTCCTGCCTTATCGTCCACTACGCTATAGCGCATCCCATTCAAATCATATCATACATTGCATTCCCGTCATGGGCCCTGTCCCAAGGACATTCAACAATAGAACGTTACATTTCCAGTCAGACCTGTGGGCGTCTCCACGCCGCTACTTGAAAACCGAAAGCGCTGTCCTTCGAATTCCTAATTTGCAACATCACGTTGAAAAGGCATCTGTGAACGCTAGTATTCACAAATACATCTATGCAGTGCGTCTGTGTGTGAAAATGGTAACTGCCCTCAATCACTGATGGGACTCCCCGCCGTCGGTGAACCTCGGTACAGTGCTGCATGAGGGTCCACCGTTGATCGAGCACTACATTCCGCTGACCCTTCACAAGTCTGCTCGCGAATGCAAATATCGTATGTGCAACAATGGGACCATAGCAGAATCAACATATAAACCAATATTCCACAGCCTTCGGGATTAAGAACATGAATGCGAATGCAAGATGCCATGCGTCGATTTGCAGCGTCGTGTGCGGGACGTGCTCGCACGAAAGGCATTGCAGCTGACACAGGTGGAATGAATCACCACAGGTGAAGGCTATACAGCCTGAAAACACATAAATTGCATACCCAAACTCCTCCCACAACCACACCCACTCCAGAATGCTACCGGCAGGACTAGCGATGTTGGGCCTGGGGGACCTGATTGCACTGCAAGTACTCCAACTTCAAGAAGAAGACGAACGCCAACGACTGCAACAACCGGCCGCACAGAGGAGACGCAGGAGGAGGAGGAGGAGGGCAAGGCATGGCCAGCAAGCCCCACCAGCACAGCCCCTACCACCACGCAGGCAGCCCGCAATCCCACGCCTCCGAGCTAATCCGTTCAACCTCACAGCTGAGCAGATCCACACCCTCTACCGTTTGGACCGGGACACCATAACCGCCATTGTCGACATGACACACGCTGACCTTGTCAGCATGATAGATAGCCCAACCGCCATCCCACCCCTACTGAAGGTGGTGTCTGTACTCCACTTCCTGGCCACAGGCACCTACCAGCACACAGTCGGACAGTTGCATGGCATTTCACAGCCCCTATTCTCACGGACACTATTCCAAGTGCTTGATGCCCTCCTGAAGCACTCAGACGACTACATCACTTTACCACGCTCGGAGCAGGAGCTTACAAACACAAAAGTGGGATTCCATGCACTTGGCGGCATACCGGGTTGCATTGGTGCCATCGACTGCACCCATGTGGAATTGGTTGTCCCGCATGCCATGGAGGCCCAGTATCGCAACCGAAAACAATATCATTCTATCGATGTACAAATGGTGTGTGAGTCCAACAGGATCTTTACACATTGTTCTGCCCGATTTCCAGGATCAACACATGATTCTATGGTCTTGCGGAACTCTAGAATACCACGCTACATGGAGCGACACGCAGGGCGCCGATCCTGGCTACTCGGTGAGTCTCATTTAATGCATGAGTATGTGGGGTAGGTGATGCGTGAATGACCTGGCAGGAAGGGGGGGGGTGCGTACGTAGCAATGACATTCCACAAACATCCTTTCTTGTCCACATACAGGTGATTGCGGGTATCCACTGAAGAGATGGCTCCTCACACCAATCCGGACCCCCAGGACCAGCATGAGGAGGACTACAACCATGCCCACTCACGTACCTGTGTGGTCATAGAACAGGCATTCGGCCTACTGAAGGCTCGTTTCCGCTGCCTCAGCAGGTCTGGCGGGGCACTCCTGTACCACCATGAGAAGGTGGCAAAGATGGTCATGGCATGTGTCATGCTACACAACATGTGCGTACGTAGGAATGAGGCCATGCCCCCCGACGCAGAACTGCTAGCACCTGAAGATGGTCATGATGAGGGTGGGGATGTGGCAGCACCTGAAGGGGTCCGCGAGGCACAGGAGGCCCGTGAATTACGTCAGAATCTCATAGATGCATGCTTCTAGCACTCACGCCTGGTGGCTGTTACATGGACATGGGACTTGTGGCACTGTGTGTGTCTGGGACATGCACAATGTGGACTGTACGCAAAGATAGGCCTCGTACACAATGATCAATGTCCACACATCTCATTGGATGATTGTGAAGAGTTGTATTGCATATGTGAAATGACATTACACACCCAATCGACCCGCCACCCAATGAAGCCCAACACACCCCCTACACCCTCCCACCTCCCCCCCGAACACCAGTGTCCGAAGACGCTCATCGTCAGTGGGCAGACGCTATTGCAAGCCCCCTCTCCGGGTATCAGGGGCACCCCTGCCTGTGGAGCGCCGGTTCCTCCCAGATCTACGTTGGGGGCTGCCCTGGACGGAACTTGCAATGGATGATGTCTCTGCCTGCTCACGTCCATGCATGTCCCTAAGGGTTTGTGAGAGCTCAGTGAGCACACGGCGCACAGCGGCAAGTTCACCACATGCGTCTTTGGACGTCGCATGCAGTTCCCCCCTCAGGCTCTCGGTGCTTCTCTCCATTTGTCCCCTCAGGCTCTCGGTGCTTCTCTCCATTTGTCCCCTCAGGCTCTCGGTGCTTCTCTCCATTTGTGCCCTTAGTGTCTCTGTACTACGCTCCATTTCTGCCCTAAGTGTCTCAGTAGATGTTTCAATGGCTGCCTTAGAACCCCCACATTCATCAGCATGCTCCTTGAGGAGCGTGGCCATTTGCTGCTGTTGCACTATCATCTGCTCGAGGGACTGTTGCCTCTGCTGGGCCATGCCCATTTGCGGTGGTGTCACAGAGGGGCTGGACGCCTCATGTTGCCTTGCAACAGGCCTTGTGGGGGTTGGCCAGTCGTCGTCTTGTGGGTGCCCCTGCGTGGTGTCCTCATGGTGTATGGGATGAAACATACAGGGGGATTGGGACAGGTCATGGATGGATCCTACATCTACAGCACCGTTTTCTGTGTCGGAGCATGCTGGCATGAAAGCAGTGTCACCTATGGTGCTGCTGCCACCAGAAGCAGTGCCTTCTGTGGCATCCATTGGGGGGACCTGTGGTGCTGCTGTTGTGGACATGCTGGCTGCTGGGGTGCCTGTTGATGTCCCCTCCAGTGTGCTGCCACTCGATTTGTGCTGCTGCCGTGTCTTGATCCGTGCAGCTGAGTTGGAGGGTCTTTGGCCGTTGGTCTTGGCCCTCTTTGCAGGTGTGCTGGTAGGGGTGTCCTGAAGCTCGTCGTTGGAATCTGACCCTGTGGTGGAGTAAAGGAGGGCGAGCGTTATTCATGGGTCTGTGGTAATTGTAATGGCAATTGTATCACATGCATTGGGGTGGTACCTGGGGGTGATTTGGGTCAGGGCCTTGGAGGTGGTCTCATTTTTGTGTGCATTGGGGATGCAGTTGTTTTGCAGTCTGCAGTTAGGGTGTGCATGCTGCACATGTAGAGTGTGTTTTTTGGATTTTTTAATATTTATTTATTTAATCTGACTTTTAAGGGGCGGTGTCATGGCAATGTATGTGGTCGTTCTCCTGGACATGTGTTTCTAGTGCACTATGGGGACACATGGTACTTCACATGGTTGGTAATTGTGGATTTGGCATGGTTTTATTTGGGCCACCTACCTGATTCTTCTGATGTCGGCACTCCTTTCTCCATCCCTCCGACTCCCTCTATGCTCTCCATTCCAATGGTGGAGGCACAGATTTCTTCCCAGGGGGTCAACTTGATGGGTGATTCCGATCCTCCCCCGGTAGCTGTGGCAATGTTCCGGTTGGCAGAGAGTATGCTCCGGATGCGTATCCGTAGGTCGTCCCATCGCTTTCTGCATTGCTGTGGGTTGCGGGGTGCGGTCCCCACCGCACTTACCCGCTGTGCCACCAGCGCCCGTATGGCCTTCTTGTTCGCAAGTGCCGTCCTGGTCATTTGCGTCGAGAAGACGACGGCAGCGTTCTCCTGGAGGGTCTCTGTGAGCACGGTGAGTTCCTCGTGGGAGAAGTGGACCTGCCGCTTGCGGTCGCACGCTTTTTTAGCAACTTTTCCCATATTTATTTTTTTAACTGGGGTGGCTAACGGGTTGGGATGTGTCTCAGGGTCGGATTTTTAATGGTTGTGTTGGGATTCTGATCTTATAGGTGTACGGCGTGCTGTTTCCCGTTCCGGCCCCATGTTTTTACTTCCGTTTCCGTATATTTACGGTGACCGTATTTAGCGCTGACCGCTCATTACGGTGACCGCTAAAATGGGTGGCGGAATTGCACCTAGGGCGACGTACGACGGCGGTAAGGGGCGTTTTGGGGTCATTTCCGCCATCGCGGACTTTGCACTTCCGCCATGGCGTAATGCTCGTGCCCGATGGGTCAGAATTAGCCGCACTTTCCTCCATCGTGCAGTGGCGGAAACGCTATTTACGCTATGGCGGTCATGTCAGTTGATTTCCGCCAGGGTCGTAATGAGGGCCTGTGTCATGAGCTTGGGATCAGATGGCACAGACTTGACAGCTCCAGAAGTGCCACACTTCTCACGCCTTGTTTTTATTTTAATACATTTGCGCACTTTTACTTTAGTTTGTGGGCGATGCCCCATTTTGGTTAGTCTCCTAGGTTTAGTTTGAACTATCTCGGGAGTATGAACAGGTGTTTTGTTGGTCTCTAGATTATTAGACACTGGGGCAAAGAGCTTGAAAATGTTTGGGGTTACCGAAGGGGTGGGCTTGTTCCCCAAAGGGTTGATGTCGTGAGGGGGATTTTCACAGACGCCATCTAGGGATAAATTGTCTCCAAACACATTGAGTCTTTAATTCTTATCACAGACCACTTGTTGCCCATTGGCTGTTAGGAAATTTGAGATTTATTTACTTCGTCTGACATTTGTGGCTTGTTTGATTTATGCGGCAAATTTCCTAGAGTGCTCGTAACAGCGCAAGCAAGTACACACTGCACCTGTAAATCACCCAACGCGACTCTCGGCTCTTGCATATTGCCCGAGAGACCTGAGTCAAATGTACACGATATGGGCTCAGAGCAACCTGTGTGCTATGGGCCGAGGTGGACAAACCTAGGTTGGATATAGGGTGGGTTAGATTAGGAATGAGGGCTATCTCTGAAGCTGTTATTCTTTTGAAATGGTGTTCAAGTAATAGTGGCTGATGAGTCATTTTGTTATCAAGAACTTCATATAGCTTTGCTAAAGATAGAAGAACTGTATTCATAGCACTCAGAGTATTAGTGTGGGCTGGTGCTTCTGGGAATGAGAAGCGCTTAGAATTATTTTTATTGATAAATTATTCGGGATCTTGCATTGGTTCCTCGAACCTTGTCCGTTGTGGAGTTGGGGCGATGAAAGCGGGTGATTCGTCTATACAATGAGCGTCTGGCCCATTATATATTTCCGGTGGATCATGGGGGCTTGTTTGATTCTCTTCAGGAGCAAACGCCAGACCAGGAAGTGGACTCATTTGAGCTGATGTGATACAATGAGTGTGGTCTGGGTGCAACTGTATTAAATCACCTGTATTAGAGCATATATAGAGAATATCAGAAGAAGGGGAGATGGACTTACTTGATGTATTCATGAAGTCCATCGCCTCT
This sequence comes from Ambystoma mexicanum, assembly GCF_040938575.1. NCBI lineage: Eukaryota > Metazoa > Chordata > Amphibia > Caudata > Ambystomatidae > Ambystoma > Ambystoma mexicanum. The sequence continues at coordinate 1,268,005,894 of NC_090937.1, read as the reverse complement.
TTGTCGATTTCTCCCGCAATTGTAAGCAGGCCATGCATGGCTCGTAGACTTCGCTGAGCAGCCACTGAACAGTGGATCGGCTCCAAAACTGTTTGTGTGCTTGTACTAGGAAATGGTGGGGGCGGCAACAAGGTGGTAGTTCGCCTAAAGCATAGGCAGATTGCATGGTCATATCGGTAACTTCTTCAGATGGTCTTACTCCGACTGGGTTGGGAAGGTCAGGAGAAAGGTCCACTTCGCTCCGGGTTGTTGCACCAGTTGAAGTTGGGGCATGTATTACTGGTTCTGCAATTAATGGCAGGGCCTCTGGTAGAATGGGCGGATCACATGAAGTAGGACCGAGGTCGGCACATGTACTAGAGTGTGGGGCACTATTTTCACTAGCCCCAGGGTCCTGGGCATAGTAAATGCGAATGTCCGAGGTGAGGGACATCGAGCGCTGCATATTGGGACTCCTGTGATTGGCACGGCAGGAGGTTCTAGCAGCAGCTATTTTTAAGTGATCTATGGTAAAGGGTTGGCCTGGATTGAAAACTGGCATACCTGATTTTAGGGTGAATCTTTTGTCGACCATACTTTATATGCCAATTGCTTAGATATGACTCTGGGATGGAACCGGGAGTGCACGGTGTACCATAAACAAAAGGATCAGGACCGCTGACCGCTCGCACACGAGACAGCAAGGCAGCCCCCTCAGCAACCACTCGTTCAAACGCGTGCGCTAAACGCGGGGAAGTAGCGGTTATGTTGGGGCTGCTGGGAAGGTTGGCGGTTTGAGTGAAGTCACACTTGGACCAAAAATCTACAAAGATGTAGATTGGAAGCAAAATAAACTACAGAGAGAAAACAAATAAGCAAAACACTAGTTAACTTGGTCTATATAAGAGAACAAGTTCAGGGCAATCTTCAGGCGATTATAAGGGTTTTACCAAGAAGAAAGTCCAATGAAAAAATCCAATGTAATCCAATGCAATCCGTAATCCGTTTGAGCAGTGTAAGGCCAGCAAGACAGCCCACTCAGCAACAACTCTCCCTAACGCGCGCGCTAAACGCGCAGAAGTAGTGGTTATGTTGGGGCTGCTGGTAAGGTGGGCGGGTTGAATGAAGTCAAACTTGGACCAAAAATCTACAAGGTTGTAGATCAGATGCAAAATAAACAAGAAGGAAGTCCAATGACAAAATCCAATGTAATCCAATACAATCCGTAATCCGTTTGAGCAGCGTAAGGACAGCAAGGCAGCACACTCATCAACCACTCGCCCCCACTACCTCTTTGGACATAATTGTGGCCTGTGCACCACTGTCAATCATTGCATTCTTCCACAGTAATGGGAGCATAATACCTGTCCTCAATTTCTTCCAATGCACACAGAAAGTGTGAATTTCTACTGATTTCAGGTCTCACTTTTCTCAGACCCTTCTCACTTTTTGCCAAACACAGGGGTAAATGAAAGGACATCTTTTCCTCCTTTTTGCCCATTTCATCTCGGGAATCTTGGACTGTCCTGTCATGTTCAGAAGTCATCTGGAGTGTGGCCACTGCTCGCCCCTCTGTCTGGGGATCATCAGCGTTCACACTGCAGCCTTTCAACTGAGTACCTATTGATATCTGGCAAAGTATCATCTTTTTTGATTTCTTTAAAAATATGTGGCTCAAAGAACTCTTCAGGTACCCTCCTTTTTAGTACACATTTTTCCTGTCTGCATTTTATCGATATCTTGATTTTCTAGGGAGAATCTAACAGTCACACCTACTCCCCCATCAGTTATTTTATCAGTGCAAAGGATATCTTTTTTGAACCTGTCTCTCTGCTCTTTTGAAACTTCACATTTATTTTCTCCTTTCTCTTTTTCATCTGTACATATTTCAACAGTTTGATTCAATGCCACATTAAACCGAACTTCCTTTTTAGGTGTAGTTTCAATCCATGCCTTATTCTCATTTGCAGGCATCTTCATGTTTAAATCAGCAAGCAACTCCGGACCATTACACAAAATTGGTTTATCGGGTTCTGTATTTTAATCATTGCAGGTGCCATTAGCATTTAGTCACTTGTTCCCAGAGGCCTCCAGATTGCTTCTGCAACCTTCCGCCCCTTCATTTTATGATTGTGTTTTTAACTGCACAGAGTTTCCCTATCTGTTCAGAGAACATTTTTACTTGGGACACAAGACATTGAAATCTATCCATTTCTCTAGAATCTTCTCTTTGCGGCCTATACCGATACTGGTTACTTTCACTCTGATTAAATCTGTTCTTGTATCTCTCAGGAGATTGATTTCTATTTGGATTGTTTCTGAACTCTAGATTCATGGAGGGTAGGGAATGTGGTGGAATCATTCTTTGGCTGTCATATATTGGTGGTGGTGATTGATTATAGTGACGCGGGGTATCATTTATGTTTTGCCTTTCATCTTGTGGGTACTGTGCCCTATGCTGATTTCCATTTTCAATGAACCGATCTACATATCGTGGTCTGTCCTGGTTGCCATACACCATGGTATTGGGGTCAAATCTACTCTGTGCTCCCAATGTCTGGTAGGGACTGTTGTTCCTTGGATCTTTATTTTGTCTATGATATGTATTCACACATGACATGTCGGGCCGATATCCCACCCGGGGTCTGTCTCCCATATACCTAGGACTAATGTAACTCTCTCTATTGCTTGGATCATGTGATTGAAACATTGGCACGTGGGGTGGCAGCCTCTATGGTGCACCTCTCTGATCGGATGTCCTATTACTTCCGACTGGAGTTTGGGCTGATTCAAGTGACATTTTAGCAGACCTTTTCTCCATTACTGTTGCTGAGTCGTCTTTAGATTTTGATCTTGTTTCTTTTATTTTATTTCCCTCACCACTCTGGCAATAGAGCACCTCATATAGTTTGGTCCCTTGATCCACAATCCACTCCAGTGACTTCTCGCGAATAAATTTGCGAATCAATTGTGATATAATATCTTTTGTAGGCCATAAAAATAAGCAGTCTTAAATTTAACTGAATTAGGACTAAAAGATACATCAAAGCGAGAGAAAGCTCTTTTTAACTCTTGAAGAAACTGGCAAGGTGACACATTTGGCCTGGCTGTTATTGTATATGTGCCTTTTTTTGCATCCTGCAGCGACTGATATGGTGAAAAGTGATGCCTAACCTCCTCGTCAAATCCTGCCCATGACATATTTTCCTGTTCATTCAAACCTCTGATAATGCTTGCTGTGGCCGCATACAGAGCTAATTGAAAGTATTGTCTATATTGTTTCTTGGGTATTTTTAGGGCTTTAAATATATTGTGTAGCTCTTCCAGGTGGTCCTCTATACAACAATCACCCCCCTTTTTGAATGGCTTAATCAGGGTCTTGATTGATTACATTATCTTGATAGGACTACTTGGCGCTATATTTGGAGTTGCAATATTCTGTTGTTCATTCCTTTTCTAAGGTGCACCCACTGGGTGAGTCAAATCCCCCGAAGGCATTACAACCAGGCGCAGCCACCGGTACATGGGGCTAACCTAAATTCCATTAAATGTGGTGCCTTGTTGTTTTTCCTGAGATTTAAAATGACATATTTGCTGTTCTAAATCTTTACATTTTTTTTGCAGGTGGTCTGCCTCCTGACACAGGTAAGTGTTTTCATCGTCCATTTTATTAATCACATCATGCATCTGACTTATTTTCATCTGGCATTGGTCAAATTCTTTCTCCCTTTTGTCCCTCTCCTGAAACAATTTAGCTATTTCTTATTCAATGGCTTGGAGCTCACCTTCTTTCTCCAAATTGTCTTTCTGTAGAGGGTGCATCTCTAAGATGACATCTTTTTTGTCTTGTCTAATGTTGCTTACTAACCCTTTCAGGTGTTTCAGTTCTTGCTCACGGTCTTCAAATTGTTTTTTTCTCTGAGACAGTTGGGTGTCGAATTCATTGCATTTTGACTACATTTCTTTTTGACATAAACTCAAGCCCTGATTTTAACTTTTTCTTCTGCTCATTAGCTCCATCTAATTCAATTTTTAGTCTGCTAATCAATTCAGCATCATTTTCCTGCATGCACAGAGTCCTATTTAAAATTAACCAGATCTTGGTACAAAGCCTTACCAAGCAGTGTCTTTCAGAATTTTTGCCATTAGCCCTAAATAACCTCATAAGACAGACCTGAATTATGCTGCCCTCTTCAAAAATGCTGTCTAGTGGTTCTTTCTGCACTTCCCCACAAGTGCGCTCATGCCACTGTATGGCATTGTCTGATGACCACACCCCATATGCGTATAACTTTGCCTCTAGATATTTCACCACTTCTGGAAATGTGACTTCAATTTGGGACATACTGGAATTTAAATTACAGCGCTACACTAATCTCACAAAATGAGTTTCCTTTAATGCATGGATAGCGGTGTGGGACACACTTGTCACACCCAGTAATTGCTCTAAAGTCTGTTCCCACAAGGCCAACGTACCATGGTATGTTAGAAAGTTTGTCTTTGGGGCTAATTCCTCATTTGATATTATTTTAGTATCATGGTATTTTGGTGGTATTTTGGTAGTAAATTGTCCTTTCCGTTGGTGATACCTCAGTATTATCCTACTTTGGTAATAGTTCAGTACTATCTTATCTTGGTGGTAGTTTAGTGTTAGCTTACTTTAGCTGTAGTTTTTAATGGTATCTTACTCTTGTGGTACAGTGGTAAATCACTGAGTGTTCTGTGTGTCCAGGACTCTTGCTACTGAGCTGTGTGCCGTAGTATCTTTATCAATTCTATTGTGTGGAGGAGGACCTTACCACTGAAAACCAGCAACCTCACGCGGAGAGTCGCAGAGTGTCACTGAGTGTTCCGTGTGTCCAGGTCTCTTGCTACTGAGCTGTGTGCCGGAGTATCTTTACCACTTCTATTGTGTAGAGGAGGAGCTTACTACTGAAAACCAGCAACCTCACGCGGAGCGTCATGGAATGTCACTGAGTGTTCTGTGTGTATGGTGTGAGGAAGTGTGAGGCAATTGGTGGCTTGAGCGTGTGGTGGTTCGTTTCATGGAGAGGCTAGCTGCCTCTGCCCCAGCCTCTGCCTCACCAGTAACACAGTATCATATGGTCCTTCCAATGGGAACCCGGCAATCCCAGCGGGAGCTTACAGTGGGACCCTCCGAAACGAGTCAGTTCAGAACTTTCGCAAGCAAATGTCGATAATGATGATGACGAAATAACTGATTCTAATATTTCAATTAACTTAAACGGCATACCTGCTGCTCAATGTGCAATGCACCCGTTCGTTTCCAGCCCCTCTTTCCAACTGATGTCCGTTATTGATATTGATGTTGATGTTGATACGGTTGCATCGGATGACACAGTTAAAATTCAATCATTGTGTAGCGCTGACCCCGCTAACAAAATGAAGGTGAAATTTAAAATAAAAAATACATGCATGAAAATGTATTTTCGACAAACGAAGAAGAATTATTTAGTAATTCAAAAAATGTAACCAACATTGCTGAAGGAGAAAATATTACTAATCATGCGATGACAGAGGCATTACATTACAATACTGAAAGAATTGGAAAGCGGAATTCCTTGCTTGTAGCTGAAAAACTGATACGTGACCTTCGAAGTATCAATGCATCCGTTAAAGGAGGCCCGCCAAAATTAGACACCTTCACAAATCTTACAAAGAGTCTGAGCCTGGCAATCGATGTTTCAAGGGTTGAAACCACTGATAAGAACCTTGAAAAGGAAGGAAATGCCGATTCACGGTATCAGCAGTCTGATCGGTCCAACAAAAGAAGGAGAGTGGATTCTAGTCTATCGCCCATAAAGAACATTGCACCCTCACAAAATAAGAAATCTTCATTAAGGCCAACTACGAGTATTAATGTTGAAATGCAATCAAGAGAAAAAAAAACTGCCTCCTTTGGACAAACATATTAAAAAAACTCTGCGTTTGAGAGGTCTGAAGGAACGGATGACTCTTCGTCAAATTCCGACTCAGATAATTCAATTATGGAAAGGGATTTTCCAAAAATAAGAAGAGTAACAGATATGCTGCATAATAAAAGAAATGGGTGACAAGGTACACCAAACATGACAAGTTATTCAAAGATGGTGGAGCATGTGGTTACTGAGTTACGACCACATATAATATCAGCATTAACGATCACATTTGCACCACTGATGAAATTATATGAATGCCTGAGTGAAACCTCCATAGATCAAACCACGCTAGTAGCTATGGTTAATTCAAAAATAGTTAACTTGGAGAACATGTTACAAGAAATGAGACTTCAAGTGGTAAAAAACTGCAGGAATAATGAAATGTATTCCGACAGCCTGAAGGATCACCTAACAAATAATGCAGATGATAAACGCCTCTTAGCTGAAGTCACCAGAGAAGCTGTTTTAATTCTAAAAAATCAACAGACAAAAAATGGTGATAAATGCAGTAGATGCAAGGAACAAACACAAGAACATTTCCAAGTAAGAGATGGTAGTATAAATGAGGCATCAAATGTGGCAGTGATAAAACATGGAGTGCCCAGAAACAATAATAAAACAGTAAGCGATATACCATGCCCAGTAACGTTGCCGACAATGCAAAATAGCCTACTAATACATCATAACGAAATAAACTCGGGAAAAGAATGAGATACACAACCAGATGATCAATAGATACTGTTGGAAAAAGAACATCCAGAAGTACTTAGCCTAGAGGAAGAGCCGATGGACTCATTTCCATCTACTTTTGCCAACGGAGATTGGTTAGTAAAACACCCTTAAGCTGCTCACAAATAAAAAGTGGTGGAACCTGTGGATAAAGAAGGCACATATGCCATATTTAATAGCACAAACGCGAGAGCGGCATCAATAAAAGATGACAATAAAAACCTTCCAGTTAAAAGGTTAAAGAAAATGAAAAACATGCCTAGTAGGAAAAATGTACATGCAAAGAAAATCTTGCAAATTTCTGTGAAATATAAAATAGTTGTGTAATGATACAAACAGATTTAATTAAAAACAACGAAGCCACTAGCGTTGAACAAGTGCCTAAAGCGCAATAGGAGCCGATTGAATTCACCGTAGACTCAGATGCAAAGGTACATATTTCTGAAAAAGAAAACAAATCATGAAATTCGAGTAATGGAAGAACTAATAAATCTTTCAACATATGACACAGAGACGGAAGAAGATGAAGAGGAAACTGTGGAAAGAAATGTAGAGAGGCAAGTGATAGATCAGCAAAAAAAACTCAGCTGGACAAACAGTACTGCTGGCAAAGCCTACCGAAGGACTTGCATGATAGAAATAGCGCCAAAGAAAGATCACAATGAAACGAATAAAGAAATCAAGAAAGCACAAAGCCTGTATAGATTTCTTACACTGGCCCAGAGGAGAGACTTAATTACGGCTTTATTGCTAATGACAAGACAGACATTTTCTGCGATCCACAAAACATAGGTGGTGATCAATCAGGAAAACCAATATTAAACGAGGAATATAGATGCGGTGAAAGAAAATCTGTGAAAAACACCACATGTCCTGATGAATGGAAGAAAGATACAAGAGTGCCAAGTACAAAGCAATGGCAAACAGAGAATAAAAGAAAAACCATAACTTCAAATGTTTGCCTCTTATTGGAAAGAATTTTGCAAGTGGATGAAAGACTAATTCTAAATTGGTTCAATGTGTTAACATTATTTAATCACATTTTGCAACTTAGAGCGGTATCAACAAACAAATGACATCAAGACGGTGGAATTTGTTGATGAACATACAATGGACAGGGTGCTAATGCACATTTAATCTAGAGCAATAAGAGATATAATTATCGCAAACTCTAGTGCATTAAACTCTAGAGGCTTTGATATCAAGGAAGTACAGATTGAAGATTTAAGCACAAAAATGGAGCAAACCATTAATAGAGGTAATAAAACTACTCAATTGAAAATAAATGAGAATGTGAGCAATAGGTAATGGTTGAACAATTGTGCTATACCTTGTCCTGTGAATGAGGCTAACTGGGTAAATAAATCGAACGAAACCTGTAAGGTGAACGAAATTTGTAATGAGGCGAAAAAACCAATTGAAATCACATTGTCGTGCCAGGATGAGAAGGAAAAACACGCCTCTGAAAATTGGAGTTGGCTTGCAGGCAGCGTAAACGATAGCAACAACAGTAAATGCCAATCAAATAAGAAAGTAAAAGTTCTGCAGATAGGTTCATGGAACACAAGAGGCATTAGCCATCTATTTAACAATAAGCCAGGTGTGCTAGACCCATTGGACATCATATGCCTATAGGAGACATGGCTCGTTGCCTCCCCATCTGCTGAAGGCTTTGTAATTGCTGTGAATCCAGCCATCAAGAAATCAAAGGGTCGCGCGATGGCTGGCTTGTTGACAATGGTTAAACGACAACAAGATCTACAGATAATAAAGGCAATCAACCACTTACCTTATATACAACAAGTGATAATTGAAAGATAACGAAACAACCAGGAAAGTCATCTAAAACTGCACATTATTAACATCTACTGGCAGCAGGATTCATCTAATGAGTGGGCCTAATTGTGGAAATAATTGATTCTATTTTGATCAATGAAATTCAACCAAAAATAATAATATGTGGCGATCTCAACATGGAATGCATTTCGTAAGTAGATGGCACAAACAAGTGTAATGCAAAGGTGCTTAAACATCAAGAGTAAATTAAACAAGCCTGGAAGGATGAAATGGAGTATCGTAGTATGATGGTTATGAATGGAAATATTAGAGGTGATATCCTCCCTAAACCCTCATGGTAACGTGACAAGTCTAAAACAATTCTTGACTATTTTTATTTTTCTGCGAATCTAAAAATATAAATACAAAATCTAGAAGTTATAACAATGCCTCATAGTGATCATAATTTAGTAAAAATCAAGATCGAACAGTAAGACTGGATTTAATGCAGTAAATGGAATCATGTAATAAATGTAACATCTGGGAGAAACCGTTTGATAATGAATACAGACCGAATTTTAGCTCTAACAAAATCTTTGTCGGCTCTGCTCAATTGTAAAACACGGGACTACATTGAATTCCTGCGCTGTTACAGGCATAACTAGAAATAAAAAAAGAAAAACAAGATAGCTGCTTCAAGAACAAACACATTTATGATAACGAAGTTGCTATTAAAAAAAGAGAACTAAGAAAAATGATTCGAAGATTGAAGAATGACCCTGAGTGCAACTACAAAGCTGAGTGTAATTGAGCTAAAAATATTTATAAATGCTGGCTTCGCTCCCACAAAATAATCATGTTACAAAAAGACTCAGTAAAGATGCTCGAGACACTGAAACAGAAGAATTTGTGGTCCTTTTGGAACATAATTAATAAAATGGATGCCAGCCAACGTGCGATTCAAACTAATATGGTGTCTGAAGCTCAATGGAAAGAGCTCTATTCATCGATATTTAGAAAAAGAATGAGGTTACAATATATTCATTTTTATCCTTGGGATATCTGTTTCACAAAATCAGAAATTATAGAAAACATCCTGAAGCTCAGTTCCTCAAGGGCTCCTAGACCAGACGGCCTGACGAATGAAATTCTGAAACAGCACCCAGAGGAATGGGCGGAATTTTTCACTGAATTATTCAATAACATAACGATTGAGAAAAGGCTGCCTGCATCTTGGAAAAAAGCCAGAATAGTGACTATTTTTTAAAAAGGCATACATTCAGATCCGACTAACTATAGGCCTATAGCCTTATTCGATATTGTGGGTAAGATTTTTGCTGCGCAATTACTCAAGAGATTGACGAGGTGGATAAGGCAGAGCGGGGCATTTGATAAGCGCCAAACTGGATTCGTCAAAGGAATTGGTTGCGGGTTAAATTTATTTCTGATCAACCTGCTAAAAATGGAGGCCATTAGCAAAAGAACTAAAATCTATTTGGACTTTGTTGATTTAGCAAAAGCCTTTGACAGCATCGACCGCAAACTTTTGTGGACGAAGATGAAACAATTGAAATGCCCTACAAGCCTACTTGCTGCCATTAAAGAGCTTTACTCAAATACTGAAATAACCGTGAGGCTGGATGCAACAGGAGCACTATCATCAGCAATAAAAATATCAAGTGGTGTGAAGCAAGGGTGCCCCATAGGAGCCACCCTAATTAGCCTGTTCATTGTGGATGTGGGAAGAGCATTAGATGAAATATGCGCATCCGCACCAAAGATCAATGGTAACAGATTAAGCCACATGATCTATGCAGATGACATTGTATTAGTAGATGCTACTCCAATACGTCTACAGAGAGCATTGCAGGCCTTAAAAGAGTATACAGATAAGAACAGCATGCCTATTAACCCAAGAAAAACTGAGATTTTGGTCTTGAAGAATCTAGTGGGAGCTAAATAAATACACGACACCAATTTAAGTGGACTATTGGAAAAGCCTGAATAAAAGTGACAACAGAGGTACGCTATTTGGGAGTTTTAGTAAATTCAAACGTAAATGATGATCCAATGACCCTGAAAATATGGCAACCATGCTAATTCTTGTCTGCACAGGGAGCTGCTATTAATAAAAAGTATGGGAATTTTTCCCTGAAACTTGCTTGGGAGTTTTATAAGGCTAAGGTAATTCCTTCATTTTTTTTTTAAATTCTTTTTTTTAATATAACATTTTATTGTTTTTTGTTAACACAAAGAAAACATACAGCCCCGACCAACGGGGTAACCAATACTTCCCTTTCCCCACCCATTCGTAGTTCCACACCTTGCTTTACATACAGAGGAGCTTAGCATAACCGGACATTTTACCACATTAATATGACGCAGGCGGGTTCCCTTGCAAGTCCTTGGGTTTTAGCACACTCTATCCGTATAGGTTACTGCTCAGTGTGCATCTTCCCATTTTTGCCATATTTTCTGAGCTTTCTCAGGACATCCCCGAGCTGTATATATTCTTTTTCCCATTGCAATACAAATGTCCACATCTGTGATCCATTGCTCATAAGTCGGTGCTGTTGCAGAGCACCAGAGTCGTGCTATATTTCAGTATTGCAGAGGTGGTAGATAAAAACGCTTTTTCATAACGTGTTAGCTCGATATCCTCTTCTATTCCCAGCAGTAGTTGTTTGGGGCTCATGTGAATTCATTTGCCCATTACCCTTGACAGTTCGCTGCAGCACTGCTGCCAGTATTGATGGCACATTCCCACAGTATGTGATATTAGGAGCCTTCCGGTGGTCGGTCAAAAGGCCGAAAAAAAATCCCGAGTAACAAAAATCTCGGAAAAAAAAGGCAGAAAATAAAAATATCGAATTTATTATTTTTTTATATATATGTATTTTTTGGGTCAGGTAAGTAAAAAAAAGGGTTAAAATAAAAAAAAATAGAAAAAAGGGGGGTTGGAGGTGAACCATTTCAAAGAAAACGTCATAAAAACAGATATTTTTTTTCGGCCTTTTTTCGTGATTTTTTTTTTGAGAGTTCTAATTTCAGTTTTATGACCATAAACCGAGCCTTCCTCCATTTTACATCTCAAGCAGTGCGGGTCAGTGGTTTTTCCCCAGTTGCTACCCTCGGGTAATAGATTCTGTGCAGTATCTTCGGTTGTATTAACCTGAACCTGGAGGAGATAGCCACCTCTCTGGGGAACATTAGTGCAGCCACCCAGTCCTCTGGAAGTATGGCGGCCACATCCCTTTCCCACATGGCCTTCAAGCCTGACAGTTCTTTCGTGGCGAAAGAAGTTATGGCACGATATAAGGTGGACATGACTTTGTGTTTAACCATTTCTGGGAATAGGTTGCGTTCCAGCGGGGAGTAGTCTGGCATGTCTATCATATCGGGGAGATGAACCTGTAGCGCATGTTTAAGCTGCACATAGTGGTACTGTTCATTAGGGGGAAGTGTAACGGTGGTAGCTAAAACTTCGACTGGTATTATTTCGTTTTCTCTCACTACGTCCCCAATTTTCGTAATGCCTAGTTGGGACCAGGAGTGCCATTTAGGGAGTTTGTTCATTTCCGGGAGGTGTTTGTTATTCCACAATGGTTGTCCTGGAGTTAGCTTTCCATCCGAGCCTAAGTATTTGTGAGTATCTGACCATATCAGAGTTATATGTGTCTGCATGGATGGGACTGCAGCCCGGTCTCTTTGGCAAAAGAGGTATTTCATGATGGGTCTTTCTTGTGGGTTGGAATCCGGAATTCTATTGTGCGGTAGTGTGGTGTCCCCGTGTAGTTTATCATTTGTTATTGCCATTTGACTGGCCCAGTAATATGTTTGTAGCCGGGGGAGTCCGATACCGCCTTCCCATATGGATCTTTGTAGGGTCGTGAGTGCCAGGCGTGGGTGTCGCCCTTTCCATAGCAGTTTCCTGAGTGTTTGATCTATTCTATGAAACTCACTGGGCACTATGGGTAGTGGAGCATTTTGTAATATGTAAAGAAAGCGGGGGAGTGCCATCATTTTGAAAAGTGCAGCGCGTCCTAATAGAGTAAGTGGTAAGGACATCCAATGTTGGATGTCATCTTTGAACCTTAACGTTATAGGGAGTAAGTTCTTGGACACAGTCTGTTAGTTTATGTGTAACTTGTATGCCTAAGTATATAGATTTCTCCTTTTCAATGCAGTATGGGCATTTGTCTGGCACTGCATTGTCTATCTGCCTCACTGGGAACAGTGTGGATTTAGACCAGTTGACGCGAAGGCCGCTGAACATGCCGTATCTTTTTAACAATTGCATCACGATAGGGCAAGAGTCATGTGGGTCCTGTAGGTATATTTGCAGGTCATCTGCATATAAGGACACCTTGTCCTCCCAGTCTTCTGCCCGCCCGAATCCACTCCATGTTTGTGTGTATCTTAATAGGATTGCTAAAGGCTTGATCGCTAATGCGAATATCAAAGCTGACAGGGGGCAACCCTGTCTTGTGCCCTTACCCAGCCGGAAAGAATTTGAAACATGCCCATTTACCTTGGTTACAGCTTCGGGAAGATGGTATAGCAGCTTAACCCAGCTCATGAAGTACGGTCCTATACCCATTCGTTGCATAATCGCCCATATTGCTTCCCAATAAACAGAGTCAAATGCCTTTTCAAAGTCTATAGCCAGCAGGGCCAGGGGGCTCTGCAACCCAGGTATTTTTTTCCAGTGCTGTATGTAGTCTATATATATTTTGTCTAGTGGATCTCTGCGGCATGAACCCACACTGGTCTGGGTGTACCAGTGTGTGTATAACTTGCTGTAGCCGGTTGACCAGTACCTTTGCAAGTATCTTGGCCTCGCAGTTTATTAGGGAGATGGGTCTGTAGGAACTGCACCTGTCAGGTGGTTTATCCGCTTTTGGCAAAACTATTATTGTGGCTTTCCTAAGGTCTGGGGGGAGGCAACCCTGTGAATTTGAGTGTTGAAAAAGGCATTGCAGGTGCGGGAAGATTACATTTGCGCCAATTTTCTTCCATATTTCGACTGGGAAGCCGTTTGGAACTGGGGTTTTCCCTGATTGGAGTTCTGACAATGCCTGGGTTATTTCTTCCTCAGTGATTTCTTGTTCTAATATGTTGGGCTGTTGAGTAAGGCCAAACTCCCTACGTTCTAGCCATGCTAGTATATTCCCGGCTTAGTCCCCTGTCTCATATAGCCTTGCTTGCATCGCTGCGTGTGCTTGTTTAGCGTTGTTTAAAGTTATGTGTTGCACCTGTTTTTGTGCTAATTGTAGAGTACGGTGCGTTGCGGGTTGGTCATGGGTTATATGCTCAACCTCTGTGTTCTGTACCTTTATTTCGGCTTCACGTATTGCTTCTAGATGTTTTTTTCTGTGGGCTGAGGTCCAGGCTATGATCTCACCTCTTAATACCCTCTTTAGTGCCTCCCATAGCGTTATCAAGCTGTCTACAGAGTCAATATTCATTTCAAAGTATGATTCAGTGACCTTTTGAATATGTTCTACCAGTTCTGGGAATCCTAGGTAGTAACTGTTTAATCTCCAGCTGGGTGGGGGATTGATCTGTTGGTCTTAATCTTTATTGTGAGTGGAGAGTGATCCGATATACCTCTGGGGTGTAGGTGTGCCTCACATGCTTCATGTATATTGCTTAATGCTAGGAAAAAATAATCTAGCCTGGACAGTGAGGCATGTGCTCCAGAGTGGTATGAGTATTCTCTTGTGTTGGGATGCAATGATCTCCATACGTCTTGCAGCCTCAGAGCATTAGTGAATGTAGCTAGTTTAGTGCGTGCTTCTGGGTTTCTGGACTCTACATGTGTTCTGTCAATGTCTACATTCATTACTTCATTGAAGTCTCCCCCAATTAGTGTAAGATCTGCAGAGTTGGTAGCAAGTAGGGGCGTAATGTCATTGGTCAGAGAGGTTAATAGATTGGGTGGTGCATATACAGCGGTCATGGATATGGTGCGTTCCCAGAGGGTTCCTGTTGTGTGTACGAATCTGCCTCCCGTGTCTTGTGTAGCAGTATTGAGCATATATGGGAGTCTTTTGTGTACTAGGATTAATACCCCTCGCGATCGCATTGTGAAACCGGCGTGTAATGCCAATCTGTAGTTTGAGCGTTTAAATAATGTGCAAATAAAGCAGTAAAAGAAAACCTGCTGTTGCAAAACTGGTGCGAAAACTCAGAACAATGTGCCCAACATAGATGTATGGCCCAAATAGATCCAGAAGCAAGAGCTCTGAACACGTTGCCAGAGTATTTGAACATCTTTCCTTGTGAGAAAAAGTGAAAGATCTTTCTAAAATTTCGATTAAATCGGATGCAGACCAAAATGGTGATGAATTTGAGAGCTAAAGGAAATCTTGCTGATGACCTTTGCAGGTTCTGCGAAGTGGATAGTGAATCCTTAAAACATCTGGTCCTTTATTGCAATAAGTTAAGCGATTTAAGAACATTATACTTGAGTAAAGTATTCGTAAGGCGCCCTCGTAGGAGTGGACAAGATTGGTGGTATCAGATGGCTGCAGGAACAGACAAAGAGCTGACTTTCTCGCTTATATTCTACTTGGAACAACTTGAAATCAGTATGACCGAAAAACAAGCAGAGTGATCCTTACTGTTCATGGCCTGTAAGAATGTCATTGTATTTTCTCTTGTTCCCTCCCTTGCATTGAAGCGCTTTGAAACACATTGTGTATAGGCGCTATATAAATAAACTATCATATTATGTCATTACATATCAAGAAGAGGGCGCAGACAGCACTAACTAAAAGGAGGACAATGTTATGCAAGTGGCAAGGAAGAATGGACTTAAAAAGTGATCATGAAAGTAGAATATGTGAGATTTATTTTAAATTGATTTTTTTCGTTCTTTTAATGTTATATATGTGTCAAGAAGAAGAAATTTGTGACATATTTTAAAAGTTTGTAATGAACTATAAAAAATAAAAAAATAAAATAAAAAGCGTAAATATTTTATCACCGTGGTGTAAACACCAAAATCTCCCAATTACTCTTGAAACAGTGATCATGAGACACATGAAATGAAACACAAAAACCAAGCACCAGTCTCATTTCGGTAATTGAGATATTGTTGTTGTTTGCTTCACACTCTGCATTGCACAACCAGAAGAAAAATCTTACATTTCATGATATTACAGTTACATATTCTTACCAACGGCGGGCACAGCTTCGAGTATCTAAGAAATAAAAGAAAAAAAAAACACATTGCAAAATGGAAGAGATTTTGAACGTGGTATGCAGTCCTTTTTAAACAAGTGCAGAAAGAAACAAAGAAAAATATGACATTTTTGTTTTCAAACCTAGATCCCTATGCTGTCTGCCAATAAATGCAATGCACTCATTTCCACATACTCCTCAATTATATATACCTTACTTACAAAGATTTGTGAAGCTTCTGCGTTCGCCGTGTTAGCTCCTTCTGATCGAGGCACCAGCAGGAAACATGATCCCAGAATGAATGCCCCCATCCCTCTGCTCAACTGCCTATATCTTCGCTGTCTGTCCATCAAAGTTAGCTCTGCATTCCCTGACATGGTTATGACACCTCCAGAACTTCTGACCACATAAGCCAATCACATTACAAGGGCTTGCATGTAACAAATCATTTCCTTCAAGAACAATGAAAACTTCAGTTGCACAAGAAGCAGCTATTCATCTGTTTTTTTTCTTTTATTGTGCATATTTCATCTCCATGAAAATATTAAACAAAGTCTATCCAAGTCTGCTTTAATTGCATTGCCATGTTAATAAGGAATTCTAATTAGTAGGGATTTTGTTAATGGAAATTAGTTTCATTATATAGGTTAATTCACAATGCAATTTACACAGATTGGAATCCTCACAATCTGAATGTATAATGCACATTGAATTCTGCAAACACACTGCTTTGTCACTGCAGGCCCAATGTAATTTCACATCTCTTCTTTACCTTCTGGCTAATTCTATTTGCCTCCTGACCTGTGTCCCTAAATTGTCCCCATTTGCATTTTAAAATGACTGCATATTTTGTTGGGTATTCGCACCCATTTGCTGGCTGCTACTAAAAACATTTTTCTGAGTGCTTTTAAAATAAGCACCTCATTTTACTGGCTGCTATTGAAAAACAAAACTATAATCTGCACACCTTTCGCAATGGGCTGCTTTTAAAACACTGCCATCAGCATGTACACCCATTTTGTTGCTTCCTTTGGAAACACTGGTATCTATACAGATGTGGTATTATTTGTATGTGTAATGCAATATATCCTTACATATTGTAGACAAACATTTTACACACGTACTCAAAAGTGATATCATATATTTATGTTGTGCCGTTTACTGTGTTTATCCTAGAAAGGATAGTAACAACTGTGCAATTATATCAAAAATAGTTCTTGGTGTGTTGTAACTTATCTGCCTTTATAGGTGTGTATCCTTTTGTGCAGACATTCACTGTTTCCTGAAGTGGGGATGGTTTATCAAATGTAGGATTACTTACCTTATTTTTGGTAGGAATAGTACTTACCTCAAAAAAGGTTTATACAGTATATTACAATTTACTGATGCATTGCTAGGGCGCCTTGTTTCATGCAAAATCTACTCTATTTACTGTGATAATTGTTAGTGTGCTGGGTCCCATACATTGGGTTTCTGTGTGTTACTGTCCCTAGAAAAACTGTAATTCCTACCTGTGGAAAGGAGTTTCATTCTGACAGTAACTCACCTTTTTTAAAATGTATTGTATTTGTATTTATGAGGCACTTTCTGCCAAAGCACTAAACAAAACATTAAAAACAGTATACATCATTAGAGGTTAATAACATTGCTTTTTTAGGAGGAAAGAAGACAGCCTTTGAGACGAGAACAGAACTGAGAATAGGAGGAAAGAAAGCAAAGAAGATATGTGTTCCAATGCTGGGTGCAAGCAACAAGAAAGAGCGAAAATGGAATTGAGCACACAGAGTACAGGGAACCGAGAGAGGTAATAGAGATTGAGAGCCTAATGAATACACAGGAATGTGAAATTAAGTAAGTGTAGAGAGGTAAGAAGGAGCTATATTATGAAGCGAGAAAGTTAAAGAGCAATCCAAATTGAGAAGGGAACCACTGAAGAGATGCTAAAGCAGGTGAAATGGAGAAGATCAAGAGACAAGGAGAAGTATCAACGAGTTGTAGACAGAGGGAAGTGGACTGATTTTATATACAGAAAGACCAGGGAAAAGGCTGGAGCAATAAAATAGACAAGAAAAAATGAGGGTGGAGACAAGTAGCTTGGTAGCGTGAAATGATAAGAAAGACTTGGCTTTCTAAATATTGAAGAGGTGAAAATGACAAGAATAAGAAAGATCAGAGGTATGAGAGGACAAAGTAAGGGAAGAATCAATATGTATGCCAAGATTGGGAGCAGACAACGAGATGGGAAGAGAAACAGGGGGAAAGAAGAAAGAGGTAAGGGGAGAGAAGAGGGGACAGTGGTAGCTGGGAAGAAAAGAACCTCAGTGTTGGAAGCATTAAGATGCAGAAAATGATCAGACATTTAAGACTGAATGGTTCGAAGATAAGAAGAGTATTGTGAATAGATGGAATGAAAGAAGAAAAGGATAAGAAAGGTTGAGAGTCATCAACATAAAAGTGATGAGACCGAAGAGTTGATGATGGAGGCAAGGGGAATCGTACAGAGAGGACCCAGGACAGAGCCCTAAGGTACAGGCTGTTGAAAAGGAAGAGTAGATGAAGTGTGACTAGCCCATGATACAGTGTAAGTGTGATTAGAAAGATAGAATAAAACAGTGAAGAACAGTACCTTTGAAGCCTAGAGAAGAGAGAGGAGAGAAGAAGAGAGTGGTTGAAAGAGTGGAATGCGGTAGATAGAAGCTTTTGATAGAGGCGAGTCACAGGCAGATAGAAGAGCAGTCTCAGTTGAATGACTGCTGTAGCTGTGGTTTGGGTTTTTAACATTCATTGTGAAGATTATCTGCACATACAAAGTCTGTGACTAGCATTGGTATCTAGGGTTATCCTTTTTTTTAAGAACATTGCTTTTAATTGCTCAAGTGTACATTTGTTTTTTTGCAGCTAAGTATTGATGGATATCTTGACCAAATGGTGTGGGATGTATTTACCCATGCATCCGAGCCCTACCTCAAAACTCTGCAGTACTGACATGGAAAACATCATGATGGCCAGAGCTTCCCAGAAAATGCACAGGGAAATGCATGAAGAATAGGCTGCCACTCATTTTTGCCGATGTTATGGGCACAGAAGGACACTGCCTAAAACCACCATTGGACTACCCACCCAGTAGTCTGAAACCATTGGGAGTGGCAATGCTGATTACCAAAAGCAAACCCATAACTGTTGGGAATTCATTTTCTTAAATCCCAAAAAGGGGTGCAGTACCAGTACTCACCACTATCAGAAAGCCGGCATTTTAAAACAACACCAGATTTTACTTTTTGTAAAACTGAATAAATGAACCCAAAACAGGCCAAAGAAAGACTTACTGGGAGGTGGATCCAATGTAAAGTTATATTCTGAAGTGACTTGAAGGTTTATAACAAGACTGGCTGAGCTGGGGATTTCAGCAGTTTAAGTAAATGTGGACTGAAAGACACTAAAAATCTAAATGTTTAAAAGAAATGAGTGACCTATTTCTGAGTGTCACATAGGTTGCAAATGTTTAAATGTCATAGTTGTGAACTTAGAATCAGCATTCTAGCTGCATATGTAAAAAATTGTCTTGACTTAAACTGGGGAACAAAAAGTGACATTTTATCTGAAACCTGGCTTAAGGAACTGAATTCTGCCCACCAGCCACCCCCATCAGGAGTGAAACTTGAGTCACAGCTGTGTTCCCAGGCCTATCTGCCTTTTGCTGGCCACACTAAGGATATGCCATCTCTCTGATAATTGAATTAAGGGGAGCCCCACAGAATACAGGAGCTCTGAACAAAGCCCTGTCCTGACTCAGGCAAAGGTTTTATTACGGGGGCTGTAAAAGTAGCTTCCTCCTGAAGCAAAGGGGAGGAGCACTGCCTGTGAGAGCAAGCTGGCTTGGCAGAACTGGAAAAACCAGAAATTCAACCTTGTGCTGGGGAAAACCACACCCCTTTGGGGCCAGAACATAACTCTAAAAAGATGGATCATGAAGGCAAGCGTCCCCAAACAGCACGATCCTCCCCGCAATGAGAGACAATGAATGACTCTCCCAAAATGGGAATAAGGCCAAGACAGAGTGCGGGTGAGCGTAAATGGGAGTTTATCAATCTGAATAGGGCATGCAAAGAACTCTGCAAACTCCGAGAGCGCTCTGTCTGACAATAGCAAAGACAGGCGTATATATTTACAAAAAACGTCATAAGTACCTACACACTATAGGGGGCACAAATTCATGGGGATTGGGTGGCGACGACTAACTATAGGTGCTGCTGTGATGTGGTTGGCTTTGGCTGGAAGACGTCATTGGGCAGCCTCGTGGGTTGGGCTGGGCCTGGCCGGGTGGCGGAGTTCATCCAGGCGGTGTTGTGGGGCCATCATGGCCAGCGGCAGAGATGAATGTCTCTTCCTGCCTTATTAGCCCTATGCCATGCACACCGCAGTCATTCAAGCAGTTTTAGTGTCATCTTCTTCAGTAAATCTTACAATAGGTTATGCAACAGGTTAATGCAACACAGGAGGAATGCACCTTGTGAGGGGACTGGGGGCGATACGTCAGGGCATGGTTGCCAGTGTCCTGTTGACCGGGGCCATAGGTCGAGGGGCTAAGCTTCAGGGCCTGGCACGGGCGGTACATGTCTTTCTGCCTTGTTAGAAGTTGTGATGGATGTTCCGCTGTGTGTTGTCAAAGTGTTGGGTGTCTTTATTGCACAGGGCCATAAGTCTGAGGTGGTCTGGTGGGTTGTGAGGTTTACCGTGCGTTCAGGCAGAGGTTTACTGCTGTGCTGTAAATAATGCAGGTGGCGGGTGGTGGCCTTGGGTGCTGCAGTGGGGATTACAAATCTTTGAAGCGGCTCCAGTCTGGTTGGGGGAGGTAAAGCAGCGCGGCGCGGTCTCTGCTCTCATGCCTGTGGCAGCCCTCACAGGGTGGGAGGGGGAATGGCCTTGGGTATTTCACAAAGGTATCTCCCTCGCGTGTTGCTGAGTTAGGTATAAACATCAAACATTTGAACATTCTATAATACTTATTCAAATCCTTTTAAAACATGCATTTCAACTTTGCTGGATGTGTCTCGATTATATCCAGTCTGTACACCGTATTCGTACACTATGTTTTGTTAATTACAGCATTTAATTATATGCATATATACATATACAGTAAGTGAGGTAGTAGTCGGGTCGGTGGAATACATGGGAAATGACCCGCCACGGTACGTGACGGTGGTGGCACATAAGAAGCTTAGACATACATACAAAACAAGTGTATTTCTTGCGCATTCTTCACATGAGTTCCACAGTCTGGTTACATTCACTTTCTCGTGTATTCTAGCAGCATTAGTTCAGTTATGGCGCGAGCCCATGGGGTGTAAGTATCTCAGTAATACGCGTAACAAATAGGTTCTTGGTGCGTTCCTTTATTATTAGCATCCAACTGCAATGGTGTATGCTCATTGTTGCTTATATCATGGGGGCATGATCTCTTTTAATTATACATCTTACAGGCTTTTATAATATAAGGGATTTTATGAGAGGAAAGCATCCTTTGCAAGTGGTTCAAACATTAATATACAAGGATTGTCAGGCCTGTGACGACCATTTTACTGTTCATTTTATTTTGCCTAAGCCTGCTGGCCGGGTCATGCTGGGAGCGATGATACGATACACTGCGGAAGGTGACTGTTACAATGTTAGTGCATTACACTGGCTCATGTCCTTCTGGTTCGTGGGAACGGGCTTGCAGCGGATCTACCAGGGTGCTGCGGCAACAAGGATGACTGAAACTCTCCGAGGGTGGGGGCCGCGCTACAGTGCGCTGAGCTCACACCATCTTTACCAGACAAAATGGTGTCTAGGCCTAGCTGAATTTTAATACGTGTGGGCAATTAATACGTGCGGGCAATGTCTCCAGTGGGTGAGCCCTCCACCACCTGGGCCCGGGTGGCATGAGGAGACGCCCAAGAGAGCCATAGTCCTCACCTGGGGAGAAAGTGCAGGCGAGGGGGGTCGTCTTGGACCAGTCCTCCCCTACATTTCCCCCCTTTCGTTACTTAAGTAACGAATTCTTTAAATCCTCTATCCTCCTACACTCTGCCTCGTCCATCACTGCCTCATCCCATGCCGGAGTTCCTTTGATGGGCATCCATGCCCTGCACACTGCTCTTAAGCTCTCACCTCTCCGGGCATATTCATCTGGAGTACATGTTAGATATATGCACCCACCATCTGCTTCTAAATCTACCCAAACTTCCTCATACCATTCTAGTATACGGGGCTCTTTGATGGTGGTGTGCCACAACTTATCTACAATATCTCTATCGTGGTATATGGGCACCAGTTGGTACCTGGGCGAATTATCTATCCCTGTTTGTACTTGTGCTTCTTGCATTGTTTTTGTTGTACCGTTTGAGTTGCCCATTGTCACCATCATCATTGCACCGTTTGGTACTGCGTTAGCACAGACTCGAAGACCCACCTGGCACAGGCAAAAAAGTAGAAGGAGGAACACAACAGCTGGTATTAAAAATTTCACAGTTGTTCCAAGCCATGAGGGAACCCAGGAGAAGATGTTGTCAAACCAGGTGCTCGCTTCCGCTCCACCTTCCATTTTCATTTTTTCTCCTAGGTTGTGGACTGCTTCGATTACATGGGACAGGGAGCCATTCTCTGCGTCTTCGGAAGGTACGAAAGTGCAGCAGGCACTTCCTATTTTTCGGCAAACACCACCGTCCATCGCTGTCAACAGGTCCAGGACATACCTGTTTTGCATGGTCATTAGTCGTAAAGCTCTTAGTTCGACTCTGATGATATTGAATCCTTCTTCAGTGTCGTTCGCCAGCTGAATCAGTTCCCAGCGTGTTATCTGGAGCCATTTTGCATTTGCCCTTGCTTGGACACTTGAGACCAGTGAGGCAAAGAATGTTTCTGCTGAGCTGAATAATCGATATTTGTCTGGGATCTGGGCCAGTAGTTCTGATGATGCTTTTGATATGTAATTTGATGCTCGTCTTTTACGGGTCAGCACTTCTCCCTTGCTTCCAGAAGACAGGACATATGTTTGTGACTCTGCAGTGGGTTGAGCCACACTCTGCATGCGTTCCTGTGTCCTTTTGCTCCCATCGATGTGGCTTTCTGGTATCACCATTAGCGCCGAGTGTAGAGTGGCCATTGAGCAGCTGCCACTCCATGACTGGGGGAGGTGTAGGTATGCCTGTTTGCCGCACACCCAGTACGTGTCCATGAGGGCCGCAGTCCCTTTCTTTAGGTCTGGGATGGTGAGGGTCTTGTTGCAGTTCTTGTTTGTTCCCATGGGGGTTCTCCCTTCTCCTTTGAAACACAGTTTATAGTCCATTTCGCTCTGTAGTTTGAATGGCTTTTCAATGGCAGTTACCCAAGTTAGCTTTGAAATGTGCTCTCTCCATACTGGTGTACATGTTTCCTCTATCCACTGTAATTTATCCGGCGCCACACCTCTTAGTGCTTCCGCTTTGCACAGCACTTCTTCATCCTTCCGCTTGTTGTCAGAAAAAAGTGTCCCTTCTATCACAAAAAATGGTTCTTTCAAACATACTACTCCTGTCGTTTTTGGGTAACAGGTTTTCTCGTTCTGCAGCATTTGAAAAGTCACTTCGTGTGCCTGGAAGGTGTTCTTAATCCTGCACAGCGTGAGATGAAGGAGACATTGGGCATCCACAATAGGCAACTCTTTGGGTAACAATACTTTGGGTGTACCTGATGCATGGGGGATGAGGGAACAGACATAACAGCTTTCGTTTGTAGTCTGTTTAGCTGTGGCACTCATGTCTGCATACCACTTATTTGTTTGATGGGGGTGTCGTGGGTCTTCCATCTTATCTAGACCTAGCCCATAATACTCATCATACTTCTTCCTCCCTGTTTCTCTCTTTCGTCTGGTGTTCTTGTTACTCATGTACTTCCCAACCCCCTGAGCAGTGGGCAAACTAGACCCCCCTTTCTCATTCCCGCCCCCCTTGGCCCATTCATCATATAGTATTTCGTGCATTTCTAGTAGTTTTTCGTTTTCTTTCCTGACGCTATCTGGCAGATTGTTTTTTGGAATGTGGGCAAGTTTGCTGGTGGGGGTGTCATACAACCAGGATATGGCAGACGGGTTTCGATCGTTGAGACTGTGGGCATTGTAACTGGATACCCCTGGTGGAGACACTGTGTTGCTCTGTATTTTACCATGCGGCTTTTCTCTTTGTGTGGTCACAACACTTGATGGTGTGGTATGATACCCCCAGACAAGTTTAGTTCCGTCCCATATCAAAAAATCACCTTCCCTGGTATTGACATCTGCAGTTGTATTGGGCCCAGTGGTACTGTTAATTGGTCTAGTAGTGTTGTTGCTCCCTCCCCCCTCGTACATCTCGATAGAGATGAACGCTATAAACCAATATGTAACCAAGCCAAACATTATCATAAAAAACAATGTGATGCATACTGATAATCCACACTCATACGAATATCTGCATCTTTCATATACTAATTCTCTCATTCTACTAATTCTATCCGTTGCAGGCTGCCCGTTAGATGCCATGGAAGCTCCTGTTTGAAATATAAAAGTGCATTAAGTGCATGCATGTAAACGTTTTGCTGGCACCATCTGTGCCAATACATTTGACGGGGAATGGAAGCGGGCGGGGGTGCGGGGGAGGGGTATTCACAGACAAGGGTATATACAAGTTATAATATTATCATTTCACTAATTATACATCACTCATCTAGATAAAAAAAAAGAAATCCCACACACACACACACTTTCTTTTTTTTTTTTTTTAGTATTCTTGTCAGACATTATTTCATTCAATTCCAGTGCTGACATTATTCCATTCAGGTCCAGTGTTGACACACACACTCACGCAAGCCAATATTTAGACATCCTGCTCATTTGCATCGTTTGCTGTTGTCTGTGCCTCCTCATCTATTTCCTCGTGTACATTGCTGTATGCTTTGCGTACATCGGTCAAGTGTACCCAATATCTCAAACCCTTCACCTTTACTGCTGTGGGCGTGCAAAATATTACTTCGTATGGGCCATGAAATCGTGGTGCATTCCACCGACGCACGAAGCTTCTGACATAAATTGAGTCGCCTGGCATTAACTGTAGCTGTTGCTCTGGCTCCGTGACAGATCCATTTACATTTCCCTCTTCTCTAGTGAAGGGTGGGGAGAGTTGCTTTGATATTGCGCGCGCTGCCCTTGTTAATTTTCTTAGGTAGTCTGTGAACTCATCCCCCAATATTGCGGCGCTTCTGTGAGCATCTGAGTGTTCACGCAGTGGAGAGTGTGCTGTGTTCATTCGTCTCCCAGTCACGATCTCGTGTGGGGACAAGTGGTGGTCTTTACTTGGTTGATTTCTCAACTCAAATAGGGCCAGGGGTAGACAGTAAATCCAATTTTTCTTTAATGAGAAGCATAGTTTTGATAATCTGCCCTTTAACAGGCCGTTCATCTTTTCCACTACGCCATTACTTTGTGGATGATAAATCGAGCATAATTTATGTTTGATACCCAATAACGTGGTAACTTCCTTGAAAAGTTCATTCACAAAGTGAGAGCCGTTGTCTGAGCGTATTACGTCACAAATTCCCCAGCGCGGGAACACTTCCCTTACTAGGAACTTGGCGGCGCTTTTGGCATCAGGTCGCGCAGATGGTCCCGCTTCCACCCACCTTGAAAATGGGCACACTACCACGATCATGTACCGCGAGCCATTACACCTTTCCCCCATGTCTGCATAATCTATATGCAGTTCTCTGAAGGGGCCAATGGGTTTGGGAATTGTTCCCCGGAGTGTGCGTAATGTCATTCCTGAGTTGTATATCTGGCATGTTGTACATTCCATTGTTAATCGAGACACATGTTCCTGGAGACAGGGCACAAACCATTCTTCCTGTATCTCTGCTGCGATGTGCTGTTTGGTGTTGTGTGCTGGGAAGTGTAACTGTTGAAATGCAACTTCGAGTAACTGCAGTGGCATTACCACTTTCCCTGAGTTATTTTGCCGCCATAGTAGATCTGTCCCTGATTGGCTGCATCCCCGTTTCGTCCATGTTAGTTTTTCTTCTGCACTAGCTCCATCCTGTAATTCTAGTATTTGTGATAGGGACATCATGTTATACCCTTCTGACAGTTCTTTGGTTGTTGTGTTCTTGATCATGAACTCACCGGTGTCGTATTTCTGAAAATAGGAAGCCTCCTTGGCGGCGGCGTCTGCTGCCGCGTTCCCTAAAGACACAACATCTGAGTTGGAGGTATGGGCCTGGCACTTCACTATTGCTACGGAGGTAGGGTTTTGTAGGGCCTCAATTAATTCTTTTAACAATTCTGCATGCTGCACTGGTGTTCCATCTGCCCTTCTAAAACCCCTACGGCCCCATCTTGCTAGACCTCCATGTACGGTCGTTGTCATGTAAGCTGAGTCTGTGTATATTGTAACTGCACAGCCCTTTGCTGCGTGTAGTGCTTCTATTAGCGCAACCAGTTCTGCTGCCTGTGCAGAGTAATGCGACGGGAGGCGGTACTGTACTAATGTTTCAAACTCACCTTCCTCTAATCTCACTACTGCCATGCCAACGTGTTTTTCTCCCGTGTCCATATCAATTGATGCGGACCCATCCACAAAGTACACTTCCCCCTCGCTGAGAGCGTTTTCACACACCACTGTGCCCTCCCCTCCTTCTCCTGTGTGGGTTGCGCAGTCGTGATTTTGCATGTCTTCTACTGTGCACGCTTCTGTAATGAATGTGGCGGGGTTCACTGTTTTACACCTCACTATGTGAATGTTGGCGCTGGACAATATAATCTCGTATGCTGTTGCCCGCTGTGTGGTCAGTGTGCTTTTTGATCTTTCAAGTATTGCAAATAATGAGTGCTCCACAAATAATGTCACAGGGCATCCCATTACTATTGTGGCACTTTTTTCAATCGCAAATGCGGCTGCTGCGAGCGATTGTTCGCACGCGAAATGACCCTGCATCACGGCATCTAAAGTACCACTATAGTAAGCTAGGGGCTTGTGTCCTAAGGATGTCTTTTGTGTCAGCACCGCTGTCATAAGTGTTCCTTTGCAATGGGAAAATAGGTAAAAGTCCTGTCCATAATCAGGGTTTGCTAGTACTGGAGCGCTTGAAATTAGCTCTTTCAGTGATTTGAACGATGTGCTCATTTCTTCTGACCATTTTATTTTTACATTCTCCTGTTGTGCTTCTTTGAGTGCTTGTAGGAGGGGCCTGGTGTATGCTGCATAGTCTAGTATCCATGCTCGGCAATAATTGCACATCCCCAAAAATTTCTGCATATCTTTCACTGTTGTGGGTTCTCCTACCGATCTTATTGCCTCTACCCTGTCGGGAATTATTCTTTTTCCATCTTTCGATATGAGCTGTCCCAGGTATAGGACCTCAGGCAGACAATACTGTAGCTTCTCCTTCTCTACCTTGTATCCTTTGTTGGCCAATAAAGTCAGGAGCGTTGTTGAATCTTTTCTACACGTTTCTTTGTCTTGTGCACACACCAATAAATCGTCCACATACTGAATAATCGTACTCTCTACTGATAGGTTCCCCAAGTCTTCATGCAATATGCGGTTGAATATGCTCGGGCTTTCACAGTATCCCTGTGGCAGTCTGCAGTGTTCATATCTTTTTCCCCCCAGTGTAAACGCTGTAAGGTATCTACTCTCTTCAGCCAGAGGTATTGAGAAAAATGCGTTTTTCAAGTCCACCACTGTAAAATGTGATGCTGTTTTTGGGATACTGCATAGTATGGATGCAGGGTTCGGGACTAGAGGGAACTCTTTTTGTATTACATCATTGAGGGGGCGTAAATCCTGTATCATCCGCCAGGATCCCCCCTTTGCTTTTTTGATTGGATAAATACATGTGTTACATGGGGAGTTTGAAGGCACTATTATTCCTTGTACTAGTAGTGCATTTATTGTCTCTTTTATCCCTTCTTCAGCTTCACGGGACAATGGATACTGTTTAACTCTTGGTAAGATAGCTCCTTGTTTTAGGTTTATTCTCACAGGTTGTACTCCATGCAACAGTCCTACATCATGTGGGCCTGTCGTCCATAAATTGTTTGGTACTAGCCTCATGTCGTCATCAAAAAATGACGGTGGTGTTCCTACCACTGCCATCAATTGGACGGGGATCTCTCTGGCTTGGATCAAAATGTCACAGGGCATCGCTATTTCCATTACTATCTCACCATCTACTTCTGTGTCTGAAAAGAGATCCTCATCTGTTACCTCGCGTAGGGCAAGGTTGGCGTTTGTACACAGTACGGTGCGCCACTCACATCCTCCTTCGTCCATTCCAATCACAGCGATCCGTTTCGTTGATACCTGCACAGCGTGCAAATCCAACGACACCACTGATCCTGGTGTTGCATTCGGACACACTATGGGGCGGAAGAGGAATTCTGCTGGAATCCTCCAATCCATGTTTTTTAGCTCTGGGACTATGAGGGCCAAAGTCTTTAGTCCTGCAATAAACATTTCTTCCTTTTGTGGCCGCCCCCGTATTTCCTGTGTGGTTGTGTAGGCTTGCACTACCAACATTGCACGCAAGGGACATATCCCGGGTGTAGAACACACTATTCCTCCTTCGGTAAATGATATGGTCATGTTAAGTTTACTCATCAGATCCCTCCCCAGCAAATTTATCGGGGACTGTTCATAATACAGCAAGGGTGCTTTTACGGTCTTGCCCCCTATGGTTACATCCAAAGCTTCTGTGTAAGGAATTTCAATTACAGCCCCAGAGAACCCCTGCGTCTCTAACTTCCTGTTAGATAACGGGAATCGGCCCTCTCTGACACATGATTTCTCCGCTCCCGAATCAACCATGAATATAAATTGCCTGTCTCCTATCTGCGCCCCCACCAATGGTTCCTCTGCTGCACTGTGGGTGGTAGATAGAACTGGACACGCAAGTGTTCTCTGTGGGCTGTCCTATGCGGGGTATCTTGTCGCCCCTCCCTCGGTAAAGACATTTCCGGAAACTACTGACATGCCGCTGTAAGGCGCTGGCGCGGGGGCCCGGTTTGCTGTTGTTGCGAAAGGGTTGCCTGGCGTGTATTGCATACTGTCATTGTTTTGGGGGTGGTTCTGTGTCCTATACTGGTGTCCTTGTTGCTGGCCCGTGGTACCCTGGCCAGGGTTCCTTAGCTGCTGTTGTCCCATTGGGAGACCGTATGGGCTCCCCGGGTGGGGATGGCCATACTGTTCCACCTCCTGGAACCCGTTGTTTTGTCTACTTCTGCACTCCCTGGAGTAATGTCCCCATCGCCCACAGTTCCAGCAACTCCCCTGAGGGCCCCTGGGACCCTGCCATCCATTTCCTCCCATTCCTCCGTACCCCTGTGGTCCACCTCCTCTTCGGTTCCTGTACCCACCTCGTCCCCCTCGAGGGGTCCACTCTTGCCACTGCGGACCTCCACCCTGCTCCTGCTCGTTCCACTGCCGCTGTCCTGTTCCCGCCCAATTAGTTGCCATCCTTCCTTGTATTGCTATCAGCCCCTCCTCCTCATCTTCCCCCTCCCTGCTGTGTGGGAGCGCGGCTACTGCTGCTGCAACCTTCACTAACTTTGTCTGCACCAACTTTGCCTCGTCTGCCAATCTTTTCTGCGCCACCTCCTTCTCCCTCTCCTTTATTCGCTTACAATGGTGTACTATTATGCTCTGAATTTCCGGCCACCCCTTTGCTTCTATACCTGCTATTTTGTCAAGCGCCTTCTGCACTTCCTTTGGGAGCCCCCTTTTTATAATGAAGTAAAATAAAGATGTCGATTGATACCAGGGCGTGCCCGTTTCCGCTCTCCACATCTCTTGGACCCAAAAAATGTAATCCATAGCCTCCTCCCCGTCATTCATGGCACACTGCATCACGGACTGTAAGTCGGGTGTGTCTGGAAATGTTTCGCGTAAGGCGTCCCACACCCTAGCACGCACTGTGTTAAAGGAGGCCCCATCATGGCGGTCGCAATCTAATGTTACTCCCGGGAAACCGGCTTTAACCCATACCCTTTCGGCCTGGTCACCTACCGCTGATACCAGTAGACTTTTCACATCTCCTATGGCTAGGGGTACCCCGGCAGTATGTTTCTCAAAAGCATATATCCACTTACTTGCCCCTCCTGACAACGGGGGCAATAACTTCAATAAATTGGCCTTATCCATCTGTGCCCATGGGATATAGTTAGGCCTCCCTCCTCCCCTGTGTATCAATGGGAGCTGTAGCCTTCCTTTTGTCGTTCCGTCCGGACCCGTTTGATCTGTTGATGTCCCTAGTGATGCCATTTTTCCCACTCTGTTCCTTAGTCGCCCCGTCCACTCGTCGTCCAGGGTTCTCAGCGAACACGTACCTTCCCCTCCTTCGCTTCCCCCTCCTATCGCCATGCTCAACCTGTCGCTTTCTTCTACCTCGTCCCTTATGTCACACAGCAACTCCTCTCTAATTCCCCCCCGCCTTTCTTCGCTTGCAATATCTCCCTCTCCGGGCCCTACTTCTATTATTCGTGTTGGTTCTTCCTCAATTCTGAACAAAATCTCGCCTTTTTTCCACCCCTCTTCGTGCTTTCTATTTTCACCTTGCGCTCTGGACGTACGCCCTGATCTAGTTGCATCTAGTGCTGTTCGTTCACATATGTCTTTTATTCTCGAGAGCTCATCCTTTGCTATTGTCAGTCTCGATTCCAAATCATCTGTGAGCTTTTCTATGTCCACCATTTGTGTACCCGCCTGGCCTCGCTCCCTTGTACTTTCATAAGGTGGGGGTGCAGTGGGCCGGTGGGGTGTGGTAGTTGTCGGGGGAGGTACATACGTTGGATCACTGTATCCTTCTGCGGGCACAGGTTTCTTTAATATCGGGTATAAACTAATTACCTCTACTGGTGGTGTGACACCTGGCAATTCTTTGATATCTTTCTGTAATACCAGTGGATTGTCTGTAGTAGATGGGAGATCAGGATTTGGTGCTGGCACTTTAGGCGGTGGCACCTCTTCGAATAACCGCCAAAGATCTAATATTTCCCTCCTATTCTGCAGCTGTTTCCCTCGGTACTTCAAGAAAATGCATGTCATCACCATATCTAGAACGCTTTTGTCAAATGACCCTCCCTCTGGCCATATCTGGGGTAGCCCCTCTCCTTTCAGCTCGGTTACCCATTGGTCGTGGTATTTCTTAATCCGCTCCGCGTGCCCTGGAAGGCTTTTACAAATATGTGATAATGGTGTTTCAGGCCCCATCTCTGTGTGCCCTCCTAGTGCTTATGTGTCTCTGTATGTCTGCAACTCCAATGTTACTGTAGTGTCGATATTGTTTTTTGTATTCTACTTCACATCCAGTGTTATGCTCGGTTGGGCTCTCCCTCCCTTGATTGTCCAATACAAAAACTGTCTGTACACAATTTCTACTTTGTTCTCTTCGGGGGACACATACAAGAGCAATCCATCATTTACTTTGACACTATCAACCCGGGAATCAAAAGGTACCCACTCACGTCACTGTCTCAGCGTTGCTTCAAAAAGAGTTTTATCCAGTCACACTTACCATGACCATTTGACAATTATAAATTTATAGCCGTTTTACACATTCGCAACATCAAAGTCGTCTCTTGACACATACGAGGTGCACACACCTCTTGGTAACACTCCGTACACCATTCACGCTGCCCTCCCTTTCCTCCCTAGCCGGCTGTCCTTGTCTATCTTACTTAGCGCATATGCATATATTTATAGGTTTTAACCTTCTCTCCCCCTTCTAGTAGGACCCTCGTTCCCTTACTTTTCTCCCAAGTTTGTGCTAATTCCGTTTTTATTCTCCCCCTACCCCTAAAGAAAAAGAAAAAGAAGTAGTAGCGATCACTAATATATTCTCAGTGCCCCCTTTTGCTGAACACTTTTGTCTTGTATTTCACTTCGTCATATATTCCCAGCACTAGTCAATATAGCACTATGCGGCGCCGCCTTCCACCCCCTTTCGGAGCTAGGTTCCCGTCACTTCTATCTCTTTTTTTCACCTCGTAATCCTAATGGCCATATGCAAAGAAAAAGAAAGGAAATTTTAGAGTAATCCTTAGTATATCTTCGTACCCTCTTCTCGTTCCCTGTCCTACCCTTTTCTCCCCGCTCCCTTTACAATCGCTCACACTCAGTACTCACGTGCCCGTCTTGAACCGATAGTCTCCGAAACTGGGTCCGTCCAGGCAGTGTCGCCGTTAACTCAACGGTCAGCCCCGGCTCCGGCGAGCGGCACTCAAAGGGGATTTTTTTCCAATCGGGATCCCGTACCCTTTCTCATTGAGTGCGCACTTCTTAGTGTACCGGTCGCCGTTGGCGGGCAGCCTCCCGGAGCCGGCTCACCGTGCGTATCCCTTTTCGACCGGAGATTCTCGTGCCAAAAGGGGACGGTTATAATGGGTTTAGAAAGAAATAAAATCACGCTATCGGGGTCACCACTGAAGGCAAGCGTCCCCAAACAGCACGATCCTCCCCGCAATGAGAGACAATGAATGACTCTCCCAAAATGGGAATAAGGCCAAGACAGAGTGTGGGTGAGCGTAAATGGGAGTTTATCAATCTGAATAGGGCATGCAAAGAACTCTGCAAACTCCGAGAGCGCTCTGTCTGACAATAGCAAAGACAGGCGTATATATTTACAAAAAACGTCATAAGTACCTACACACTATAGGGGGCACAAATTCATGGGGATTGGGTGGCAACGACTAACTATAGGTGCTGCTGTGATGTGGTTGGCTTTGGCTGGAAGACGTCATTGGGCAGCCTCGTGGGTTGGGCTGGGCCTGGCCGGGTGGCGGAGTTCATCCAGGCGGTGTTGTGGGGCCATCATGGCCAGCGGCAGAGATGAATGTCTCTTCCTGCCTTATTAGCCCTATGCCATGCACACCGCAGTCATTCAAGCAGTTTTAGTGTCATCTTCTTCAGTAAATCTTACAATAGGTTATGCAACAGGTTAATGCAACACAGGAGGAATGCACCTTGTGAGGGGACTGGGGGCGATACGTCAGGGCATGGTTGCCAGTGTCCTGTTGACCGGGGCCATAGGTCGAGGGGCTAAGCTTCAGGGCCTGGCACGGGCGGTACATGTCTTTCTGCCTTGTTAGAAGTTGTGATGGATGTTCCGCTGTGTGTTGTCAAAGTGTTGGGTGTCTTTATTGCACAGGGCCATAAGTCTGAGGTGGTCTGGTGGGTTGTGAGGTTTACCGTGCGTTCAGGCAGAGGTTTACTGCTGTGCTGTAAATAATGCAGGTGGCGGGTGGTGGCCTTGGGTGCTGCAGTGGGGATTACAAATCTTTGAAGCGGCTCCAGTCTGGTTGGGGGAGGTAAAGCAGCGCGGCGCGGTCTCTGCTCTCATGCCTGTGGCAGCCCTCACAGGGTGGGAGGGGGAATGGCCTTGGGTATTTCACAAAGGTATCTCCCTCGCGTGTTGCTGAGTTAGGTATAAACATCAAACATTTGAACATTCTATAATACTTATTCAAATCCTTTTAAAACATGCATTTCAACTTTGCTGGATGTGTCTCGATTATATCCAGTCTGTACACCGTATTCGTACACTATGTTTTGTTAATTACAGCATTTAATTATATGCATATATACATATACAGTAAGTGAGGTAGTAGTCGGGTCGGTGGAATACATGGGAAATGACCCGCCACGGTACGTGACGGTGGTGGCACATAAGAAGCTTAGACATACATACAAAACAAGTGTATTTCTTGCGCATTCTTCACATGAGTTCCACAGTCTGGTTACATTCACTTTCTCGTGTATTCTAGCAGCATTAGTTCAGTTATGGCGCGAGCCCATGGGGTGTAAGTATCTCAGTAATACGCGTAACAAATAGGTTCTTGGTGCGTTCCTTTATTATTAGCATCCAACTGCAATGGTGTATGCTCATTGTTGCTTATATCATGGGGGCATGATCTCTTTTAATTATACATCTTACAGGCTTTTATAATATAAGGGATTTTATGAGAGGAAAGCATCCTTTGCAAGTGGTTCAAACATTAATATACGAGGATTGTCAGGCCTGTGACGACCATTTTACTGTTCATTTTATTTTGCCTAAGCCTGCTGGCCGGGTCATGCTGGGAGCGATGATACGATACACTGCGGAAGGTGACTGTTACAATGTTAGTGCATTACACTGGCTAATGTCCTTCTGGTTCGTGGGAACGGGCTCGCAGCGGATCTACCAGGGTTCTGCGGCAACAAGGATGACTGAAACTCTCCGAGGGTGGGGGCCGCGCTACAGTGCGCTGAGCTCACACCATCTTTACCAGACAAAATGGTGTCTAGGCCTAGCTGAATTTTAATACGTGTGGGCAATTAATACGGGCGGGCAATGTCTCCAGTGGGTGAGCCCTCCACCACCTGGGCCCGGGTGGCATGAGGAGACGCCCAAGAGAGCCATAGTCCTCACCTGGGGAGAAAGTGCAGGCGAGGGGGGTCGTCTTGGACCAGTCCTCCCCTACAATCATTCATAGAGCGGACATGTGAAAATTTTATAAATGATACCATAATTCTTGTGATTTTTCTGCCCACATTTTAAGAGGTTTTTAGAACCGGTGGTATGTTCAGGGGGGTTTTAGCGGAAAAGAGGATATTACTCAAAATGTGTGCATGTGAAAAATCTGACACTTCATCAACTAATGTACATACTCCCTGCGCACATGTGTGTAAATTTGGGTTAATGTCCGGTATTGCAAACCAGTAAAAAAAGTGCAAAATATTGCCATTTCTGAATGCAAGCTCCCAGGAAGAGCAGAGTTTGAACAGGGTATACCTCCTGTAATGCATGATGGGTGCATATGATTTTAAAACAATATGTACCTCTGCAAATATG
The DNA here is from genome assembly GCF_040938575.1 of Ambystoma mexicanum. Taxonomy (NCBI): domain Eukaryota; kingdom Metazoa; phylum Chordata; class Amphibia; order Caudata; family Ambystomatidae; genus Ambystoma; species Ambystoma mexicanum. The sequence goes on along the minus strand of NC_090937.1, from coordinate 1,267,971,407 downwards.
TATTTGGTTCAAATCTAGATTTGTGTGTAAGTTGACAGGAGGAGTGGACTTTCTGCAGGCTGTAAAATGACATCACTCTGACACAACTTAGCTCCCCCAATCAGGGGAGAAATGAAAGCTTGGCCAATGATAAGTGGAGAGGGGTAGGGTCTAGTGATGCTGCACACACACCCATTTTGAAAACACATAAAAGCAGACAGACAGGACAGATAGGGACCTTAAAATCCATTTGCAGCTGAAAGCTCTGCCGGGAAAATCCATACTTTACCTCCATCAATCTCTAGAGAAAGCTGTGCAGAAAGATCCAGACTTCAAATCCCTCAATATCCAGAATCCAGAAGCAGTGCTGTACCCAGAGAGAGAGAGCAGAGCTGACCCAGGCCAATGTTAGCAGAACCAGAGGGCTGAACCGAAGTCCAGTCCAAAACCTGACCAGATCCGTGGCGAGGCCCATTTATTTCAAGAATATAGTGTGAGTACCTAGCAAGACTGTGCAGAACCAATCTCTTAGTTAAAATAATATAATTCAATCTATTTTAATCTAAGTAGAACGGCCTCCTAACTGTCACCTGTCATTTTCTAGTTGCAAGCTGCACTTGTCTTTTTGAACATTAAATTTTCAAATCTGAAAAACGACCTTTATTTAATCGCTCATATCTCCGTAACTTTCCTCAGAAAGCTTAGAATCGTGGCTTTTCTAGGAACCTAGAATCGCATTCCTACCCCCTATAGTTTTGCCGCAATCGTGAAAAACGCACTCGCAAATTTACCGCTATTTGCAAATTTCTCCACGTGTAAAAATCTGCTGCTGCTTGCCTTTCAGTTGCCAAAAATTCGTTTAACCTGCTAGTTACACCCTAGATCCTTGCTAAAGTGAGCCTGGACTAATATTAACTAGATACCACTCACCCTGAACCTCTAGAGGGAATTAAAAGCAATTTAGCATATTTTTCACTTAATTGCCAGCACATATAAAAGCATTTTGCCTGTGTTTTAAACTTCTGTAGTCTAAGCTGCTGGGGTGAACTGAATCACATTTGATTGCATTTCTGAGAACTGTGTGCCTTCCTTCCATTTCCTTGCATTGCATAAAGGGGGGGTGAATTGTACAAGAAAGTGATTACATTGTCTTTGCTGAAATCCTATCAAGTTATTTTCTTTACTGCATTTCATTCCACATTGCATCCGTTTGAAACCATAAAAGTATTGTTGCTATCTTATCCATTTCATGTCAACTCCTTAGTGATTATCAAGAAGTGTGCTAGTGCCAGATTCTCCGTTGTTAATCTTTATCATACCAGATTAAGTGTGATATCCAATTATTAATTTATTATAAAACGTGATATAATATATATTGTTTAAGTTATCAAATAAACCTTTAAACTTGCAAAACAGAACTACTTCTTGGCTCAGTGGGGTCAGGGGGATTCCAAGGGAGGGGTGTTATATAGGGGTAGTCATCCAGAACGCATGAACTGGACATAAAGATATATCAATAAGGGTTTTCATTCAGTATTCTAGACTAGGCGTTGACTTGGCTGTAGTGCTGAATTGAATCCTCTTACAATGGGCCCTGAAAAAAATTGTCGGTGGAGGAATTAACAGCACTGTGTTAAAAAAAGGGGTCTCATTTAATCAAATACAGACACAGAGCTTGTTGAGTCCATCCTTGATTTCTAGACTGGATATGTCTATCCTGTGGGTGCATGAGCAAGCCCCCCAACCCACTGGTGCTGATACCTCTAGCAATGTCACTCCTTCTGTGCCTTTTTCTGAGCAGAGATCCTATAAACATCCAGACTAGAGAGCTTGAGTTGGAATCTCAGGCACTCGACCTATAATAGAGACTGTCAGAAGATAAGGCAAGAGAGAGAGACCATTCATCTGCTCTGAGAGAACTAGAGAGAGAGCTCACCCAGAGTTTCTCCAGGACAAGGAGTTGACTCACCAGGTCAATATAATGAAATTAGACGTACAGGTGAGTAACTCTAGCGGACTGGATGAGAGGTTTTGAATTGTCTTGTTGTATGCAAAAGATGACTGCAGAGTGCCTGTTTGCTTGTCTCTTTGCCAATATGCCCCTGAGGTATTCTTGTGGTATTCTGGAGTTAGGTGAGGAATATAGACTGGACTATGAGAGCATGAAGGCAGCTGCCCTGTATTTGATGTATTTTCCTGTATGAGATGTCTCCCTTCAGATTGCTGCCAAAAAATCCAAGAAATTGGTCCTTACAGGAAGTTTCCAAGAAAAAGACAGTGGCAGAATGCTAGTGGGGAAAAACATGGAAGAGAGGGGTATCCTTAGAGGTACCACTCTTGCTTCAGGAGCTGTGAGGCTACACTCCTCTTCTTGAGTAGGTGAGATTGTGAAAGGGTCATCCTCTAGGCATGGAAATCTTCCCAGAACCAAGAGAAAGACGAATCCTAGATCTTCCCCTAGACTACCTGTCAAGAAGTCTGACTCAACGTGCTCCTGCCACAGGGGTGAATAAGATTTATTAGGGGCTAAAGGTCTCATTTGCTAGAGCCCACTGTGGATCATTAGGACTCGCTACTGAGGGGCCTGTTCAAAATTGTGTTATAGATTCAGAAGAAACTTTTATAAAACAGAGGTTCTTTTGGAACAAACCAGCTCTGTTATGAGGAAGAACATGCCGGCCCCTGAGACTGAAGGGATATATAGAGGCTATCCTGTCCCTGAACTCAGTGCTGCTCGATTTTTGGAAGGCAAACAGGTCTTTTTACCTGTTCAGAGATTTTTCATCATGGCTTGCCATTGCAAAATCTTAGGCCTTCCTCTGGCCATACATTCTGGATGCAGTAATCTGGGCATAGCTCCAGTTTGTTTTTGTAGCTGCTGCATGTATTTCCCGAGATATTCTCATCCTGATACTCATTATCCTCATCTGCTGGGCCGGGCCTTCCAACATGGGGCTATTTTCTGGCCCGTTTAACTGGATTGTATTGCTGTTTACTGCCAGGATGTGACACCTTGATCTGGAAGCCACCATCATGTGGTAAATTGCTGGGGCACCAGCAACCTTCAAAATCTGATTGTCAGGCTCATGTCTGGTTGCCACCTCACGGCCCTGCTGCTTGGGCTATTCTTGCTGCTGCACCATCCTCTTTTGCCTCCTGAGCCGCTGGGGTCTGCCGTGTGCAGGGTCCTCCATCCTCCTACAATCATCTCTGTTATATGTTCCACTTCTGAATGGTGGGTTCCACTCTTGTGCAGGAAGATTGTTCTATTGGCCATGGGGTCATCAGTAGCTCAAGGTGCCAAGATAATTTATTTCGCCCTTTAAAAACAAGGTGTTACTTACTCGGTTGTTTCAGCTTTTCAAAACTAATTCTCTGGCAGAAAACACCCATGGGCACTGGGTTGGAGGGGTTTTCATGATACTCACTCTCAGCAGTCCCTGTGCTCTGTGGTCATTGAGGTCTGCAGATTGGCCTCCGCCACATTTCCCCATTGTTTAATGTGGGGCTGAATCTGTGCTGCTTGTCTGCTCCTTGAACTGTTGGGTCTTGAACCTTCCACTTGATCTCTTCTTCTCAGTCTCCACTGGTGTCCCCTGGTGTAGATTGCATTTTTCCAGGTAACTCTGGATAGAAACTGAGACTTACCTGGCTCTTCCTGTTGTTTCCGATGGGACAATATTCTAAAAACTGGAACTCCTCCAAGTGATGATGCCCGGTACTTATCTGGAATGTGGCATTTTTTCTATGGTCCCCTGGGGTTCTTGGAGTTCCCCACCAAACCATACATTTTTAGAGACTTTCCGTAATTTGCAGGGATTTGTAAGTCTTTGTATTGCACTCCTGACTAGGAAGTAAGTTGTATCACTGTGTGTTGCTACTGTTTGCCACCCGGGTGTGTAAAATGCACTTCAGGCCTTGGGGCGGTCTCACTAAAATATATCATGGACTAGTCTATATGTATGTGTCTGCCACTGGGTATGGGTCTCACATTTTAGGGTATAGAGTGAGTGAGGCTTTTAATGGCCATTTACTGTTTTTTACTCACACTATGGTCTGCAATGTGTCCTGTGTAACTTGAGTGCTTATGTTTGGCTTTACAAATATTGTAAGTGTGACCTTAAAAATACTCTGGTCTTTCATTTTGGGTGACACACTGTTCGACCATTAGGTTAGATAATTAGATAATGTGCAAACATCTCCCTAAAAGTTTGATTATTATTTATTTATATTTTAATCCAAATGTCTAATGTTAATTGTTTTTGTTTCAAGACTGGAATACACTCTTTAATCAGAAATGTGAACATTTCCAATACCTTCTCAGTACCTTTTCTCCCTTCTCATTCCTGTCTGTACCACTGTCTTCCTCACCGTTAAACCTTCACCCCTACTCAACATCTCAATGCTCTGAAGTGCCTAATTATAAAAACTGGCACTTCATTAAACACCAATACATAAATAAACATTATGGTGGAATTAAGCACCAGAATATTCTTCAGATGATAAAGCTTTGTCTGCAAGCCAGCTACAGGCACATGGATAGATAAATATAAGGATACAGAGAAAGGTGGTGCTGACTTTTAAAATGACAGTAATGATTGATAGGCAAATGTCCTCCATGATCATGAAACACCGAGTCTTGTCCGCTACCCAGAGGCACTTGAGTGCATCGCATCACTAAAGGTTACATTGTTCCCTCATCCTTGATCTATTTTGCTATACCAAGCACCAATCAGTGGAGCCAGTCTTTAACTATTAGTATCTCACTCACAACATCATTTACAAAGTACTACAATTTTGTCGCCCCAGTCTTGTTAATCACTTCATTGGATTCAGTTGAGTTCTTAATCAATATATTTATCTCTACAAACTAGAAGAGCCATGCTCTAGGTCCTGGTACCGTGATCAGAAACTGGATGTTCTGCCTCAATTTGTTTGGCTCTACCAACCAGTGGAGCCATTCTCACAGTCCCAGACTGGAGGTTGCTCCTCAAATTAGTTGTCTCTACTAATCATTGAAGCCACTCTCTATGCCAGTGATCCCCATTTTGCTTGCAGCACACTAACATGTTGCTTGTCAAGTTTTCTGAGCCATGGTGTGGAGGCCAACAAGAAAGAGGCACTGCATTTATGAGACAGCACAAAGGTAGCGCCGTCTGAGCCTGGACTATGCCAGAAAGCTATCCTTGCTCTGGGAGACAGCTGCTCTGGAGGCTTCAGCAGAAAGCTATTAGTGGTGGGAAGGTGTTCTGACATTTTTGAAGTGCACAAGGTGCTTGGAGCAGGCTGCTGGAATTATAATTAAGGCTGCAGATTAGACAAGCTCCATAGAGAACACACCAGTGTGGTAGAAATCCAAAGTAACAACGATTTACTGCAGACCCCACATTGCTTGGCCAATGTGGTCATGTAATACAAATCGTCCTAGCAAGGCAACGTTTGTGATTAACTTGAGGCCCAGAAGGTAGGCCTGCCTGACCATCTCAGTGGGAAGAAAAATAAAGATATATGCAAATTAATTCCTGAAAGAATGTTGATGGGAAATATAATTGTAAGTGAATTATAGTGGACGTGGAAGAGGTATATTCCATACAGGCATGCCAGTGACAGAAGCATGTTCCTAGCTACCGGACGCTCTGCAGCACTCCGGCCCCTGCCTCACCAAGACTGCACGTGGGCACCCACTATTTGTCTTTTCACCGTGGTGCTCCCATCTCACCTTACGGCTCATGAAACAGCTCCTCCAACCCGCCTAACTTCATCTTTACATGACTGATCACATGACCAGCAATTTCATCCAGGCACTCCAGTGACAGAAGCCTACCCTTGACTCCCAGATGCTCTGCAGTGCTCCAGCTCCTGCCTCGCTTAGGCTGCCCATGGGCATCTGCTGTTTGTCCCGTCGCGTCCACATTTTCATCTTGCTGTGCCGGTCTTCCCGTGACTGATCACGTGACTGGTGATTCCATCCAGGCCATTGTTCTTTCTCTATTTATCCACTCCCTTAAGGGCTTCCTCGCCCTGGGAGTCTGCTCTCTAATGGCAGCAGTCTCCAAGGGCATCGATCCTCCGGTTTTGTCCTTTTTTGACTGGCTGTGGGCTGTGGACTGAGATGCCAATGTAACTGTGCTGCTCAGCAACATTGTACATTTTCCCTTTCTTTCTAAATGCCACCACCATTTCGATTCAGAAACATTGCCCACCCTGTGGCAATTTGGTTTATCATCCTTTGGATTTTGATCTCTGTTCCACTTTTCAGCCATCTATGTTTCCTTCCTTTATTGTTTCCTTATACCTTTTTGCTGGTCTGCCTAGAGAGCTAGGCATTTCTCTCCTCGCTTGGAAAATTTGGAAAATCTTTTGTCTATCCCTCTTCTTCCGTCTTCCCCTTCTCTTCCTCTTTCCCCTTGGATCCCTATTGGGCGCTCGGTTTGTAATATGTCTCACATAATTCTAGACACCTTTCTCCATCTTAACCTGTAATGTCTCTACATCACGGAAGCCTGGATCCCCCCGCCACACTTTACTATTCCTGCTCTGCTTTCCTCCTCCTTAACTAACTTCTCTCACTCCTCTGGTCGAGGTGGCGGAACTGGCATTCTACTCTATTCCTCATATACACCCTCCCCTTGCTCACTGACACTGCCTCCTTTTTCCTCTTTTTAATATCATATTTCTTTCTCACAACGTATTCTCTTACTACTTTTCTCATCATATACCACCCCTTCCTTTTGCCATGATTGTCTGTTTTCCTCTACTTTCCCTTCTTCCTTTTGTGAACGTCATTCGCCATCTTTCATCTACCCATATATCCTCGCCTTTCTTCGACTATTTGACTCATATAACCTGACCGAGCTTCCTTCTTCTGCGCCTCATATCTCGGGTTTCTCGCTGGATTTAATCTTCATTTCTATTCCTCTACTATCCTTGGTTGCCTCTCTTCCTTTTCCAGCTTCTGATTGCCTGCTTCTCTCTTTCACTTTCTCTCCTCCTTGGTATACCTCTCTTTCTCCTATATTTCTTTGAACACGCCGTAGCCTCTCCTCTACTCCTTTTAACACTTCATCCTTATTTCCTTTCTATTATATTCCCTGCCCTCTCTCGCTAACTTTTCCCTACTTCCATCAAATGCTGTTGTGTCCGCTCATAACTCTAACCTTCAAACTACTATTGATTTGCTTTACCACTTTCGGCCATTTTGTCTGTCGTGAAAGACCCCACAGCCTTGGCTAACCCTTTGCCCCTTGCATTGGGCAGAGCAGAAATGGAAAAGGAACACTTTCACAGACACTCTTTCCCATCACTCTGCCTTGCACTCTTCTAATAATTCTTCTCTACTCCTGACAAAAAAGACATACTAGTCTGATCTAAACCTTTCATACTCCCCTCATCCTCATCGTCTTTTCTGCCTTCTTAACTACATCCTCTCACCTCCCTCTCCTGATCCCTCCCTGATTTCTCCTTTATCCATGTTTGACTTCACTGCGTTCTTCCCTGACAAAGTCACTATGCTTTGCGCCTCTCTTTCTACAAACTTTTCCTCTTCTCTTCCCAGTATCCATCCTGTCTGCACATTTTACTCCTTCTCACCTCTCTTAGATGCTGACACAAAATATACAAGTCCTTTTGTTTTTTCTTTTTTTTGTTTGATTTTACAAAATTCCAAAATCCCAAGTAAGCCTTATATTCCAAGTTTGTGTCACCGCTTCACTTAAGTCGCTGTTTCCTGTGGTTTTGTATCTAGCAGGCCAATCTGTCGAAAAAAAACAACCACTGCTATCACCCATTTCGTTTTTTCTCCTCCAATGAGGCGGGCCCACCGCTCTTGTTCATCGTAGCTGTAGGCGTCTTCCATGGGGTGACCCAGCCAGGAGTGTCTTTCTCTCTTCAATCCCAGACACAATAACACGAGATGTTTAGTGGTTTCCACCTGCTTGCGCATCTCACAGAAGTGGCAGATATTAAACTTCACAAGACCTCTTATGGCTCGGATTTCATTGGTGTTCATCAGATTCAGTCAGGATCCTGAAAAAGCTTTTCCAAAGTTGTTGGTTTGGAAATTTCAATAAGTAGGACGGAATTTCTTTACGTTTTTTATGTCTAGGAGGAATGTCTTTGGTGAGCTTATATTCTGCTGCCTCCTCCAAGGTTTCGATCCAGTCCAGTTCTAGTAGCTTTTTATTCACCTTTCCTGGATTCTGGATTAGTTCTTCTTCCGTACTGCCAATTCGCTCAAGGATGGTCCTATTTTTTTGTCGCCAATCGATAGCATTGTATTGTTTTTATCCTCCATTTCTATTTTGATGAAGTTGAAAAGAAGTTTACAGGGCACGTCTATGATTTTCCAGTATAGCATCAGACCATTCTTTTCAACTAATGCTTTAATGGAGGATGTGTCCAATTCTCTATGAATTAGCACCATTGGTGTTGACTGAGGCAGAGTCAAAACACGCCTCCAGTACTGTCCTTCCAATTTCCAATTTCTTCAAAATTGTGTCGGGGAGGAGAGGCATGGCTTCAGCTCCATAAATTCAACTGGGGATAATTTTTGCTTTAAAGAAGTCAATTGTAGGTTTTAGGGAGAAGCAACCAAATTTCCAAGTGACGACTTTTGACTGTGCCACCAAGGAAGGGATTTTCCCCTCCAAACATTCCTGCATTGGCTGTTCACTCTTACTGTTGTTTAGCATTAATCCTAGATATTGGAAACTTTTTATCGTCTCCAGTTCACATCCGTCATGGAGTTTTAGGGTCTTCTGTGCAAGCACATACTTGTGAAGAGGAGGTCCCAGATATGAACTGCACCCCTGCCCCCCATTGCGAGTTGCCATTAAGGTACTCGCCGAGGTACATGACGTATGAGGAGCAAATGAACCAACAGAGAGCCACACTGGGACTCTGCCCCTTGTACGTAAGGAGATCAGTACCGGTTGAAGCAGCCATAACACGACAACCCTGGGCAGCACGGTACCCTATCAGACAGCCGTACCAGCCACTGATACAAAGTGAGGAATGCATACATACGGTCCATGAGTAGACCCCTAAAGCCTTAATGGAAGGCCAATGGAAATAAACCAAGGGCCCGAGCAGCCCTGAGAACAAACAGAATTGTTACTGATAGCACGTATGTAAGTACTAGTATCTACAAGGATAATTATAACGGATACAGGGGAGAGACACTGTTAAAATACAAGGGAATGGTGCCACGAGACAAGATGGAAGCAACCACCCTGTTTATGTGTGTAAATAAGCTTGAAATGCAAGATGATAAGAAATCAATAATGCCTGCAATGCTCAGTCGAAGAATAGAGCGGCAAGCGCCAACCATATGTCTACCTCAACACAGCACAATGTACAAGTGCGACTCCATTTTGTAAAAGCAGAAGTACACTCAGGCGGCCAAAGGCCTGACTGGCCAAGTTTCTTATCCAGGCCAAAGCTGAGGAAAGGAGCGGGATAGAAACTTAACAAAGAGAGGCACATGCCATGGAAATCGAGGTCAACCAGAGAAGGGGAGGTGAGCATGAACTCACGAGGCTCCAACTTCAGAGCATACCAGCCCGCCCGTGAAGGTCAAGATAAGAGAGACCCATACAGGTGGCCAAGCGCACACAGAATTAAAGGCACAAAAGGTTGGAAACTGAAGTAGATTCACGGTGGACCAGCACGTGACCAGACAGGCGCGAAGATGTACCAACGCCTGATCTGATGTCATCCAGAACCCAAGGGTACCATAACTTTTCCTGATAAGAGACTACAAATCCAAGGCCATACCCGGCCAACTAATTGACACATAGCCCTAATATACTGATTGATGGAAGGGAGGAAGGGTGAATCTTGGGAAACTAGGCACCTGGGTGTCTATTCTGCATGCTGCTAATTAAAATGGAGATTTATGTTTAGGGGTGTAACTTGCCCAATCACAGGGGACCATGTCATCTAGGGTCCTATAGACACTGTAACCAATGAGACGTCGTACTTGTAGTGACGTCAATCACGTGTGTTGTAGCGGGATGGGCGTAGATGCCCACCCGATAAGAGTTATCCAATCCACTTGCGTTATTTCCATATACAGATATAGCACCTATACTTAAGTTACCTTTCCCAACCAATTATTTTGCATGATGATTTTTTGTAGAATTAGACGTCAATGATGATGGATTTTGCCCATAAAAGAGGCTGTTTGACTAAGTTCGGCGAAGTCTGGGTGAGGCAGGTGTTCGAGATGCTACTGATGTATGTATCATTAAACAGACTTCTTTTTGCCAATTTACTGATTCCTGATTATTGAATCTTGCTGGAGTATGTGAATCCTGCACTCTGTCCTCACACGGTGCAGCTATCTTGCATTACTCGTTTTCGAGGGTGAGTACTGACCAATGGGCCCGTCAGTAATTTCCTCTACTCGTTAACACTTGGTAGCAGAGGATGGTTTCGGCCATCGATTATAGATTATCGATTGATATAGTATAAAACACCTTTAGACTGACGGCACAAAGTAACTCTGGGCCTTCGGTTACATCATGAGTTCTTTTGCTATTCCGGCTGAGTAGGCTGAGAAGCTCCCCGAGGACAATGTTAGTGTAATTATTCCCAAAAAAATCTGCAGTGGGTCTGAAGGAACCCGCCTTTCCAAGCATAACCCTTCTTATTCCAACGGGCAGCAGATCGGACGAAAACCGTAATAGCAGGAAGAGGAAGGGGCAGTGATCCTGAAGTTCCAGAGAGGAAAAGAAGAGATCGGTGAGTGCAAACAACAAAACTTGTTATCCTGGCAAAGATCTTATAGGCCTTAGAGTAAGAAGGGGAAAGATAATGGAGGGTGGTGGAGAAAAATACAGTTAAAAGTAGGAAAGACTGTAGATATATAGAGGGTAAAAACCCGGGCACGTGAAGTAATTGGGAAAAATACCGGGGGGGCACCCGAGAAAAAACTGTAAGGAATACCGGGGGGCACCCGAGAAAACAACTGTAAGGAATACCAGGGGGGGCACCCGAGAGAAAACTGTAAAATTCACCTGGTTTCTGCACTTTAAAGAGTGGTCAGAAGGAACGTGAACCCAGAGCCCACAGAGGGGAGGCATTAGGCTATGCTTACGTTTAAAGACGTAAGAATGGGGTTCGTTCAAATCTCATGACGGGGTAGTGATTAGAAGGCAGGTATACATATGACCAGCTGGTGTCCGTCTAGTCTGTCAAGCGTCTGTCCTATATGTCCTGTGTATGCTGAATGTGGAATTATTGTGTTATCAATTGATGGCAATGTATTTTTTGCTTTACGCGATTCTGTAAATGAGAGGGAATCGCCACTGAATTGATGTGTTTTGAGTAAAACTGTTGGTATAAAATTTTGCGGAAAAGTTGGATTGGAGCTTGCGTATGTGGTGCTCGCTTATAATAGAGAAAAGTTGAAAATCTGTGTGAATATTGTTGGTGACAAAAGTAAGAATGGCGGAGGTTACCCCACTTGCACATTTGTGCAAACAGTTGCCAAAACATGCAGCAAAGCTGAAGAAATACAGCAAGGGCACCGCAAATAAAATGTTTACGCCATGGCCCCAGAATGGGTCATTGTCTAAGGCTGTCTTACAGCACATGACCACCTTCTTACCTGCCACATATAGTGGAAAGAAGCTCGAGAAACGTCTTGCTGTTTTCGAGCTTTGGAAAATGTTTGAACAAGTAAAGGAAGATGAACCCCCCGCAGACTGGATATTAAATGTATGTACGGAGGGGGGTGAGACGCCTACCACACCACCTGCCCCACCAGAACCAGTTGTTGAGGGAAGTAAGTCGGAGGGTCTTTACCCGCTAAGAGAACTTAAAGCAGCCACAGGTTATAGCAACCATGCATATGAGTCACCTGCGTGAGACGAAAGGAGAAGGAACCAGGAAATTAAATTGGCCTCCACAGTCCTGTGGAACAAAGAGAGGTAAGGTGAGGAAAGAAAGGACCAGGCACAAACAAGTGCACCTCTCGATAGAGAGAGAGAGGGAAAGAAGCGGAAAGGAACCGATGAGTTAACATTTATGAAGGACGAATGGATGGGAGGGCAGATACTGTTGAAGTTAGATGGAAAAGGAAGTGTTGGTGCAAGGCCGAGTGAACGGTCTGATGAGGTGCAAAGAAAGGAAAGCGAGAAAGAAGTGGACATAAGAAACGAGAGGGCAAGAAAGGAGGATAGGTTGAGGCGAGAACAACTATATCGCGAAAAGCAAGGTATATCGCTCATTCGCACGCAATATGCAGCCTATGAAAAGTACAGGCAGAACATGCTAAAGTTGGAGGAAGAAAGGAGGGTGCACGAAAGGAAAGTGAAGAAGAAAGAAGAGGAGGAAAGTAGAAGGGCAAGGGAGCGTAGGAATGAACGGATGAGGGAAGTAGATAAGGCTAGAAAGGAAGCGAAGAAGCGAAGAGAAATGGATGAGGAAGCGGAGCTTAAATGCAGGCAAAGGTCGCAAGATTTAGAATATTTGCAACGGGAAGTGAAAAAACACAATCCTGTTGTAGACTGGGAAGACATAGAAGAGTTCTTCCCTGCATGCGATGCGGTACCAGGTACAAGCGGGACAGTTATTGATGATGACTTCGACACCAGAAGCATCGGGGAAGCGATTGATAAAATATATGATGAGATGGGACTGGAACGAATCTCCCAAGAGGGAAGGGAAGATGAGCGCTTAGAGAGCACTCAGCTATATGACACTGAGGATGTCACCCGAAGTAGTGGGAGTAGGGGACGTTCCCTAGATAGATTAGAAGTTGGGCAGAATGAAGATGATGCAAGAAGTTGTGTAAACTGGGAGTACTCAAAGTCAGACTCTGATGGGGAAGTGGAGGAAGTGGCACATAGCGAAGGGAGACAGTGCGAAAAGCGGCTCTTAGGGAACCGAGAGGTACGATGGTCAGATGCTAGCGGGTCCACAAGTAGGACACCGAAGTCCGCTGGACAGTCCAGCCTACATGAAGAAGCACCTCACGGTCAGAGGGGGGCGGCAGCACCTGCCTATACAGATAGGTTAAGGGCATTGCTAGGTAGACGGCAAGGTGGGAACGCCACCCTGGCGAGAGACCGAGGAGGTATGGAGAAGGAAAAGGAGGAGTGTGCTTTCCAATTCCCACTGTTAGAAAAGGGGGGAGCAAGACCGACATATATTCCATGGCCACCTATGGACCGAGAGAATCTTAAAAATAAGTTTCCAATGCTGACATCGGGAGCCGGAAAGTGGATACATGAGTTAGAGAAAATGACGGGGTGTGTCACCCTAGCCATAGGGGACATCAAGGGTCTCCTAATTGCTGTACTCGGAGAAAGAGCAGATGATGTATAGAAAAGGGCAGGCTACCCTAGGGTAACCATAATTAACACCTCTCATGACGGAGCGCCATTTAACAACTGTAGAGCAGCAAAAGCGCTGCATACGCTATATCCAGACACATCTGATATGGGAGCTATAATGACTCGAAAAATGAAAGAGTCAGAGGATCCGTTGCTTTATATCCAGAATTTTCAAGACGCATGGGTGCTCGAAACACATGAGTCTTGGACGAAATCGGTCCCTGTATTCTATCATATATTGTGCCAAGGGTAACCGGAACCGGTGCAAAAACAGCTAAAACAAAAAGCTAAACCGTGGGCCGAGATCCAGTTGACAATTGCACATTACTGTAGGCTGTTGCAAGAAAAGAATCGGAAGAAAGAGGCAACACGTAAGGGAGAAGAGGCGAAGCTAGTGCAAAGAAAGCTCTCAAAGTATGCTCTCGAGGGAGCCATGCTAACAAGTCCAGCTGAATCGAGTGCACAACGTGCTTCTAACCCGCCACAAAACAATCAGAGTCACGCGGGATATTACCCGAGAGGAAGGGCATTTGGAGGAAGAGGATGGCAGAGCAATCAGGAATGATTTAGAGGTAACCAAGGAGGTTTACAGAATGTTCAAAATGGTATCCAGAATGCACCGATGGCCAGTCCGACTATGCCAGATGGACAGATGGCCCGACCACCGCCAGTGTGTTGGCTGTGTGGAGTGACAGGACACGTGGCGCACATGTTCAGAAGCCAAAGCATGTGGCAGAACAACCAAGGGTTGGGGGCAGGCATGGTGAATCAACCTGCTACCCCACAACAGGGCAGTGCACAAAATTATACTGTGCAGCAGCAGGCGGTTGGCTTGCAGCAAAAGAACATGGGGAATGTACCACAGGGACAATCCCAACAGACACTGCCGCAAGTGGCTCAGGGCACCAATTCCGGTGGGGGAAACCCACAGGAATACAGTGGATCCAACTTATACATGAAATAGGACGGCTCACAGGGAACTCTGATGTGTTCTATCCTGTCAGTGACACCAGACCCTGACAGGGAACCTAGGGTAAATGTCACCAAAGGGGGGAAAGAGTATTCCTTCTTAGTTGACATGGGTGCAACGCGCTTGTGCATACAAGAAGGCAAGTTCTCCTTTTCCGGCGAGGCCATAGATACCCAGAGTTTTACTGGAGCTCATAGCAGAGATCCCTTTACTGATGCACTCCCAGTCTCAGTGGGAGAATGCAACATGAATGTACCTTTATTGTATTCTCGTCAGACCCCGGTGAATATCATGGGTCGGGACTTGATGACAAAGTTGAATATGACCATCTCGTTCACTGAGGATGGCATAGTGTGCTCTACCCCAGGAATGCATTATGCAAATGTATGCGAAATGATCAGAGCATACTCTGGACGTGCAGCTATGAGAGCTATACCACTGGAGCCAGACGTTTCGCATATGGTGTACAAGTGCTTATGGTGGGATTACCAGGCCTCGGAGATAAACCAATGAGAACCCCTGATGAGTTTCTATTTAGGCCAAGAATACCCATGCACGAAGAGAAGGGACAAGTATTTCCCTTAATAATACAATCTGCCGCAGTGCGAGGAAGGATAGTGTTAGTTGGTGTGCAATTGTCGCCATCGAAGAAGGTTATCGAGTGACTGACGTCACCGATGATGATCTGTTCGAAGAACACCCTGACCTATAAGGGACACGGGTGGAAGTGAGTCTCATATTTTGGGACAAAATGATCAAGCGGGAGGTGCCGCAGAGGATGATGTTAGCGCTGGTACGCCCGGAATATTTCAATGACGATATGGCCCTAGTGCTTTCCAAGGTATGGACTACAGGGCCCTATGATGTAGGTCTCCTGAGGGGGGCTGGCGAAGTAAAAATTAAATTGAAACCAGGAGCAATTCTGCCACGGGCACGACACTATCCCATGTCCAGGGAAGCGGATGAAGGGATCTCAAAGACAAACTCTGCCATGATGGAACAGGGCATCTTGGTGACGTCAGAATCACCATGCAACATGGTGATTTACCCTGTCAAGAAATCTAAGGGAGGGTCCTGGCGTTTAATCCAGGATTTACGAGCATTGAAACGACATAGTCGAAGCCGAGTTCCCTCTAGTCCCTAATCCATCTACAATTTTGTGCAATATACCCACTGAAGCGAGATACTTCACAGTGATCGATCTGAAAAATGCATTTTTCTCGATTCCATTGCACCGTGACTCACAAGACCTGACCTCATTTACTTTCAGACAGATGCGCCTGAAAGGTACGAGGTTGCCACAAGGGTATTACGAGTCTCCATCTATTTTCAACTGAGTCCTGCAAATGGACCTATGCAATATTGCGGTGGACAGTGTTGTTTTGCAGTATGTAGATGACATTCTAATCTGCAGCATCACTGAAGAGCAATGCCGACATGACTCTGTCCAGCTATTGACTATATTAGCTGAAAAGGGATACAAAGTGGACAAGGACAAATTGAGGTACTGCCAACAGGAGGTGCTGTACATAGGGCAACTGATCTCTCATAAAGGAAAAAAGGTAACTCTTGAAAGGGCGGAGGCATTTTGAACACGGCCAAGCTGCACAGGATAAAGCAAATGCAAAGCTTCCTAAGCCTGTGCAACTATGTCAGAGCATGGGTCTTTGAATACAGCTCGTATACCAAAACCTTGTTGCAGGCCCTTAAAAAAGCCCAGGCGACGAGAGAAGAAATTGAATGGAATGAAGAAATGGAGAAAGGGTTTACAGAACTCAAGGGGGCAAATTGTAAGGCCCCAGTACTAGGGATTCCTAATTATTCTGAGGAATTCTATCTGTTTTCTCATACTGATGGCAATTTTATGACGGCAGTGCTCGCGCAGCGAACCTCGCTGAGATATAAACCCCTAGCATATTACAGCAGGAGTTTGGACCCAGTTATGAAGGGCCACTTTCCATGCGAACAAAATCTAGCTGCTGACGCGTTCGCCATTGAGAAGGCGTCATCCATTGTGATGGGGTGCTCCATGACACTATATGTTGAACACTCTCTATTCGCCATACTAGAGAAGCCAAAGGGCACGCTGACTTCTCAGAGAGCATCAGCCTACGAGGTGATTATCTCCAATCCATCGATCAAAATAGTGTGATGCAAAACGGTGAACCCTGCTATGTTTATTGCTGATCCAGTCACAGAGGGAGAACCTGTGCATGACTGTGAAAACTATGAAGAATGCTATGATGAGATCCCCAGGGTCAAGGAAAATGCCCTGCCAAGTGGAGAGATCTTCTTTATTGACGGGTCTTCAAGGATTGACCAAGAGGACGGGCAAAGGTATACAGGTGTGGCCGTGATCAAACACCTGGCGAATGGAGAGTTCCAAGTATTTGTCAGTGCACGAATACCATCTCATTATTCGGCACAGGCTGCAGAACTAGTGGCACTGATACTCACCATTGAGAATCACGCAGACCAGGAAGTCACGGTTTACAGTGACTCTGCTTATGTGACGTCTACAATGCATGCAGGCCTAGCACGCTGGAAAAGGAGGGGCTACCTCTGAGCAGACGGCACGCCAGTGCAGCATGGAGCCTTATTGGACAGGCTGATGAAAGCACTGCAACTCCCAGTGGGTATAGCGGTCGTAAAATGCGCCGCTCATACCAAAGGGACAGATTTTGTGTCACGTGGGAATCATGAAGCAGACACGGAAGCCAAACGTATGGCATCCAAGACTGAAACAATCATGGACATGGGTGCGGCATGTACCCATGAACGTATGATGGTAGCGCAAGCCACATCAGAAGCCTATAGTAATATGGGGCAGTCTCAGTTAATGTGGCACCTCAGGAGGAGAAAAATCTGTGGAAGCGTTGAGGGTGTTCTTTAAACCCCTCAGATGGATTGTGGAGGCAAGACAGCACTGGTAAACCAGTAATGCCTGTCGCCCTTCTAAAAGTAGCACTTGAACAGCTTCATTACCCCATTCACATGACAAGAGATAGTCTTGCCGCAAAGCTTGCCGAATACTGGTTTACACCAAATTTAGCACAGCATGTTGCATTCTTTATGGTAAATTGCATTGTCTGCCAATAATTCACCTCTCGGCACACATTGAAAGTAGTGAGAGGAGTCATCCCCAGACCTAGTGGACCTTTCCAGCACCTGCATATCAATTATGTCGATATGATTCAGGTGTGTAATGGGTAGAGGTATTTAATTGTGGTGGTGTGTCCCTTTTCCAGATGTGTAGAAGCAGGTCCCTGTATACACCGCGATGCCGCTTGTGCTGCTAAGTTCCTGGTGAGGGAGGTTTTCCCTAGATGGGGGGGGTGCGAGGTAATGAGATCAGATAATGGGGCTCATTTCGTGAACACAGTGTTGGAACAGATTAGCTTGTTCCTTGGTATAAAGCACAAGTTCTCGTCGGTGTATCATCCAGAGGGAAATGGGATATGTGAGCGAATCAACGGCTTGCTGAAGGAGAGGATAGCCAAGTTGAAGCTCACATTAAGAAAGGGATGGATGCACTGCCTACCACTGGCATTGTATCCGCTTTGGAACCAACCAGGCTCTGACCATCATCTCACGCCGCACGAAATAGTTACTGGGAGAAGGATGAAGACTGACCTTACCCCCCGAGACAGAGCTAGATATGATGGCCAGTTAACTAGGGAGGTTCTCGGAGAAGAGATGAAAGCTTACCTGGACTGTCTCACCTCCAGTGCCACTGTCATTTCAGGCCAGCTGCAGCGACGCCGGAAAGGGGACAGCACGGCACAAACCACAACAGACAGTGCTGATGCAAGCGCAGCTCACAGCCTTTGTGCGCCTCTTGTCTTCCCTGGAGATAGCGTCCTCGTGAGGAACTTCACAAGGAAAAAATGGGACGAGCCGAGGTTTAACAGCCCTTTCATCGTAGAGGACTGCACCCCGTCAGCTGTCAAGCTCAAAGGCAGAATAGCCTGGATCTTCCTGAACGACATAAAACCCTTTATAGGAGAGAACACTCCTACTGTATCTACTGCTGAGGAATCCACAGACAACGGGGAAGGACCGCAGCACGTGCACACAAGGTCTATGGCGAGGAAGAAGGACGCACAAGCAGAAAACACAAACTAAGGAACTCGCTGTGAAAATTGTGGCTGTACACTGAACTTCTCCTCTAGGCACTGAATGAGGTACAAGACCTTCAAACGAACGCAAAGTGCAGCTGAACTTGCAGGGCAAAGGAAAAAGGTTCATTCTCTGAACCTGCAGTGACACTGATAGCTTGATCACATTGAGCCACGAAGCATTGAAAATTAACTCTCAGACTCTGATAAACTGTAAAAACAGGACACTCTTGTAAACTAAACTTGGTATCCTGAAGTATCCAGTATCAAGACTTTGTTCACGGACCTATAGTTCACCCCAGCAGAAGTCTCAAGTGGTATGTGCTCACCTATTTTCAGCTAGTAGTACTGTCCTATCCGTCACTCATAGGGAGAGAAACAAGTCTCACAGAATGCATTCAAGATCCAGAAAATAAGAAGGTAATCAGGCAACTACTGACTGTCATCGCAGAGGTCTTCACCGAGTTGCCCGAGCACAGTGAACAGAAGACTAATGCTCCTGCCTCAAACAGTCATGGTGAAATTACCTACACTTTATTCTTTCTAATCACTGAGGGGTGCCCAGAACTTGTCGGGAGGACCACAGATACACTGACTTTCATCAGAGATCCCCGAAATAATCACTTCCTGAATCAAATATGGAGTAAATTGAACCTTGTGGTAGCAATCCACGCAGCAGGAAAGTGCAAGAACTGCTCATGACGACAAAAGGACTTGTGATCAGGACCCAGCAAAACAAAGCAAATGTCCCTGTTCCCTGCAGACACGCAGCTAGCCCACAACGTCCTGATGAGGCTAGTCACAGACTATCCAGAAATGGTGGGAAGGCCTGCTGATGTCGATGTTGCAACCTTCCTTAGAGATCCAGACAATTTCCCACACATGAAAACCCTTCTCCATGGCATTATGCTCCAAGTGGAACTGCCCAACTTCCAGCGAGAATTCCTAAGGAGATTCCTGTGAGACTATTCGGCGAGGGACAGATCGAGGAGAAAAAAAAAATGGATCACACTGTAAGAAAGGCCTGTGACCTAAGAGCAAGAGAATTAGAGCAAATGTCATTAATCCCCGAAGACAGTCGGTATGCGTTTCGTGTTTTCTTTCATCTCATTGAAAACTTTCCAGAACTGGTGGGCAAACCCTGCAACATTGATGTGCCCTCTTTTCTTAATGATCCAGCAAAGAATGCTCAATTGAATAGGCTCCTGAGGGCTATTGCATCACAACTAAGAAGCAACTATGGACATCCACTGTTAAAAAGAGCCTTAGAAGGGGGAGATCCAAGATAATTTTATCATCCTCCCGCCGGGATAGAGAAAGGAAACAAAGACACAGTTCTTCATGCATCCAATGTAGAACGGATCGAAAGGGGCAGAAGCAAGGATAACAACATCTTGTACTTCTTTTTCCTATTTTTCTTATTTTTTCTATTTTTCCATCATCGTTCCACAGTGGAGTAAATGGGGAGAGAGAGACTGTTCATCAACTCCACCTCGAAAGACCAAGTGAAAGGAACAGAGACATGAACGTCACTGCCGTGTTTACCTTTTTCAACCTGTTTCTTATTTTTTCCTACCTTCTCATATGTTCACTTTTATTTTTATTTTTATTTTTTCAATATTTTATTTTTGCGTGATGTGTAACAAATCCATCCTTTCATATTGTCACTGTGAACATTTTCCTGCATATCTCAGGGCCAAGGCGAGTCAGAAGAGTGCCCTGGGAATACAGTTCCCACAATGACATAGAATAAATATGATGTGCTGAAAATGATAGTCTAACCTTTTTCCTTAGTCTAGCAAGGGAACTGTACTCAATACTCAGAGACTTATCATCATAATCACTGCAAGAGGGGGGATACTGAACTGCACTTGTCACTTTAGTGTTTACTGAACTTTTGAGTGACGAGATCAGAATAAGGAGAAAAATAAACTATTGACTATGGACTTGGTTGAAATGGGGGCCCAAAACAGTAACTTAGTCGTACCGCCAGCGGAAGGGCGCCCCCGGTTTCCTGGAAGGAGATGCTGTAAGCTGTCTTTCAAAGCCATTGTATGTGTATGCATAGTGATTATTGTAGTGTTTTTGTCTCTAACTATAAGAACTTCATTTTCTATTGCTGCGCGGAGCATCCCAATGTCTGTGCACCCACCAGATAATAAACGTCTGGGCCCCACAAAAGCACCCAGACCTTATATCGTCATCCCTGTTCCAAGAAAAATGGATGGTAAATCAAATGATTTACAGTTGAATGTAATTAGTAGTAACACGTATACTCGTGAAGTAATGAATGGTGAGAAACGCTGGCGACAGGGTCAGCACGGAATGAATGATAATGCAGCACTGTCCATGGCACGCACCCATACACTGAGTGCACACGAACAAGGGCAAGTGTCAATAGCTACGAAGCCGCAGGCCAAACCAACTGAAAGAGAGAAATTACCTGTGGGACAAACAGCTCCAAAAAACAGGGAACCCGAACATAGGGAGCATAGCAAAATCCCTCAATAGAACGGAGGAAGCCACGAAAGAACTCACTGAGAAAACACATGCGGTAGTTGAGTATGTGTTTCCACTCACACTTAGAGCAAAGAAGCTGCATGAGGAGCTGAGCAAGACACCACAACTGTGATAATGAGCATGCCAGCTCCAATGCCAGAAGTAACTACCGAGCCTACGACACAGCCACATGTTGGAAGGATGGTAAGTCAAATGTGGTGGGAGGAGGTCTACAAAAGAATGCAGGAGTGAAGGAAAAGAAGCGCAAACCCTCCCCCTATTACTGCAGGGCAGGAAATGAAACCTGCCCCTCCAAGGATAACACCCGAGAGTCTGCCTGAACGGAAGAGCAGTACAGACGCATTCAGAGACATAGTGATAGCCAACTATAGAAAAACGCTAAGGATTAAGAGAAGTCCATATGAAACCGATAATGAGTTAAACGATTACTTGGACAGCACGGCCCATCTTGGAAATAACATATGGTACCAGCACATGAAGGAAGTTGGACGAAGCCAATCAGAAGGAGAATGTTTCGTCTGTGCACTCCGGCCGTACAGTATGGGCAAGTCCAAAATCTTTGTGACTATAGAAATAGATGTCCCCACAGCACCCTGCATGTCACATGTGGCGATGTGCAACACCAGAGGACAATTCATGGGGAGAGACACCTCGTTGATATGGGCCAACGAAAAGGACTACCCTGATGAAGATGGATGTGTCCAGGACATCAAAACAAGAAACAGGGCGCACACCAAGATCCATGTAATTAGATATGAAAACCCTGCGTCAAAGGATCAGGAATAAGGTGTGAAATAAACTCAAGACTGAACGTCCAAGGGAAAACGGCAGAAGAAGCTCAGATCTGGAAAAACCGAGGTCAAATGCAGATCTGGGGATCAGTGGTTTCCCCAGAAACTGAATATAAATGAGGAAGAAGGAGTGGTTGATGAACCGACAAGAGGGGGGAGTGTAGAGGAGGTCCCAGATATGACCTGCACCCCTGCCCCCATTGCGAGTTGCCAGTAAGGTACTCGCCAAGGTACGTGACGTATGAGGAGCAAATGAACCAACAGAGAGCCGCACTGGGACTCTGCCTCTTGTACGTAAGGAGATAAGTACCGGTTGAAGCAGCCATAACACGACAACCCTGGGCAGCACGGTACCCTATAAGACAGCCACTGATACGAAATGAGGAATGCCTACATACGGTCCACGAGGAGACCCCTAAAGCCTTAATGGAAGGCCAATGGAAATAAACCAAGGGCCCGAGCAGCCCCGAGAACAAACAGATTTGGCTGCTGATAGCATGTATGTCAGTACTAGTAACTACAAGGATAATTATAACGGATACAGGGGAGAGACACTGTTAAAATACAAGGGAATGGTGCCACGAGACGACCATATGGCTACCTCAACACAGCACAATGTACAAGTGCGACTCCATTTTGTAAAAGCAGAAGTACACTCAGGCGACCAAAGGCATGACTGGCCAAGTTTCATATCCAGGCCCAAGCTGAGGAAAGGAGCGGGATTGAAACTTAACAAAGAGAGGCTCATGCCGGGGAAATCGAGGTCAACCAGAGAAGGGGAGGTGAGCATGAGCTCACGATGCTCCAACTTCAGAGCATACCAGCCCGCCCGTGAAGGTCAAGATAAGAGGCCCATGCAGGTGGCCAAGCACACACAGAATTAAAGGCACAAAAGGTTGGAAACTGAAGCAGATTCACAGTGGACCAGCACATGACCAGACAGGCGCAAAGATGTACTACCGCCTGATGTCATCCAGAACCCGAGGGTGCCGTAACTTTTCCTGATAAGAGACTTCAGATCCGAGGCCATACCCAGCCAACTAATTGACACATAGCCCTAAAACATTGATTGATGGAAGAGAGGAAAGGTGAATCTTGGGACACTGGGCTCCTATGTGTCTATTCTGCATGCTGCTAATTAAAATGGAGATTTATGTTTAGGGGTGTAATTTGCCAAATCACAGGGGACCATGTAATCTAGGGTCCTATAAACACTGTAACCAATGAGACGTCGTACTTGTAGTGATGTCAATCATGTGTGTTGTAGTGGGTTGGGCGTAGACGCCCACCCGATAAGAGTTATCCAATCCACTTGAGTTATTTCCATATACAGATATAGCACCTATACTTAAGTTACCTTTCCCAACCAATTATTTTGCTTGATGATTTTTTGTAGAATTAGATGTCAATGATGACGGATTTTGCCCATAAAAGAGGCTGTTTGACTAAAGTTCGGCGAAGTCGGGGTGATGCAGGTGTTTGAGTGTCATGATGCCCGCTCCCGGGGAGCCGGTTCAAGCCCTGCGTCCCCGAAAGCGGACATCCAGTCCCCAAGGAAGGACCCAGCAACCCCATATAAGGGCCCTTTGGACAGTGTCCTGGTGCCTATGGCGCCAGGCTCACAAAAGACATCAGTCCTGGCGGCATAGGCGCCAGGCTCATTATGGGAGAGCTTGGGTGCACTTACCTGATGCAGACCATGCTGCAGGATCCCGGCTTCCTTGAGGCCTGAAAGGAACTACTTTACCTGTGGGACTAATTTATCACCCGGGCGTGGTCGGGGAAGGATACATACCTGATTGGAGGAAGGATACATACCTGGAACTTCTTCCAAGGCTATTTAAACCCCACCCGAACAGCCACACGTGCTTCGCGTTGTTCTGCATCTAGCAGCTGGACGCTCACCGTGTCTGCTCCTGCATCCTGACTTCTGCCACGCCTGCCAGCATCCTGGATCACCTGCAAAGGAAGAAAAGAAGAGAACAGAAGAAGGAAAAGTCCTTACCTGCTAAAACCGCATCCCAGAGACATCTCGCCGACAATCCTGAAAAGGAAAACTTTTATTTAAAAGCTCATCGCGTCGATCGCTGCAGCGCTGCATTCCACTCACCTTTACAGGGCGCCTCCATGTTCTGCAGCGATCATCCGGATTCGCAGTCACGCCCCAGCGCCTAGGGAGAAAAAGACCAGAACAAAAGGTGAGAGAGAGAAGGGAATAAGGAAAGCTAAATCTCCATGTTAAGACTTACCTGTTGATTCATTCCCTCTTCATTTCGGGTCCGCGCCGCATCCTGGCATTTCCGGACCCCGGCCCCTAAGGGGAAAAAGAGACGTCAGCGTTAATGAGCGAATGAAAAGACATTACCAAAAAACGCTCATTAAAGACTTACCTGATTTCTACAAGGATTTCACCTCTCATCTCGGGTCGGTGCCTGTTCCCCGGCATTCCGTACCCCGGCCCCTATGGGGAAAAAGACACTAGCATTAGTACATTAATGCATGGACACAAGGGGAACCTCTTATCAAAAAAAAACTACCTGGAAGCCAAGCAAGTTTGGTTCTCACCAATCCGAAAATCCAGTGAAGTAACTGGATACCAACGCGCCCCTGCATCAGAAGCAGGATGGAGACCTCGTCCTTCCAGACCCTAAGGTGAGATGCTACGAGGAATCACAGAACGGTTTCGAGGAGGGTGAGAGGGGAAAGTGGGAGGCCGATTTTATTATCCCGCAGACAGTTAATCCCCTATTTTCGCCTACAGAAGGATACTTCTGCGAGCCAGACAAGCCAGATTTGGGGGCCCGGTCCAGTCCGTCTTCCGAACACTGCGCATCACCTTAGAAGAGGTCACAGCAGCGCGAACCAGGCCAGCGCCTCCGTGGGAGTCAGGTGAGCGTAACAGAACGCAAAGCCTTCCTACAAATTCCCACCCAGGCGCTATGGAAAGTTCTGAGACTGATCAGTTGGCCCAATTACTGGGGGAATTACGGGCCGAAGTACATGCCGCTCGTCAAGAGACTAATGCCCTCAGGAGGGAATTAATAATATCAAAGGAAAGAACTGATGACCTGGCCAGACAGCTTTTGCAAGGTCAAGCTGGGCAAACTCCTCTACCCAGTTCCAGAGGGAACCCCGCTCCTGTGGTTTCCAGTAACCCTGTGCAGATTAATCTACCTGGAAACATGCCGCTGGCCC
This sequence comes from Ambystoma mexicanum, assembly GCF_040938575.1. Classification (NCBI taxonomy): domain Eukaryota; kingdom Metazoa; phylum Chordata; class Amphibia; order Caudata; family Ambystomatidae; genus Ambystoma; species Ambystoma mexicanum. The sequence continues at coordinate 1,267,946,494 of NC_090937.1, read as the reverse complement.
CACCAGAATGCTTTGCTGGAGACCCCAAATGATTCGCCGTATTCATGAATCAGTGTCGTTTGCACTTTCTATGCAGACCTGGGGCCTTCCCTAATGATCAGACCAAGGTAGCTTTTGTATTGTCATATCTCAGCGGCTGCGCTGCCGATTGGTCAGTTCCACTGGTTACTCAAGATGACCCGATTCTCCGTGATTTTCAAAGGTTTCAAGCAAGCATGGAAAGGTTATTTGCTCGACACTCTCAGGGGCAGGCTCTGGATGACGAACTTCTATCCCTGCGACAGGGCAATCAGGACCTCCTATCCTATATTGCAACCTTTAATAGACTAATTGTGGAAATGGGATGGCCAAAGGATAAAAGAGTCACGTTGTTTTATCGAGGCCTACGCGGAGAACTTAAAGATGCCTTGGCCCAAGTTGTAAATCCGCCCCAAGAATGCACAGATTATATAGACTTAGTGGTCCAATTGGATCACAGACTTCAAAACAGAAAAGCAGATCGGTCCAGGTTTGAGACCTGGGTGTTGGTCAAGACTCATGCTAATACCAAGGGAGTTGATGTCTCTGAGCCTATGCAAATTGGAGGGGTTAAAGGACCCCTAACTCAAAAAGAACGTGAAAGGAGGCGGCAGTTAAAATTATGTCTTTATTGTGGGAATTCTGGACACTTTCTACGAGATTGCCCGGCAAAACCGCCCAGAAAGGCGGTAGGAGCCGCGGATAACAACCATGAAGACTCTGTTTCGGGAAACGACTCCGCCCGACAAGTGTAGGTGTCCGCTTGCTGAGCTTGAAAACTAACTCTCAGACCTTGCATTTCATTGTGCCAATGGTTCTCGTAGATCCAGAACAGCCTAAGCGGTTGCATGCAACAAAGGCATACATCGATAGTGGGGCTATTGGAAACTATGTGGATCGGGAATTGGTCTCTAGGATTAACCTCCCTCTCCGTCCTAAAACCAGCAAAGATGTCATCACCACAGTCGATGGAACTGAAATTGCCTCTGGACCGGTAACACATTCCACTACTGAGGTGACTCTTATTAGTCCCGACGGCCATCGGGAGGGTGTTGTGTTTGATGTAATCAAGGCTCCACAGTTTCAGGTTATTCTTGGAATCCCTTGGTTAGAGACACATAATCCTCGAATTGATTGGCGAGCTAAGAGAATAACCTTCCCGGATTGTACACAAACCTGCTACCCAGAAAACCTGAAGATTAATCTAGCATCTGTAACCTCTGCCTCCATGCAACTACCTCCGGAATACCAAGACTTTCAGGACGTCTTCCAAAAGGAACAGGCCAACACGTTACCTCCTCACAGATCGTACGATTGCCAAATCGATCTGGTGCCCGGTGCACAACCCCCTTCTAGCAGGATTTATACCCTTACCGAACCTGAGAATCTACATTTGAGACAATATTTGGATCAATACCTAGCTAATGGTTTTATTCGCCCGTCAAATTCCCCGGCATCCTCGGCTTTGTTCTTCGTGCCCAAAAAAGAAGGCGACCTTAGAACTTGTATCGATTACCGCGCATTGAACCAGATAATGGTTAAAAACCGTTATCCTCTGCCTCTGATCCCTGAACTCCTTGACCAGGTGAAGGACGCTTGCATATACACCAAGTTAGATCTCTGGGGGCCTTATCATCTGGTACGAGTTAAAGAAGGTGACGAATGGAAAACTGCCTTCCGTACTAAATACGGATTATTCGAGTACCAGGTGATGCCTTTCGAATTGTGTAACGCGCCGGCTGCCTTCCAATACTTCATGAATGATGTCCTTCGGGAACTCATCGATGTTTGTGTTGTCATATATATCGATGACATTCTGGTGTACTCCTCTTCGGAATCTGATCACAGAAAACACGTCAGGGCAGTACTTGAAAAACTGTGCCAGCACAAACTATTTGCTAAATTGGAGAAATGTGTTTTCCATACCACAGAAGTCGAGTTTCTAGGTTTCATCCTGACACCCAAAGGAGTCCGAATGGACTCAAGAAAAGTGGATGCCATCCTCAAATGGCCATCACCTAGCTCTGTAAAAGGGGTTCAAAGCATGCTCGGCTTTGCCAATTTCTATCGCAGGTTTATCCCGGAATTTTCACGCGTGGTACAACCCATTACTGCACTCTTGAGGAAAAATAAACGTTTTGAATGGTCAGAAGAAGCCGAGCAGGCCTTTCAGGATTTAAAAGCTAAGTTTACCTCACCACCTATATTGAAACACCCGTGTCCAGATCTTCCTTATGTCGTCGAGACTGACGCATCCAGCCTAGCCATGGGAGCTGTCCTGTCCCAAAGAGATCCCGAAACCAACCAACTGCATCCCATAGCATTTTGGTCCAGAAAATTCTCGGCACCCGAGGATAATTATGCAATCACGGACAAAGAACTGTTAGCCTTTAAGTCCGCTTTTAAAGCCTGGCGGCATTATCTGCTTGGCGCTCGACATACCATCACAGTGATCACTGATCACCGGAATTTACAGTATTTGAAAACCGCCAAGGCTCAGTCATCACGGCAGCTCCGATGGGCTTTGTTTTTCGCTGAATTTGATTTTGTGATTACATATCGACCTGGCTGCAAGAATGGCAAAGCAGACGCCTTATCCCGAATTGGAATGGGAGAATCTGATACAAACTCAGAACCAGTACCAATAATTCCCGAACAGAGGATTCTAGGCATGACTTTGTTACAGAAGCTTGAAGACATTCAAGCCAGAGTGAAACAACTCCTGGACCCTACAACCTTACAGGAATGGATACAAAAGGGATCAGACTTTACCATAGATAATGGTTTACCTTATTTCCAAGGACGCTTATTCCTGCCACATAAGGAATTACACAAACTATTTATTTCCGGTTATCATGATACATTAATAGAGGGACACCCCGGTATTGCCAAGACAGAGGAAAAGGTGAAACGACAATTTTGGTGTCCCTCTTGGCGAAAAGATGTTAAATCTTTTGTGATGTTCTGTGGTGTTTGCGCCCAAAATAAAAGTCAAAAGAAAAGACCAGCCGGTCTCCTTCAACCTCTAGACATACCGCCAGCACCCTGGCACACCCTATCAATGGATTTTATTACGGACCTGCCTCCTTGTTCGGCGTACAATACTATTCTGGTAATTGTGGATTTGTTTTCCAAAATGGCCCACTTTATTCCTTTGAACAGTTTACCTTCAGCTTCTGTCCTAGCCAAAGAATTCCTCGAAAATATTGTTCGGCTACATGGATTCCCATCTATACTAATCTCTGACCGGGGAAGCCAATTAATTTCCCACTTCTGGCGCAAATGTTGTCAAATGGCGCAGATCGACGTAAGATTATCGACCAGTCACCACCCTCAGACCGATGGTCAGACCGAGAGGACAAATCAGACCCTTGAGCAGTACTTACGGTGTATGTTACAGCAATCTGAAAGCAACTGGAAAGACATTCTTTGGATAGCCGAATACGCATATAATAATTCGGTACACTCTGGAACTGGCCACAGTCCTTTTTATACTTTGTTTGGGCATCACCCTCGAACCTCAAACCTTGACTCACCTCAGAACCTCGGAATGCCTGCAGTAGAACATCTGCATTCTACAATTACCCAAGCCTTCAAATAGGCAACTACGCATTTACAACAAGCATAGAGAAAACACAAGGAGAATGCTGATCTACATCGGAGTGAAGCACCTCCGTATCAGATTGGGGATCAAGTGTGGTTAGCTACCAGACATTTACCACTCAAAGGGCCTCGAACTTTTAACCCAAAATATCTGGGACCTTAATCTGGTACGGCAATAATTAACCCAGTGGCTGTTAAACTTGATTTACCAGCTAGTATGCAAATTCACCCTGTTTTTCATGTGTCACTTCTGAAACCAGTGGTACCCGGAACCCGACTACTCAACCCTCCAGAACCTATTCTAATAGATGGGGAGCCCGAATTCGAAGTGAAGAACATTTTAGACTCAAAAATGTTTAGGTCAAAACTGTTCTACCTAATTGATTGGAAGGGGTACGGACCTCAGGAGAGGTCGTGGGAACCCAGCGACCATGTGCAGGCACCTCGATTAGTCAGGAAATTCCACCGACTCTTCCCAGACAAACCAAAACCCCCGGAGGGAACAACCTTGGGAGGGGCCTTGGGGGGGGAGTGCTGTCATGATGCCCGCTCCCGGGGAGCTGGTTCAAGCCCTGTGTCCCCGAAAGCGGACATCCAGTCCCCAAGGAAGGACCCAGCAACCCCATATAGGGGCCCTTTGGACAGTGTCCTGGCGCCTATGCCGCCAGGCTCATAAAAGACATCAGTCCTGGCCCATAGGCACCAGGTTCATTATGGGAGTGCTTGGGTGCACTTACCTGATGCAGACCATGCTGCAGGATCCCGGCCTCCTTGAGGCCTGAAAGGAACTACTTTACCTGTGGGACTAATTTACCATCCGGGCGTGGTCGGGGAAGGATACATACCTGATTGGAGGAAGGATACATACCTGGAACTTCTTCCAAGGCTATTTAAACCCCACCCGAACAGCCACACGTGCTTCGCGTTGTTCTGCATCTAGCAGCTGGTCGCTCACCGTGTCTGCTCCTGCATCCTGACTTCTGCCACGCCTGCCAGCATCCTGGATCACCTGCAAAGGAAGAAAAGAAGAGAACAGAAGAAGGAAAAGTCCTTACCTGCTAAATCCGCATCCCGGAGACATCTCGCCGACAATCCTGAAAAGGAAAACTTTTATTTAAAAGCTCATCGCGTCGATCGCTGCAGCGCCGCATTCCACTCACCTTTACAGGGCGCCTCCATGTTCTGCAGCGATCATCCGGATTCGCAGTCACGCCCCAGCGCCTAGGGAGAAAAAGACCAGAACAAAAGGTGAGAGAGAGAAGGGAATAAGGAAAGCTAAATCTCCATGTTAAGAGTTACCTGTTAATTCATTCCCTCTTCATTTCGGGTCCGCGCCGCATCCTGGCATTTCCGGACCCCGGCCCCTAAGGGGAAAAAGAGATATCAGCATTAATGAGCGAATGAAAAGACACTACCAAAAAAACCTCATTAAAGACTTACCTGATTTCTACAAGGATTTCACCTCTCATCTCGGGTCGGTGCCTGTTCCCCGGCATTCCGTACCCCGGCCCCCATGGGGAAAAAGACACTAGCATTAGTACATTAATGCATGGACACAAGGGGAACCTCTTATCAAAAAAAAACTACCTGGAAGCCAAGCAAGTTTGGTTCTCACCAATCCGAAAATCCAGTGAAGTAACTGGATACCAACGCGCCCCTGCATCAGAAGCAGGATGTCCTTCCAGATGTCCTCCCCTGCATCAGAAGCAGCTCGTCCTTCCAGACCCTAAGGTGAGATGCTACGAGGAATCACAGAACGGTTTCGAGTAGGGTGAGAGGGGAATGTGGGAGGCCGATTGCATTACCCGGCAGACAGTTAATCCCCTATTTTCGCCTACAGAAGGATACTTCTGCGAGCCAGACAAGCCAGATTTGGGGGCCCGGTCCAGTCCGTCTTCCGAACCCTGCGCATCACCTTAGAAGAGGTCACAGCAGCGCGAACCAGGCCAGCGCCTCCGTGGGAGTCAGGTGAGCGTAACATCGAGATGCTACTGATTTCCATCTGCTGATGTATGTATCATTAAACGGACTTCCATCTGCCAATTTACTGAGTCCTGATTATTGAATCTAGCTTGAGTATGTGAATCCTGCACTCTGTCCTCACACGGTGCAGCTATCCTGCATTACTCGTTTTCGAGGGTGAGTACTGACCAATGGGCCCGTTTACTGAACAACATGCTTTTTGTTTTGGCTTTGATTAGCTCCAGATTATTATCTTTTAGGTAGGCAATAAGATTGGACAGTTGCCTTTGAAGTCCCACCGCTGTTTGATCAATAAGAGCATAGAGGAGTCTGGGTATTGCTGAATTGCCTATTGTGGGAGGAAATGTTGTCAACCCTGTCTGCGTGTCCATGTAGTCAGCTCTATAAGAGTTATACAAAGCCGGTGCTAGGGGGAACCCTGTTTGACTCCACGAGCCGTTGGTATCTCTTTAGACAAGAGGCCGGCTCTGTTCAATCTCACTCTCATTGATGTTGAAGTGTAGAGTGATTTGATAGGTCTGAGGATTGACTCTGGACAGTTACGATGGATCTGTTTGTCCCAGAGCTTTTCTCTGTTGACCCGGTCAAAGGCCTGGACCAGGTCAACGAATACCAAATGCATAGCAGGCTTTCCTTCCAAAACTTTTGACTTCAAGGCACTTAGCAAAAGAATGTTGGCTGTAGTACCCATGCCCTTCCCAAATCCAGCCTATAAAGGGTCGAAGTAATTTGATTGCTGCGTCCATTTTTAAAAAATTCCAGGGCGAAAGAACCAAAGAGTTTTCCAGTGTCCAGCAACGCTATGGGCCAATAATGTCCTGAGTCATCTCTTGCCCCTTTCTTGTAAATTGGAACCACGCAAGCTTTTGTCCAGGATGTTGGGATCTCACTTTCTTCGATGCATTTCTCAAACACTCCACTAGCGAATGCTGCCCAAGCTCCCTGGTGTTTCTTTAGTTCCAAGTTTGTTATCCCGTCTATGCCGGCCGCCCTGGAATTATTTAATTTCTGGATCTTATTGGCAATGGTGGCAATGTCGGTTGGACTCTCCCATCGGTCTTCCTTTTTGTTCCGGATGAAAGGAAGTCTTCCTATTGGTTTTTTATATAAGTCTGTGAAGTGAGAGATCCATGCATGGTCGGCCATGTTATTCTGCAAGTTCGTATTAGCTTCCTTGGCACAAGATTTTATCAATGCCCAAAAGTCCTGTGACCTCTTCCCACTCAGGGTCCAGAGCATCTCTTCGGAGTCAGCTTGATAAAAATGATGACGTCAGTGGCGAAGCCAAGCTTTGTACAATTTCGCCTTCTCCTTCACCTCTTTTATTAGCTTTGGGACTGATGACAGCTTAGCCCGCCTCTTGGCCTTTCTCACCTCTTTTCTTCTTTCCACCAAGATTTTGTTATAGGCGTGGAGGTTGCACTTGGGCGGGTTAGACTGGAGTGGTTTCAATGGTTTATTGACCATCAGTAGGGGACTGTAGTCAATGTCTTCCTGCCTCCCCGTAGCCTTAGGATCAGAAGCCGCAAGATATTTTCTTTGAGTGCCTTAATTGCCTTCACGTTAAGTCTCACTCTGGTGTTGCCATTACAAGTTTCCAAATCGGCGGACATGAACGCTGCTTCTGGGCAACTTGTTTTTCAAGTGGCGATGTGGCTATTATGATCACTGTTCGTTGTTTTAATCACCGTGAAGCTTTCTATTTGAGGCAACAGTTCTCGAGAGGCAAAGGTGTGATCCACGGTTGAGCCTAGCCTTTTCTTTCCCATGTCGGACACAAGGGCTTTGTAGAGTCTCTTATCCGATGTAAATTGTGGATATTGTTTGAATTCATTAAGGAATTCCATTTCGAGCCTCTTGCTTGTGATAGTAACTTTGATCTACTTGGGACAAGGTAAGATTTTTCTTCCAAGCAATGGGCATTAAGGTCTCTGGTGATTATTGTATGGTCAACACTATAGACCTCTTGTGCCTCTTCTAGGAGATCCTCCATCATTTTGAGGTAGGCTGAGGTTGATATAGTAGCTGGGTTCCAATATGTGTCAACCAATAGAATTAATTCCAGTTGTTCATGCCAATCACTGTCTCTTCAGACTTAAGAATGTCTTGGATCCACTCCGAGTGTAGTATTGACTTCCTCAGCTGGAGCCCACTGCCTGATCGAATGGCTACCAAGAGCCCTGCTGAGGATCTACCTTTCTTGCCCTTTTTGGCCGGAACAAATGCAAGGTTGTACCCGTCTAGGCTTGGTTCATATTGCAGCCATGGCTCTTGGAGACCTAATACGTCAACATTTCCCAAATTCACATCAGACGGGGTTGTTAGATGGGAGAAACCTTGTGTGTTCCAGGACTCAAATGTGAGTAGCCCTTTGATGTTAGTCCTCTCTGGATGGGGTCTATTGTGTCCCTTCCTTCTCGTCACGCCAGAGTTTGATGGCTAAGTCTCTTTGGAATTCTCCAAGGCGCGTGAGGTCCAAGTCCACTTCTTTATTTGCACCTGTTCATTTCTTATGATTCAATGTCTTTGATCCTCCTAGACTTGGTCTCTTTTTCTTTTAGTTTCCTCCATGTCGTGATCAAAAGTTATCTCGAAGTGAGCAAACGCCATTTTGGGGTATCTATCACTCTTAATTTCTTCTTCCTTTGGCTCCTTGTTGTGATTAACTTTGCATGCATCTGGAGCAAGTGACTAGAATCTTGAGATGGAATGCAGGGCTTAGAATGTTTATCTATGAGTGTGTTCCAGGTTTCTCAGTTGCAAGGATGTAAGCCCTGAGAGAGGATGCCGGTGGGTGTCCTATGTCCCCTTTTACTTAACTGACCCTAAGAACTTTATTTGGTGTACCTAAACCTAAGTAAATAAGTTAACAGTTCACTGGAGTGTCAGAGTCATTTGTGGCCAAACCCTGAGCTCAACACTGGCTACGAGGATGGGATCTGGCTGTGCTGGGGGGACAGCACCAAAGGGAGACACCCACCGCCCCCCCCCTCTGAGAAGTGATCCTCTCTCAGGTAAGAGCGCTGGATGGCTGTGAGGCACTGCAAGTGCAGTGAGGGCAATTGAGGTCCAGACAGAGGTGCTACAGAGGCAGAGGGGGCAAGAAAGGCCCAGACAGAGGCGCTACGAAGGCACTGGAATAACAGAGCAGCTATGGATGTAAAGGTGCTGCATGAGGCAGTGGAGAGGTTCTGCCAGGGCAGTGAGGCGCTACAATGGGCAATGAGATGTTGCAGAGGCAGTGAGGCGCTGCATGAAGAGGTGCTGCGAGGGCAGTTAGGCACTGCAACAGGCAGTGAAGAGGCGCTGCAGAGACAGTGAAGCGCTGCTAGGGGCAGTGAAATGCTACAGAGGCAGTGAGGCGCTGCATGAAGAAGTGCTGCAAGGGCAGTGAGGTGCTGCAACAGGCAGTGAAGACGCGCTGCAGGGGCAGTGAGGTGCTGCGTTAGGCAGTGAAGAGGTGCTGCATGAGGCAGTGAAGAGATTCTGCAAGGGCAGTGAGGCACTGCAAGATGCAGTTAAGAGGTGCTGCAAGAGGCAGTCAAGAGGCGCTGCAAGAGGCAGTGAGTGGTCGCTGCAGAGGCTGTGAAGTGCTGCATGGTGCAGTGAAGAGGTGAGGCGCTGCGAGGGCAGTGAAGTGCTGCACGGGGCAGTGAAGAGGCACTGCATAGGGAGTGAAGAGGCACTTCAGTGGCAAGGGTGTGCTGCAAAGGGCAGTGGGGACAAGAAGTTCTAGTGTTGAAAGGTACAACGGTCTGCTGTAAAGTGCAGTGGGCTCTGTGAGACTTATGGTTATTAGAAGGAGCTGTGAAGTTCATTGGAGCAGCAAGGTTCATTCATTCATTGGCATGGTGAAGTTCAAGGTGGCAGTCTCTCATAAAGCATTTAAGAGAATTGAGACTGTACAAACATTCAGAAGAGTTGGAAGTTGTTAATGGATCTAGGAGGGGCCTGGGGCCCATGGACTGTGCAAACATCTGTTGCGCCAAGGCTACAAGCTATTGGTCATAGTGAAGGCAGCTGAGATCACTGACAAAGTTATCCGATGTCAGCGCTTAACTTTGACTGGAACCGAAGGTTGCTGCGGTTGGCTTGAGTGGAGTCCTGGAGTTCGGCATGAGTGCTGCATGTCTCTCTCTTTAATTGAGTTATGTAGTTTAACATATTTCTCTCCACAGGCGGACTACTGTCCATTACATGTGTTGCATGTGTGAAAAGGTGCAATGGTTGTGGTGAACCATTGAGCGGACTACTGTCCATTACATGTGTTGCATGTGTAAAAAGGTGCAATGGTTGAGGTGAACCGTTGAGCGGACTACTGTCCATTACATGTGTTGCATGTGTAAAAAGGTGCAAAGGTTGAGGAACCATTGAGCGGACTACTGTCCATTACATGTGTTGCATGTGTAAAAAGGTGCAATGGTTGAGGTGAACCGTTGAGCGGACTACTGTCCATTACATGTGTTGCATGTGTAAAAAGGTGCAATGGTTGAGGTGAACCGTTGAGCGGACTACTGTCCATTACATGTGTTGCATGTGTAAAAAGGTGCAATGGTTGAGGTGAACTGTTGAGCGGACTACTGTCCATTACATGTGTTGCATGTGTAAAAAGGTGCAATGGTTGAGGTGAACCGTTGAGCGGACTACTGTCCATTACATGTGTTGCATGTGTGAAAAGGTGCAATGGTTGTGGTGAACCATTGAGCGGACTACTGTCCATTACACTGTCTGTATAAAAAGGGAAATGTTGTTCCTAGACTTTGGTGCCATTGTTTTGGCATATGTTGGTAGACATGTATGCGGTGATGTGTGAGTGAAATAAGATATTAAGGTTTTGAGTGTTTATTAAACCTTCATTAGAGTTATTAAGTTGATAACAGTGTTCATCATTAGCTGTTCTATGTAGGCATATTAATATGTTCTCTCCACAGGTGGACTTTTAATTTTAATCCACAGATGGACATTGATGTTAATGTTAATAGATTTTTGAAGTGGTGACAAGGTCTACACTTTTGGAGTTGTTTTTGGTTATTGTGAAATGCTTTCTTTAATCTTTTGTTTTTCAGGTGGGACTTTACTGGACACATTTTTTTGATGAAATATTGATCTTGTCACTCATATTTTACTGCTGTTCTTGTTGTCCGTATGGAGGGAAGATGTGTTGTGATTAACTTTGCATGCATCTGGAGCAAGTGACTAGAATCTTGAGATGGAATGCAGGGCTTAGAATGTTTATCTATGAGTGTGTTCCAGGTTTCTCAGTTGCAAGGATGTAAGCCCTGAGAGAGGATGCCGGTGGGTGTCCTATGTCCCCTTTTACTTACCTGACCCTAAGAACTTTATTTGGTGTACCTAAACCTAAGTAAATAAGTCAACAGTTCACTGGAGTGTCAGAGTCATTTGTGGCCAAACCTTGAACTCAACACTCCTCATTGTCTGTTGAGTGTTGCGTTTTTGGGCCCTCATGGGGGAGCTATTCACTTGTGACATCTTGGGGACCTTCTCGACTCTCCTGTTATGTTGTGCCACTCGTCTCTCATCTTCCTTCACCCATCTTGCAGTTTTTGTCGGCGGAAGATTTTGGTTAGCAGACACTCGCCTCTCTATACTTTCCGTCCTGTGTTTGATCTTGTCCCGTTAGTTCTGAGGATTTTTGGGGACTGTCCGACTCACGTCACTGAGTTTATAACACAGTGATCGGAAATTATTTTTGCGGCTCCCCACATTAGTTGCTTCACTTTTGATGAGGTTATATGGGAGGTATGATGCGTCTTTACGCTCTTCGTAGACTGGTTCAATGATTTTTATGTCATACGAGTGGAGATGCCTTAGCATGGCTATATGGTCGCATATTCTTAGCAGTGTTTTCTGGTTCAGAATTAGGTTGTCTTTTTTAAGGATCGCTCTTTCCAGCTTGAAAGTTCTGGTGTCTATAATAGACCTTCCCAATCATGTGTTGCTACGCCGTACTTGTTTGTTGTTGTCCATCTTCCTTAGATCCTTTGAGATGGAAGGGGATCTACTCCTCTTGCTCCTCTGGTCAGTCGGGTCTCTGGCCATTGAAGGTCGCCTCGGCTCGTCTCGACCCGATCTTGCCGTCCTACTCCGCTCCCTGGTTTTGCTATTTATTAGTTTACACTTTTCATCCATTGTCAGGAAGAGAGGGGAGTGTTGCATTGCTTTGGGAATCACAACTACGGAGTAAGCAATTGCTGGATTTTCTTTTCTTTTTTTTTTGGGATGCGCAATCAGCTCCGACTCCGAATCCTCAACGGTGTACAAACTCATATCCATAAGGTCTATCGATTTGTCTCCTTCACTAGACGTCAATGATGATCTCTGTTCTTCCTCAGGCTCTTCCTCAGGCCTCTGTTGAGCTATAGGTGTCACGCCAGGCCACTCGTAGAACCACTGAGGGTTTAGTTGGCTTAATTTGTCGAGAGTCTGCTTTGTTGCCCTCTTTAAGGGGTGTTCTGGCCGCATTCTTTTTCTTGCCGTCTGCTCGAGAGCCACACAAGATTTTAGAAAAAATACCATAAGAGGCTACCCCAAGTTTGTCCCTCCCCTGTTGTTTTTTGGGGCTCAATTGTGATGGGAATTCTGTTGTTGCTTAACCAATTAATGATTCCTTTTATCTCTTGTTATTTCTTTGTCTCGTTGGGTCTTCCAATTTTGAGCCATAACTATTCGGGAGATTCCCCGTCTTGGGCTTACTTATTTCAATTGCTGGCACAGCCGCCACCATTCGACTCTCCTCTTTCCCTTCTTCCATTTGGGTGTGCTTAGCTTTCGTATTTGGGTTGGGGGATCCTCTGGGATTGGATCAGTTTGTATGGCCACGTTGTTTTGGGCCCACTCAGCAACAATTCATCCTTTTCCTTCACCATGTGGTCTTCCAATTTGGCCATTTTAGTATGCATTATGGCCATGAGAGAGGTATGATCTTTCAAAGTTTTGTGAAGTGCTTCGTAAAGCTTGCAGAATGGGGCCAGAGCAATAGTCACTGTTGACATAAGTGACATGAGGTCAGGTTTTTTAGCTGGTGTCTCTCTTATTGACGGTATGGTGATCTCACTCAGACATCTGTTGGTCGGAGTTCATTCATTTAGTTGTCCTTGTAGGGGCGAAGAATCCAGGCTGAGTCTTTTCCCATGAACTCTGGATTGTTCCATAATGCTACTTTTTGAGGCTCTTTTCTTTTGAGATGTCAATCGCCTCAACAGGTGACGAATGGTCCCACATACGTTTTGGAGTAGGGTCCGATTTCTTTCTATTAATTAAACGGTCGGTATTAAGGCCTTCCGCGATTATCTTTCGCGTTAGATCGTTGTTGTAATTTGCCTTTACCGGATCCGACCATCCAAGTCCTTTATGGTTGTTTGGCTTTCCCTTTGCTGGTCCTTCGACTTGCAAGACCTTGCTTGGGTTCATGGGAGATCTGCAGACCAAGGCCTGTTCTGTTGGCTTCTCTATGCCTGCCTTCCCAAAATGGCATCTTTGTGATGGCAAAAATTAGTTGGTGGGGGCCAATGTGGGCTCATTCTCGGACGGAACATCTTATTGGGGTTCCGCCATTTGGTGTTTTCCCTGGGGCATTTCCTCTTTCTTCGAGTTCTGGGGTGAATGGATTGTCACTTCGGCGACACCCAATGATTCCACACCCTCAATCAGCTCAGCATCAGAGATTTCCATGTCAAGCTAATTTCTTCCCAATAGTTTTTTTTTTTTAATGTTTTCCAAAGTGGAGGATATAGCATGTTCCTGATGAGTTAGACACTGTGACCCTCTATTTCTGTCACGTTTAGTTCTACTTGCATTTTTTCCTCTTTTTTTGCCTTTCTTTAGTTGCGCTGCAGGAAGTTTATGTCCCGTTGCAAAGGCTTTCTTTAGTTTCTGGCAGGTTGGTGAGGAACCCCTCATGGGGCTAGTACATTCCAACTCTGAACCGCATAGTTCATTTGACTCATTTATTTCTTCAAGAGGCTCTTGATTCACTCCCATTGTCGTGCGAGGTTCCTGTCCCAGCTTTATCTCTCCTGGCCCTTCGATGTTTGCTTCGTTGATGCCTTCCGGAGATGGTGACTCAATGAAGACTTCTGCATCTTCAATGTCCGGGAGGGGATCGGCGCACCCGCCGTTGTAACCCTCCTACCTAAGGGAGGTTAGGTCAACCGTCTCGCACCTTCGTTGTACTTCGATGTTAACTGACATTTCCACCCGGGGCGCGGGGCAACACAGCGGGGTGTGCACCTCCCCTGTCAGTTCACCGCTCTGTTGGTCTTTCATCACACACGTTGGGGGATTGTGTGGTATCACTTCCTTTTCCCCCTTTGCTATAGCGGAGAGTCCAAGGCAGGGGTTTACCCTATCGTGAGGGCTTGTGATACGGTTGCCGGAGACCAGAAGATTCAGTAGGTGCCTCGTTTTGGCACATTTATCGTGGGTGTTGAGTTCGGCAAGGTAAGCTTCACTACCGCCTCAATCTTGCCTTTCTGGTCCGAGACAGGAGCTTGTTTGTTTTCATACAGGCGCGGCGTCTCCTCTAATGCCCACAGCTTTCTCCCCTCACTCTTACCTGTTCGCAAGGGTGGTGGGGGGAGTGGCAGACACGGCAGGTGTGCTTGCGGCAGGTTGTGGGGCGAATAAAGGACACGGCTCTGGCTCAGTGAGGCAAAGGCGGCCACTCTGTAGAAGTGTTTCTTACTCCATTCTGATCTGCCCCGGACTGCCTCAGACTGCGTTCCATTCTACAGTCCACTCCGCGGCCCGCTTGGCGGGAGGAGTCTGATTTAATAGTGGAAGTGGGTCCTCCCACTTACATGATGGTCACAGATGACAGACTGAGGTACAGCGTTTAGCAGGTTTACATCAGGGAAAAACAGAGCGACTGCCTCAGACTGCGTTCCACTCTACAATCCACTCTGCGGCCCGCTCCGTGGGAGGAGTCTGATTTAATAGTGGAAGTGGGTGCCCCCACTTACACAATGGTCACAGATGACAGACACAGGTACAGCGTTCAGCAGGTTCACAGCAGGAAAAAACAGAGCAACTGCCTTAGACTGCGTTCGACTCTACAAGTCCTTTCACCCTGAGGTATGTTATCTCTAATACCTTTGATCTCCCTCATTGACAAAAGGTTTAATCTCAGATGCATAATCTGGGTGCAACTTTAAACTTGGTGATTCAGATTAAAATGCAGGAGCCACCCCATATGGCCTCAGATCCAACAGAAAATACCCATACAGGCGGTATGACCTGACCTTCTCAATAGTGTGGATCCAATCCATTTCCTAAGCTTTCCCTTTGCTTTCATTGGGTTCTCATGATCACATCATTAGATAAAGAATATTCCATACATATTTTCTTACACTCTTTTATGCCTACGTTAAGGGAAGGCCAATAACCCTTTTCTGATAACATTTTTAATTCCCACCATATAGTACCCTCCTCAGCGTCTGAGATCTTACTTAATAGGGAGAGGGCTTTCCACAGAATAATTGAGTACAACCCTAACTCATACTGAATTGGCTGCTGGAACTCCCCTCTTCAATTTCAGAACCTTACGTAAGTTAACATCACCCATCTGGGACCGACGCTTTTGAGCCTGCTTCTCTCTGATATTAATGAGGCATTTAAGAATGTCAGCTGTTTTCCCTCACGTTTCGCAAAGTCTCATTTGCATTATTTATTATATGCCGACGACCTGGCAATGTTTGACTAGACACCAATTGGTTTGGAACGTAAGCTGAAGGCGTTGGATGTGTATGACAGGTCGAACAATTTGATCATAAACGCTTCAAAATCTAAAGTGTTCCTGTTTAGACCCGGAATGAGGCAAAAGTATAAGACCTTTGCATGGAGCCTGGGGTTTCTTTAAATATAGTCTGTCTCAAGTTTCACATACTTGGGGATCTGTGTGACAGATCTTCGTGCTCAGACAGAATTGGCGGCTCACTATCGGTAAAAATGTCTGCATTAGCAGCTCAGGCAACTCTTATAACCTGAAGGTTTGGTCAATTTCCTTTGTCTCGACTTTGGAATTTTATAAAAAGAAAGTCTTGCTTGTTATTATGTACAGTGTTGAATATTTTTGTCTGACGATAACTCTTGGCAAACAGGAGATCCTGAGTTCGTATCTCAGCAGTTCCTATACTTTGTCTCGGGAGGAGAGCTCAGGGTCTCGGGAGGATAGCTCAGGGGCAACGTGCTCGCCTTTGAAGCAAGACGATGCTGAGAAACCCAGGTTTGATCCCTGTGTCTGTGCTTAGAAATCTCTGGGTATTAAGCATGTTATAAATAAGTAATCATGACATACTCTGGTTATTCAGCCTGACTCTCGCTATTGTACTTGTGTGTAGTGCTATTACCATTTGGAGCAAGCTTCCTTCTCAACCCCCTCTCGCAGCTTACACCATAAAAGATGCCGGTCTAAGCAATTGAAGGCCATGGAGAAGCCTATAAAAGCCAGATATATCGGTTTTGACTTCACGATGGCCTCCTGCATTAACAAACTCAAAATAAAGGCATTTATATGAGTACCTGTCCCCTTACAGAAACTCGTCTGAAACAACTCAAATCTCCCCCCTTTTTTGCCCACTCAGTTAGCTATCTTAAAATTAAAGTCAAAAACATTTTCGCTGGGATGTCCAACAGTGCGATAGGGCGGTAGTTAGCAGCTAGGGTTCTTGGGCCTTTCTTGTGCACAGTCACCAAAATAGATTCTGTCCAGGAACTTTACTCAACTATCTCGTCCTGTCTCTAAGTGGTCCAATCTTGGATGAATGATCACTTCCTTCACCTAAACTCTTTAAAAACTTAAATTCCCTTCTTTCCTTCTTTCAATGTCCCCCTCCTTTAGCCCCTCCTGACATATATTTTCCCCCCTGCTCTATCTCTTTGAAACCCCTTGCACAAAACTTTTATTGTTTTTTGACTCATCATGTCTCTTCAATTGCCAGGACTTGCAGAGTCAAGCTTTACCATAATCTCAAAGCTTGGGCTCACTTGACTTTTCATGCTACAAAACCTCTTATCTACACCCTAGTATTTTCTCAACTAGACAGTTCTTTCCTCCTTTTCGGTCTTCTCTCTTACCGTCTTTCCCCTCTACATTCTATCTTAAACTCAGCTAGTTTCACTACCTGTCTGTTTTCCACCTGTACCTCTGTTTCCTTCTCTCTCCGTTCTCTTTACGGGCTTTCCTTCAACAACCCCATACTTTTTCACTTTCTTACAATTTTTTATAAAAGCACTCATGATCTTGGCCCTCCCTATCTATCCTCCCTACTTTCATTTCATAACCCCTCTCGGTCTCTTTGCTCTGGAAACCAGTTCTTAGTGTCTGTTCCAAAGTCTCCATGTGCCCAGTCGTGTTTCTGGTCTTTCTCCCTGTTGGCTCCTAAGCCCTAGAATTCTCTTCTTCTTGATATTAGATATTCCCCATCATCATATCTGTTGCGTTCCTCCCTCAAACTCTCTTTGTTTAATTCGGATCTTTAGTCTCTATATGGTACTTCTGAACTCTAATGCATCTGCCCCATGAATTTTGTAGCGCTTTGTTTGTTCTGCGCTTTGGCAAAATCACTTTATACATTTCAGAAAATACAAAAGGTATTGATTTAAATAAAAATAGACCACCATATTCAGTACTAGTCCTAGTATAACTCATAGAGACTCAATTTTAAGCTATATGCTTGCAGTCAGGATCGAGAGATAAAACTTGGCAACTAATGTTGTGGCTCTACACTGCCAAAGATTCTTCTATATCTCACAAACAGAAGTTGCTTCAAATAAATCATAGAGGAGTGTGAGTCTTAATTGCATTAGTGGCACCATGTTACATCTTAAAGACGGGAGACATTACCTTGAGTGTCTGAGTTTGCACTAATTGGAAAGGTTGAAACCCTCCTTAGTGAGGTCGTAGAATCTAATGTTTGTCCATTAAAGTAAGAGTAGTGAGAATGCTATGCAAATCTACTGTTAGGGAGATGGGATAACATAGCGGTGGGATGTCTAGGGGATTGTCGACTGTCTGTTCCGGTGTTCAGCCTGCATTGCTGCTAGTAATGATTTAGCAAACTAACCTCACCTGAGATTCGAGTGCCATATCTTTATTTCCATTACATCAATATATCGGAACAAAAGTTTTCATCCTAGGTTGATGTTAAAAATCCTTAGAATTCCTCATTAATGAATATAAACAAAACCAATGCTCCATGTTAGGCAAGATTGTATGCAGTACCCCATGGGAGACTGCACCAGTCGTGTCCTCTCGGCAGTAGTTTTTAAAAAATGTGTTCATTGTTTTAATAACATGAGGTAACAAAAAAACGATATCATTAGAGATTGGTCAAGCATATCAAGGTAATAACCACAACCCTACCCCACCCTCCTCCCACCCCGAGACCAAGGTTAGTTCACTGTTCCTCTCTAGTCCGTGCCCGTGTCCGGGAAACCCTCTCCACTCCGCTCAATATCATCCACCTCAGGGTGGAGCAAGGGCACCGTCAGGGCCACCCAATGGTATAGTTCCTCGCTGGAATCTAGTCTTTGCACATGGATAGCCGTTTCACACGCCGTGTTTTCAGCTGTAATCCACTTCGTAAGGTCTCCCCACCATAGGGGCAAATGTGGACCTCTGGGGCTTTTCCACCCCATGGCAATACGTCTTTTAGCCGTTATGTAAATAAGATCTGTGAGTTTGGTTAGGGGTTTGTTCTTCATGTTTCGCCTATATCTGCCCAGGATACAGGCCGTAGGCTCGTTCACCTCAACTTCGATGTCTGCGCCGGCCACTCTGTCCTTCACTTGTGACCAGAACTCCCTAATCACTGGGCAGCCCCAGAACATGTGAGTCATTCCTGCCCTAGGTTCACTGCATTTGGGGCATAATTGGGTTCCAGCACCTGTGAATCTGGATATGGCTTCAGGTGTGAGGTACGCTCTATTGGTGATGTAGAGCTGGATAAGCTGCAAGCGGGCGTTTCTGGAAACTTTCTTATGGTAGTGGGTTATATCACCCCAATCTTTGTCTTCAAAAACAAGGCCCAGTTCTGTTTCCCACTTACTTGTAACGCTCACCTGATTCCCGTAGAGGCGCCGGTCTTGACTGGGCGTATACCATATCTTCAAAGGTGATGTGTAACACACGGCTGGCTCTTTGGGCTGGACCTCTGTGCACTGTATGTCTGACTCGAAGGGTAAGATGTCTGCAGATAGAAAATATGGGATTAAGGAACTGGGTTATTGAATGTCTCTCTCTTCTACCCTTTCTCTTCTCCTGTAGAACCCCAAAGGTTAACGCTCTCACCTTAGGTAAGTGAACGCCGTGCTCTCCATCTGCCTCGGGGCAGGGTGCTGTAACCAGTTTCTTCACTGGATAAGGGGAGCAGGCCTCTTGACTTCAGAGGACTGCTGTCCGTCGTTTACTGCACGAACGGTAAGTTTCAAGTAATTCTAATGTCTTTAAAGTCTTTAGTAATGATGTTTCTTGTTTTGCAGGGTTCCGGCGATGGCGGATGACGGGCTGAAGTGAGTTGAAGATGGAGCCCGTGTGATGAATAGAAGCGCCTGGAAGCACGTAAGTAAGCACTTGTTGCCTGCTTCACGATGCGCTCTAACTGTCTTTTTATTTTGCAGGTACAACTTCGGAGCGGCTGCAGGGTGTCGGAATACCAACTGGGTTAGATGTGGAAAGGAGTAATGGCACGTGAGTATTAAAGTTCCCCAATGTCTTTAAACGCACCTTGTTTTGTCTTTCAGATGCGGGATGCAGCGCCGAAGGCCTCCGGAGCGTGCGAAGAGTTGGTAAGCTTTTGTCTTTCAGATGCCGGAATGCAGTGTGAAGACCTCCGGAGCGCACGAAGAGTAGGTAAGCCTTTGTCTTTCAGATGCCGGAATGCAGCGCGAGGCGTTGGTGACAGCCGATGGACCAGGTAAGTGAAGAGCTGTCACTGAAGACCGTAATGCTAACCTGTTCTTTCTTGTCTTTATAGGTGTTGCTGAAGACTGGATTCAGGATGGTAAGCCTTTTTCCTTAGGCCCAGGATCAGATGCAGAAGACACGATGAGCGTTCTGCTGCAGAGGATGCAGAATAACGCAAAGCAAGATTCATCCATCGGGTGTGGTTTAAATATCCTCCTGTAGTGCTTAGCTGTCTCCTTCCACAGCCACGCCTAGGTAAGAAAAGAGTTCCTGCTTTCCAGAAGAGTTCCAATGTTCTGAATCTAGGGAGTGGCTCCTGCCCCACCCAACGGGAAAAGTAGTTCCAAACAGAAGAGGATCAGAGGCTCAACTGGCAGGCAAGTAAGCAGCATGGTCTGCTGCAGGTAAGTCCACCCAAGCATTATGAGCCCGGCGCTTCCAGCGCTGGGACTGGGCATATTTATGAGCCTGGTGCCACTGGTGCCAGGACTGGGTCCAAAAGGTCCCAATTGGGACTGGTTGGCACTCGGAACCTGGGTTATGGATCTGCTTCCAAGGGAGTTGGGAAAACCCTGACCTTTTGGAAGCAGAGATCATGACAGTACCCCCCCTCAAGGCCCCTCCCAAACCGGGCTTCTCCGGGGGTTTTGGCTTGTCAGGAAATGTTCGGTGAAATCTTTTCATTAGGCGAGGAGCGTGGACATATTCAGCAGGTTCCCAGGATCTCTCTTGGGGGCCGTAGCCTTTCCAGTCAATTAGGTAAAATAGTTTAGATTTGGAGATCTTGGAGTCCAGAATGCTTTTGACTTCAAACTCGAATTCTCCATCAACTAGGATAGGTTTTGGAGATTTAGTTAGTCGGGTTTGAGGTTGCACAGGTTTTAATAGAGAGACGTGGAAGACCGGATGTATCTTCATGTGCGGGGGCAAGTCCAACTTCACCGCTACTGGGTTTACTATGGTAGTGATGGAATAGGGACCAAGGTATCTTGGGTTGAATGTGCGTGGCCCTTTTAGAGGTAGATATTTGGTGGATAACCAGACTTGATCCCCTACTTGATATTGAGGGGCTTCCTTCCGATGTTGATCTGCTCCTTTCTTGTATTGTTCTTTAGCCCTTTGAAGGTGAGAAACAGCTTCCTTAAAGGCTTGGGTGATTGTAGAATGCAGGTAGTCTACTGCTGGTGTTTCAAGATCTTGGAGGGGATCCAACTCCGAGGTTCGAGGGTGACTGCCGTACAAAAGAAAAAACGGGGTTTTCCCAGTTCCCGAATGGACAGAGTTATTGTAGGCATATTCGGCTATCCAAAGGATGTCTTTCCAAGTTTTTTCAGTTTGTTGCAGCATGCAGCGTAAATACTGTTCCAGAGTTTGATTGGTCCTCTCGGTTTGTCCGTCGGTCTGAGGGTGGTGACTGGTCGATAGTCTCACATCAATTTGAGCCGACCGACAGCAACTTCGCCAAAAATGAGAAATAAATTGACTACCTCGATCCGAAATTAGAACCGAAGGAAAACCGTGCAGTCGGACGATGTTTTCGAGAAATTCTCGGGCCAGAGTTGCTGCTGTTGGCAAGCCTTTGAGCGGAATGAAATGCGCCATCTTGGAGAATAAGTCCACGATTACTAGAATCGTATTGTATCCGGAGCATGGAGGTAGATCGGTGATGAAGTCCATAGAAAGCGTATGCCAAGGGCGAGGTGGGATGTCAATAGGGCGTAAGAGGCCTGCTGGTCTTTCCTTTTGACTCTTGTTTTGGGCGCATACTCCACAGGACATTATAAAATCTCTGATATCTTTTTTCCAAGACGGCCACCAGAAGTAGCGCTTGATCTTTTCTGAGGTCTTGGCCATACCGGGATGTCCTTCCATTAAAGAATCGTGATAACAAGAGATTACTTTTTTCTGTAAATCTGTGCTGGGTAGGTATAATCGTTCTTGGAAATACAATAAGTTGTCCTTTACTGCAAAGTCCTTTCCCTGCAGATGCCAATTCTGTATGTCTGCTGGAGTTACAAGTTGCCTGGCTTTATCCTTAACTTCCTCTATGGATTCTGTGGCGATTACACCCAGAATTCTTTGTTCGGGAATGATTGGTACAAGTTTAGGGTTGATCAAGTGTTCTTCCACTCCCATCCGAGAAAGGGCATCAGCTTTACCGTTCTTTGTACCAGGTTGATAGGTAATTATGAAGTCAAACTCTGCAAAGAATAATGCCCAACGGAGTTGTCTAGAGGATTGGGCTTTTGCGGTTTTCAAATATTGCAGGTTTCGGTGATCCGTAATCACAGTAACGGTGTGTCGGGCCCCCAGCAGATAATGCCGCCAAGCCTTAAAGGCAGACTTGATAGCCAGAAGTTCCTTGTCAGTAATCGTGTAATTGATTTCAGGAGGCGAGAATTTGCGGGACCAAAATGCCACGGGATGCAACTGATTGGTTACCGGGTCCTTTTGTGATAGAACTGCCCCCATAGCAAGGCTTGAAGCATCAGTTTCCACGATGTAGGGGAGTTCGGGGCGAGGGTGTTTTAAGATTGGTGCAGAGATAAATTTAGTCTTCAAATCCTGGAAAGCTTGTTCCGCCTTGGTAGACCATTCAAAACGTTTGTTTTTCTTTAACAAGGCAGTGATGGGCTGGACTATTCGAGAGAATTCGGGGATAAACCTGCGGTAAAAGTTAGCGAAGCCTAACATGCTTTGCACACCTTTTACGGAGGATGGTGATGGCCATTTGAGAACTGCATCGACCTTCTTTGAATCCATACGCACTCCGCCAGGTGATAATATGAATCCCAAGAATTCAACTTCAGTCACGTTGAAAACACATTTTTCCAACTTAGCGAAACGTTTGTGTTGACGCAATCTTTCGAGGACCATTTTCACGTGTTTCCGATGTTCAGATTCCGATGAAGAATAAACGAGGATGTCGTTAATGTAAACAACAACACACACATCTATGAGCTCTCTGAGGACATCGTTCATAAAATATTGAAAGGCGGCCGGGGCATTGCAAAGTCCGAAGGGCATGACCTGATATTCAAATAGCCCATACTTGGTGCGGAAGGCCGTCTTCCATTCATCGCCCTCTTTTACTCGTACCAAGTGGTAAGCTCCTCTAAGATCCAGCTTTGTATATGTGCATGCTTTTCTGACTTGGTCCAGGAGTTCAGGGATCAAAGGTAACGGATATCTATTCTTAATGGTGATCTGGTTCAGGGAGCGATAATCTATACAAGTTCTAAGGTCTCCTTCCTTTTTTTGAACGAAGAACAAAGCTGAAGAAGCAGGGGACTTGGAAGGACGAATAAACCCATTTGCCAGGTATTGATCCAGGTATTGTCGAAGGTGAAGGTTCTCAGGCTCGGTGAGGGCATAAATTCTACTACAAGGAGGAGTAGATCCAGGTATCGGGTCTATCTGGCAGTCATAAGACCTATGAGGAGGTAGAGAGTTAGCCTGATCCTTCCGGAAAACATCTTGGTATTCTAGGTATTCGGGAGGTAACTGGGGAGTCTCTGAAGAAATTGCTGCCAGTGCAACACCAGGTGGAGGGTGGCAAGTAGAGACACATTCTGGAAACTGGACCGTTCTTGCTCGCCAATCGATCAGAGGATTGTGTTTCTCTAACCAAGGTATTCCTAGAATAATCTGAAACTGAGGGGCCTTGATCACATCGAACACGATCTGCTCATGGTGTCCATCTTGACTTACTAGCGTCACCTCTTGAGTGGTATGCGTTACTGGCCCGGAGGCTATCTCCGTACCATCCAACGTAGTAATGACGTCCTTTACAGCCTTGGGACAAAGAGTTAGATTCATCCTCAAAACCATTTCATGATCCACATAATTGCCGATGGCACCGCTGTCGACGTAAGCTTCAATTGCATGTAATCGATCCGGATTATCAGGGCTAATGAGGACCATAGGTATCACGAAATGCGAGGTCACAGAACTGGTTTCACACTCGGCAAGAGGACCTCTATTCTTGTCGGGCGAGGTCGTTTCCCTGCTCAGAGTTTGTAACTTTGGTAACTGCAGCTCCTACTGCCTTCTTGGCAGGTTTCACCGGACAGTCTCGAAGAAAGTGCCCTGAGTTACCGCAATAGAGGCATAATTGCAACTGTTTTCTCCCTTCCCGCTCCTTTTGTGTTAGAGGACCTTTCAGACCCCCTATTTGCATGGGTTCCCCGGAGTCTACTCCTTTGGAAGGAGTTGGCGGTTTGGAAAATACTCGAGCATCAAACTTGGAACGATCGGCCTTCCTGTTCTGCAGTCTGTGATCTATTTGAACGACTAAGTCTATATAGTCCGAACAATCTTGTGGGGGATTCACTACTTGGGCTAACACATCTTTGAGCTCTCCACGTAGACCTCTATAAAACAGCGTAATCCTTTTGTCCTCAGGCCATTGAGTTTCCACTATCAGTCTGTTGAAAGACGCAATATAAGCCAAAAGGTCTTGATTACCTTGTCGCAACGAAAGAAGCTCATTGTCCAAGGCCTGCCCCTGTGAATGTCTTGCGAACAGTTTTTCCATACTGAGCTGAAAAGCTTGAAAATCATGGAGGACCGGATCGTCTTGATTTACTAGAGGGATCGACCAGTCTGCCGCATTTCCACTAAGGTACAAAAGCACGAAAGCTACTTTAGCTTGATCAGTTGGAAAGGCTGCTGGCCGGCATAAGAAATGCAACCGGCACTGATTGATAAATACTGCAAACCTCTTTGGGTCACCAGAAAATCGTTCGGGCGGAGCCAGAGGTACATTCCCAGGTAGGTTGATCTGCACTGGATTCATAGAGGATGTAGAAGGAAGATTTCCCCCAGATGCGGGTAACGGGGTCTGTCCGGCTTGTGACTGTAGCAATTGTCTAGCGAGATCATCTGTTCGCTCCTTGGAAATAATCAGTTCCCTTCTTAGAGCGTTAGTTTCCTGACGGGCTGCATGCACTTCTGCCCTTAGTTCCCCAAGTAACTGGGCTAGCTGGTCGGTATCCAAGGTTTCCATAGCGCCTGGACGGGAGTTTTGTGGTAGGCTTTGCGTTCTGTAACGCTCACCTGATTCCCGTAGAGGCGCCGGTCTTGACTGGGCGTATACCGTATCTTCAAAGGTGATGTGTAACACACGGCTGGCTCTTTGGGCTGGACCTCTGTGCACTGTATGTCTGACTCGAAGGGTAAGATGTCTGCAGATAGAAAATATGGGATTAAGGAACTGGGTTATTGAATGTCTCTCTCTTCTTCCCTTTCTCTTCTCCTGTAGAACCCCAAAGGTTAACGCTCTCACCTTAGGTAAGTGAACGCCGTGCTCTCCATCTGCCTCGGGGCAGGGTGCTGTAACCAGTTTCTTCACTGGATAAGGGGAGCAGGCCTCTTGACTTCAGAGGACTGCTGTCCGTCGTTTACTGCACGAACGGTAAGTTTCGAGTAATTCTAATGTCTTTAAAGTCTTTAGTAATGATGTTTCTTGTTTTGCAGGGTTCCGGCGATGGCGGATGACGGGCTGAAGTGAGTTGAAGATGGAGCCCGTGTGATGAATAGAAGCGCCTGGAAGCACGTAAGTAAGCGCTTGTTGCCTGCTTCACGATGCGCTCTAACTGTCTTTTTATTTTGCAGGTACAAGTTCGGAGCGGCTGCAGGGTGCCGGAATACCCACTGGGTTAGATGTGGAAAGGAGTAATGGCACGTGAGTATTAAAGTTCCCCAATGTCTTTAAACGCACCTTGTTTTGTCTTTCAGATGCGGGATGCAGCGCCGAAGGCCTCCGGAGCGTGCAAAGAGTTGGTAAGCTTTTGTCTTTCAGATGCCGGAATGCAGTGTGAAGACCTCCGGAGCCCACGAAGAGTAGGTAAGCCTTTGTCTTTCAGATGCCGGAATGCAACGCGAGACGTTGGTGACAGCCGATGGACCAGGTAAGTGAAGAGCTGTCACTGAAGACCGTAATGCTAACCTGTTCTTTCTTGTCTTTATAGGTGTTGCTGAAGACTGGATTCAGGATGGTAAGCCTTTTTCCTTAGGCCCAGGATCAGATGCAGAAGACACGATGAGCGTTCTGCTGCAGAGGATGCAGAATAACGCAAAGCAAGATTCATCCATCGGGTGTGGTTTAAATAGCCTCCTGTAGTGCTTAGGTGTCTCCTTCCACAGCCACGCCTAGGTAAGAAAAGAGTTCCTGCTTTCCAGAAGAGTTCCAGTGTTCTGAATCTAGGGAGTGGCTCCTGCCCCACCCAACAGGAAAAGTAGTTCCAAACAGAAGAGGATCAGAGGCTCAACTGGCAGGCAAGTAAGCAGCATGGTCTGCTGCAGGTAAGTCCACCCAAGCATTATGAGCCCGGCGCTTCCAGCGCTGGGACTGGGCATATTTATGAGCCTGGTGCCACTGGCGCCAGGACTGGGTCCAAAAGGTCCCAATTGGGACTGGTTGGCACTCGGAACCTGGGTTATGGATCTGCTTCCAAGGGAGTTGGGAAAACCCTGACCTTTTGGAAGCAGAGATCATGACATTACTCCTGCATTTAAGGTCTCCCCTGGTCGTACCTCACAACAGGGCCTCGTAGATTCGTGAGGTTTCATGGCCCCCCTCAGCGGAGTTCAGTATCGTTTCAATGCATTCTTTTTCCTCAGTCAGGTCGGCAGTGACCGGCCATCTCTCTCTCGGCAGTAGTTAACCCAACCTTTGGTATAAGCATGTACTACACAAGTTGGTAGAGTGATTGAGCAGCCAGGCTTATTTCTAGAGAAGTCAATGTGAGCTGTAAGGTTGTAACACAGAGTTTCACAGTGACAAGTATTCAAATAAACACTTACAGTCAAGGTTTATTGATGAAACAATTATTTATTAATTTAACAGTCAACTGAATAAGCTTTCTTTAGAAGGGAGCAATATATGTAACACACAAACATACTTCAAAAATGCACACTCTCAGTTTCAATAAATCAGTAGATAACCATTTGGGATGGCGCCCAGATACTTCCTACACCCTGAGGTGACTTAAATAACTAGGACACTTTGGACATTAATATATCACTGGCACATTTAGGGCAGTACTGAGTTTGGTGTCAAAAGAAAAAGGTTTATGGAATAAACAAATGGTTAACAAATATTCTTAAGCAGGTAAGTACTTTTGAACGCTCCAATTCAAAGTAAATGTACCCTTTCCCAGCTACACAAGTTATAGACGGTGTGACTTTTGTTGAGGGATAGTTATAGTACAAAGTCAGAGGTTATAAGAGTCTTTCAGGGTGCCAGGACACCCAGTGTCAATTGAGCAAAGTCTAGGGGAGCTGAAGCACTTCTTGAAGGTAAGTAAAAAGTCTTGCACAATGTTTTAGACGTCTTTGTGGAAAATGAAATCACTGTTGGGCCACAAGCTGGGAGGCTTGTGAGGAGCAAAGCTGCAAGCAACTCTGCAAGAACAACCAAGACAAGTCTCGACTGAGACTATTTATTTATTTATTTTATTTGCATTTGTTAAGCGCACTTGCAGCCCATAAGGCATCAAGGCGCTGTTACAGAGGATACACAGATTTAAGATTACATACAGGTGCCAGAAGGCTATGAGCTAGCATGGCTACACAACAAAAGGTAAGTAGCCCTTAGTTTACAGTACCTTAGGCCTGAAGAAACTGGTTCCAGCTGGCTTCTGCTCCAGGTGTAATATGACAGATCTTGTTGTTCCTGGGCGTCAGTCATGGGGACAAGATGGAGGACATCTGGGGACTCCTGCACTATGGTTTGCAGGTCGGCGGCATGAATGGGCAATTGACCTTGCCCTTTATGCATGTTTTCCCAATGAATTGGAAGCCCTGCTGTCAATCACACAGCAGGGTGGCTGTCCTCCAAGGACAGTTAGCCGCCCAATCACCTTTGGGTGCATAGCTGTAACCAATGCTCTGGAGCCAGAGGTGGGCTTCACTGGTGAATCCCGCCAAAGTCAAAAAGAACAAAGGGACCAAACCTGGTTTGGCGCACAGCGTAAATCTCAAGAAGGACATTTCCAACAAGAAATGGTGTAAAAAGAAGACCAGGGCTGTTTTGACAAAATGGGCACCCATGGTTACTTTACTGCAGCTGCGGTAGAAACACAAAATGGTAGGAAATAGTAAACCACTTCCACCAGCTATTAATTACAGAAAGGTTAACATAAACATGTTACATGAGAAACTAGACAAAGGGAGTAACCCCTCCAGCACCCTATTGTAAGATAGTGTGTGCTGGGTCTAGAAAGTTACAAAGTCAATTTCACTTAACTTCTCTTGGAAACAGTCTGGAAGACTTCCCTGTGCCACTGCACTGAAGGAGCTGTGTGACACAATGTAAAAAGATGATGCCTAGGGAGTTTGTCAGACTCAAAAGTCCAACACAGAAAACACAGAATTAAAAGTACAACATCCCAAAGTTCAGCAAAAGAGCTGGGGGTCTCTAAGGTGGGAGGAATTTAGCATGAAACTGAACATTCTCCCTAACACCCCAGTTGCTAATGTATTATTTAAACCATTATATATAGTGTACAACTATAGCAACTTGAATAAGTGAGTGTAATACCTCATACAGTATCCATCAACCAGGGGATAGGAGCATAACAGTAAAGAGCATTAGAATCCTGCAAAAATACATCATCTTGGTCATGCAGAATCCTAAAACGAGGTATAGGACCAGTCTTAAATTCTGTTTAGTGGGTATCCTATTATTCTCTGCACGAAATGTCAAACCAAATGCAACTCACCTCCCAGAGGTTGACTGAAAAAGCTATATTCCGGACACATCCATCAACAGGTGCATAAGAGTAAGTAAACAAACATTGTGGAAATCGAAATAATATTGTACCTAAAATAATATTGTAAACCACTGCCACCAGCTATTAATTACAGAAAGGTTAACATAAACATGTTACATGAGAAACTAGACAAAGGGAGTAACCCCTCCAGCACCCTATTGTAAGATAGTGTGTGCTGGGTCTAGAAAGTTACAAAGTCAATTTCACTTAACTTCTCTTGGAAACAGTCTGGAAGACTTCCCTGTGCCACTGCACTGAAGGAGCTGTGTGACACAATGTAAAAAGATGATGCCTAGGGAGTTTGTCAGACTCAAAAGTCCAACACAGAAAACACAGAATTAAAAGTACAACATCCCAAAGTTCAGCAAAAGAGCTGGGGGTCTCTCAGGTGGGAGGAATTTAGCATGAAACTGAACATTCTCCCTAACACCCCAGTTGCTAATGTATTATTTAAACCATTATATATAGTGTACAACTATAGCAACTTGAATAAGTGAGTGTAATACCTCATACAGTATCCATCAACCAGGGGATAGGAGCATAACAGTAAAGAGCATTAGAATCCTGCAAAAATACATCATCTTGGTCATGCAGAATCCTAAAACGAGGTATAGGACCAGTCTTAAATTCTGTTTAGTGGGTATCCTATTATTCTCTGCACGAAATGTCAAACCAAATGCAACTCACCTCCCAGAGGTTGACTGAAAAAGCTATATTCCGGACACATCCATCAACAGGTGCATAAGAGTAAGTAAACAAACATTGTGGAAATCGAAATAATATTGTACCTAAAATAATATTGTAAACCACTGCCACAAGCTATTAATTACAGAAAGGTTAACATAAACATGTTACATGAGAAACTAGACAAAGGGAGTAACCCCTCCAGCACCCTATTGTAAGATAGTGTGTGCTGGGTCTAGAAAGTTACAAAGTCAATTTCACTTAACTTCTCTTGGAAACAGTCTGGAAGACTTCCCTGTGCCACTGCACTGAAGGAGCTGTGTGACATAATGTAAAAAGATGATGCCTAGGGAGTTTGTCAGACTCAAAAGTCCAACACAGAAAACACAGAATTAAAAGTACAACATCCCAAAGTTCAGCAAAAGAGCTGGGGGTCTCTAAGGTGGGAGGAATTTAGCATGAAACTGAACATTCTCCCTAACACCCCAGTTGCTAATGTATTATTTAAACCATTATATATAGTGTACAACTATAGCAACTTGAATAAGTGAGTGTAATACCTCATACAGTATCCATCAACCAGGGGATAGGAGCATAACAGTACAGAGCATTAGAATCCTGCAAAAATACATCATCTTGGTCATGCAGAATCCTAAAACGAGGTATAGGACCAGTCTTAAATTCTGTTTAGTGGGTATCCTATTATTCTCTGCACGAAATGTCAAACCAAATGCAACTCACCTCCCAGAGGTTGACTGAAAAAGCTATATTCCGGACACATCCATCAACAGGTGCATAAGAGTAAGTAAACAAACATTGTGGAAATCGAAATAATATTGTACCTCCTATCGCATTGTTTGAATGTATGTTGGCCTACGCCAGGTTGTCTAAAAACATCGTGTACATAGATTCCGCGGCAAGGTCTTGACCTTAATGTATTGTGCAAATCGCCATCTTGGATTAAACCGCCATTTTAGGTACTCTTGCAGTGTGGAAGTCACCCTGAACAACAAAATGGAAGCCGAATGACATTTCGAGTGGGATTCTGGCCGTTGTGACCTCCGCACACATGAATAAGTAATATGCCCGCAGGCCACTTGTTGGGGTCGCGAACTGAGACCTTGTCCTATCCCTGACCTATGTGTAAATGAACAACTGTATCAGCGGAACTGATCAAATTGCATACATTATGGGATTGACCTGGCAACGAACCCTAGGCCTGGTCCAAAGAATGGTTAACCCGCGAGGGGGTTGGCCAAGGCTGGATAAAAAGTATAAAAACCTGAGTATCCCAATGTACGCTCTCTCACACTAACACGGCGAACTACCGTTGATGGTTCGTTCTGTTACTCTGAGGGCCGAATAGCTATCCGTATGTCAATTGACTTTTTGTAATTGTTGTAACTTTGAATAAAGCGCTTTGTATGTCCTTTGTAACCTGTGTTGGTGTGTTTCCTTTGGGCTTCCCGGCCTCATATCAATTTTTCTGTTTCAACAACATCTACTCTCTATAGATCGGGGGATAAAATAAAATAAAAACTATTGTAAGGCTATCTATACCAATGTCAAATGGGCTACAACAATATCAGATGAACAGTTTAAACCTTAAAAAGTGTACCACCGGGGTCCGCTTGGATATTTGCAAAGAGTGGTCATCTACTCCCACCTTCCAACACGTTTGTCTAGGAAGACAAGGAATGTGTATCAAAGTTTGTTAAAAAAATCGAAAGTATGGGGATCAGGCCCTGTTTCCATATGGACTCACCTTCACGTAATGCATCAGTGCACTATAGCTGTGTCCGCGGAAAAGGTACTCCACAGCACAGACCGCCATGAAATGCTGCAATTTACGGCAACATGAGGACACCATGCCGTGATGACGGCCGTGATATCACCAGTGTAAATGAAACACTGCAGATAGCACAAGTTGCGGTTTTAAAAGTTTATAATGTGGACGAGGCAGGAATAAAAGATGTAAAGGTCGGCAGGTGCATCCTCTGATGTATATGCCAACATAAAAATGTGAAATCTCGAAGTGAAGGAAAGGGAACTGCTTAAGTCAAACATGGGTAAATCTCTTAAAAGAGCCTACCAAAAATTGTAAAGCTCCCTTATGCAAAAAAAGCAGTAAGGTTGAGTGAAGAACCGGGTTAGAATCTAAGGATATCCCAATCTAATGATCACAAAAATAATAGTACAGACCTATCTGCTGGCCCAAAGCAACCCATGGGGAGCATAAACATCTCCAAATGTCCCACTGCAGAATGGGGGGATCTTATGCCTATAATGTACCTGCTCTAATGAGAGCTCTGGCTTGATCATAATCGCATGTACAAAGATCAGATCAATATCATAAGAGGACATAGTGTACATTTCTATTCAAGGATGAATATGTTATACTTGTACCATAGGTGTACAAAAAATAAATTCTCTAGATCAAGGCGGGCAGACAACAGGTCCTCCCTCTGTCTTATACCTCATCGAATTAGTATGGACTAAAACCAAAAGTAGATACAAAATGCATACAAAGTGCATGAGACAACATGAAATAGGGGGGGAAATGCCCCCCCCAAAAGAAGACAACATGTAGGTAATTGTATTAACGGCAAAGGGTATACAAGTGACTCATTCTCAAGTAGTCTGATATAGATGTTGATATCAATCAAATCTAATTAAACACTGTCTCCAGAGAGTGGACAGTCTAATCCATACTAGACAGTGGTTCCAAAACAGTCAAAAATAGGCATGGAGGACTCAGCAAAAACAAAGTCAAACCAAGACAAAAAAAGGTTTTTAAAAAAAAATGGATTCACCAGTGCAACACTCAAGAACAATTAGATTACAGTACAGTAATGTATCCCATCAAGGAATTGACGTGATCATAGGTACAAAGATCACTGCCCCAGTAGAGTGCACAATCTTGCCCCGATATTACACAAGGTGCCCAGATTTTGAGACGTAAACACCAAGGTCAAAGAAAAGTATCCAATCCCTAATTACCAAAGTTGGACCTTTCAAAGGTATGTGTAAAAGCAAAAAGAGAATATCGAGGCTGAGTACCACAAAAGGAAATACACCAAACACAGGCTTACAAAGATACACAGATCTTTATTCTACAACTGAACAGTTTTCAAATAAACAAAGTATCAGATAGCTATCTAGCCCTCAGTACATCACAGCGAATACCAGCCTTTTCGGTGAGAGAAGTGAGTGGGGCTGTACATCAGAACACTCACTCTTTTTATACAGTTCTCTAACATGATGTCCAGCCCATCTACAGGTTAATCATTCCTAGGGCTAGGGGTTCGTGCCGCGTTCACTTCTAATTTATTCACCTATATGCATATGGATTATTCCTAGTTTATACACAAATAAGTCACAATGGCAACAGTGTACCTTTGGATTTAACATTAAGCCTTCGTACATGTTTCATACAATGAAGTTCTACGAGTGTTCACATTCAGTATTTAAACAATATTGTGCTTAATATATGCTCGCGGATCAGTTTCCTTGGCACAGGTAATCCTTGATCTGCAGGTCAACGAAGGACAAAGTCTCCTTACATGACCCTAACATTTGGCCTTTGGCAGTTTAGGCATTAACTTCATATAGAGGTCAAGTCGGCCAAGTTACAAACAGAAGAACACTGTCCACCATTTTAGAACACAGGGTGACTTTGGAGTGAGAATCAAAATAGCGGACGAACCTAAAATGGCGGCTAAATCAATCTAAGGTCAGAACCTTGCAACGTGGATTTCTTCGCAGAGCGACTGGGCTTAGGCCAATATATACAATAAAGGAGGTACAATATGATATCCCGCTTAACAAACCCTCCTTTTGGCCTAACCCAAGCGCTAAACTACTTCTACTCACTTTACGAGTAACTCCACGTCTCAATGTCCATACATCTGAATCACTATCGGAGATATCAATTGCCATAAGATCAGATACTAAGATTTCTTTCAGCACAGATTTGTTGGAGATCTTCTTTGGGGCGTATACTTTATGTCCTAATGTACCCATCGCTTATGCGCAACATCCTCCTAACATCGAAGACATACCAGGAAGATATTGTATAGAACAACAAAGAAACAACAGAATACCCAAAATAATCAGCAAGACCGAAAATAGTTTCCATCCCCAAGAACGCAAGAAGTCCCAGAACCAAGCGCTAAGATGCCAGTTTTCCCTCGGGAACATGCACTTCTGAACTTAGGACATGCAGATTGTGCATTGCCTTAAAGATAGTTGGGGAGGAATCTGGTACGAAAACATAGTGGACCCCACCAATTTACATACCCCACCACGCTCAGCCAGGATGACATCTAATGCCGTCCGGTTCTGAAGTGCTACTAACCTTATTGCTTTCTGTTCTAGAGTCACATTATAGAGTATGTCGGTGGTCCAGTTCATGTTCCTCTCCAGTACTCCCGCTAGTCTCCTGATATCTTCAGAGTTCATTATTTGCCCCCAAAATGGTACAAAGGATTTAGCTACATCGCCCAGAACTTGTGCCAAGTGTCACCATTGTCGCCCCCGTGGACGAGCCTTTGAAATCTCTACAGTACTTGCAATGAATACCCCGGGTAACAGAATCCCCAAATAACAAGTTTCCCTGCCAATCCCTGGGTAACCACGGAAATGCTACGTTACCACAAACTAAATAGACAGGTTTGCCTACATTCAAGGGTCTGTCCTCACCAGTCAAATTCGCAACGTTGGCGCAACCTTTAAAATCACCCATTAACTGAATACCATTCCTTTGTATGCAGAAAGAAACTGAATCGGGGCTATGGTTAACAGTGTAGGAAGGTGGCGTGGCATCCTTATTGCCTATAAGAGTTATCTTGAAAGAGATCAAAGATTGAAAAGGACGGGACAGTCTATCAGAAGACCCAATAGAAGCAACATTAAGCTTACTCCTATTTGCAAAAAGCGAGCATCCCAGGGGCGTCAGAACACTTTTTTCAAACTCGTTCAAGTTAGTCCCATCGAAATTCACCGAGATGCTATCGTTCCATCGGCCAAAGAATAGTGCTCTGAGAGAAGCATAACAAGTCGTTGTCAAAGGTAAAGGATGAATATACCAACCTAACCCCTTATCGCTGTGTTTCGGAAAATGTGAACAGATCCAACAATTAGATCTGTTAAAAATGGCATGTGTAGCATTCATGATAAGTAATAGTGTGTTGTTGTGATAATTCTGTCTGAACTGAGAGTCTCTAGGAGATAGAGTATGCAGATGCACGAAAGGAGTAGAAACAGTAGGTACATTTTCATTAGGTAACAAATTCTCAAACGGATGTAATTCTTCTAAATACCAGAAACCTAAAACAATGACTATTGTGAAACCAATTAACATTATCACAAAACAGCAATACGTTTTCGGGGCCCACACAGTGAATTGTCTAGTTTTGCAGCTGGTCACACATTTTCTTATCTGTTCTGTGCATGTGGGAGTGGTTGCAGGCATTGTATTCTTCAAACGAAAGCACCAATGTTATTTGCTGGCGACCTCCAGGCCGAGTGTTTTCTTAGTCCTTCCTCAAACCCTAGACAACAGAATACCTTATGTACAAATGATCGGGCCAAAAAGACAAGCCCTTCGATGATTTCCTTGATGGCACAGCCGAACCGTGCAGTAAGTCTATTTCCTCGGATGCAGATTGTACCTTGTGGTGCCTGGTACAGAGTGATATGTGAACAACGTGTCGTCACTTCCCGTTGGAAGCGACAAATCCAAAGCAGAATCTGATGCAAGATCCGGAACAAATTCAATAGACAAAACTGTTGGAGAGTGTAGAGATGAAATGGCTGTTTCCCCAGGCCTCACGGGCTCAGGGAAAATCTGCGATGCACTCTCGATGTTGGTTGCTACTTCGTGATCGTTGGTTACAGCATTGGTGAGGGGTTCTGCATCTTCTGTATTGTGTGGCACTGGATATGGAATCCTATTGGTGTGCGACGCGTGTATCCAATGCTTCCGGCCTGCTACCCGCACTGCTGTCTGTGTGACCAGCAAAACTTGGAAGGGACCCCGCCAGCGAGGTGTGAGGCAAGAAGATCGCTCAAATGATTTCACGAGGATCGACTTTCCCGGTCATATGCTGTGACCGCAACCCTTGTACCATACAGGTAAAGCCTCTCGCACCTGGTGATAAATCAAATACAGATTTTTTTGTTAACTGGCCAGAGTAGTCAAAGAGAAGTACATTTTCAACGTCTCGTAAAGAACGAGACTTCGGAACATTCCAAATATTAGCTGGCCTACCCATAACCACCTCAAAGGGAGAGAGCCCAATCTTAGTTTGAGGGGTTGTTCTCATAGATAACAACACGATCGGTAAGGCTTCCGGCCATTTTAGTTTGGTGCCGGCACACGTCTTAGCGAGCTTGTTCTTGATGATGCTGTTGTGTTTTCTACTAGTCCAGCATTCTGAGCGTGTCTGGCCGAATGGAACCGTTTATCGATCTGTAATCCTGTGCATATCTGCAGAATTACAGCAGCGGTAAAGTGTGGACCATTGTCCGACCAGATGACTCTAGCCAAACCCAAATCTTGGAAAATATTCTTTTAACATAGTCTTTGCTCTGGTCATAGCTGTGGCATCTTTGACAGGATAGGCTTCAATCCATTTGCTAAAAGCACAGATGACGACTAATACATACTTGAAATTGTTGCAACGCTCCATCTCAATAAAATCAAAATGAATAACCTCGAAGGGGATGGAAGGGGGACCAAAACTACCCCTAGGAGTTGATGTGCCCTTTCCCACATTGTGCTGCAAACAAATCATGCACCCCTGAATGAAGGGTTCAGCTACTTTAGGGATTTTGTATTTTAACCACACATTTTGCAACATTTTAGTGATTTTACGACCACATATATGAGTGGGACCATGAGCCATAACAACCATCATCATAATATATGCGTCAGGCAGTAACCACTTCCCTTCAACTTTGTCCACCCAACACCCATCATCATCCAGTTTCGCCAAACTCTCAGCCCACTTCTTAGATCCTTCTAATGTGGCATCGGCTTGGATATCCCCTACGGAATCAATACCCTCATCCAAAGTACAGGCATTTGTGACTTCCCTTGAAGTATACATTTCTGAAGAGAGATCAGTGGCAGTTTGTTTGGCTATCTGGTCAGCAAAAGCGTTCCCTTTTCCTACATGATCTACAATCTTCCGATGCACTGCACATTTTATGATAGCTAGCTGAATAGGGAGTGCAAGCGCTGAGAGTAACCGTACTATCAAAGAGCCATGTTGAATGTTTGTACCATGTGAAGTCAAGAAACCTCTTTCTGACCAAAGTCTACCGAAGTTGTGAACCACCCCAAAGGGGTACTGAC
The DNA here is from genome assembly GCF_040938575.1 of Ambystoma mexicanum. Classification (NCBI taxonomy): domain Eukaryota; kingdom Metazoa; phylum Chordata; class Amphibia; order Caudata; family Ambystomatidae; genus Ambystoma; species Ambystoma mexicanum. Next base: position 1,267,910,145 of record NC_090937.1, on the reverse strand, counting down.
TGTCAGTGAATGTGTTAACTGTAAGCCCTTCGGAAAGTTCACAAGTTCAGGTCAATGCTATAATCTCTGCGGCCTGTGCGGAGTTATGCATGATTCTCTTGGTTTCCACAACCATGCTCAGTGTAGTGATTGCATAAGCAGCTGTGGATGTACCATCCGAAAGTATGAAGCAGGAGCCATTGCAAAACAGCTCCCCTTGTGGATTGTTCAAAGGAGTATCTTTCAGATCGATTCTACCCTTTGTCTCTTGTTCGGTAGTGTAAAGGCAGTCATGTGGCTCTTCGTCACTGCAAGCAGTACCTAGCGGGAAAGGTAAAACTTCAGCCGGATTAAGAAAACAACACTTCTTAATTTGTATGTGCGGTGCAAACAAGATCAATTCATATCTCGTTAATCATGCGGAGGTGAGGTGTTGCGTTTGTGTTCTGTTTAATAGAACATCTACATAGTGAGGTACCATCAGGGTTAAAGCATGGCCTAGGACCATTTCCTCGCTGTTTTACGGACGCAGCAGCAACAGCTCACAAACATCTTGGCAAAGCGCATGCTACAGGATCAGGGGCAGAAGAAAAGTAGCCGCACAGCCTATTCTTCCCTCCATGTTCCTGCGTTAATACAGCCAAAGCAAATCCATCACATTCATGCACATACAACACAAAGGCCTTGACATAGTTTGGTGTGCCCAAAACTGGTGTCCAGCACAATGCAGTCTTGAGCAAATCAAATGCTTGCTGGTGTTGCAAGTTCCACGGCAATGGCGAAGAAATGCCCTTCTTCGTCAAAGCCAACATTGGTTTAATCACTAGTGAGAAATTGGGGATCCACTGCCTACAGTAAGAAGCCATACCTATCAAGGCTCTAAATTCCTTCTGCGTATTTGGGACAGACATACTAGAAATGAGTTTTATCCATTCAGGCGTCAACCTTCTTCCCTCCTTTGACAGGAGATAGCCTAAATAGGCGACCTCCTGACAACAGTATTGACATTTTTTAAGCGAAGCTTTATGTCCATGTTTAGCCAAATGAATAAGCAACAACACAGTGCCCTCCTTACTCTGAGTCAGCAGCTAAAAGCAAATCATCAACATATTGAAGCAGTGTACAAGTAGAGGGCAACTCAAGGGTTTCGAGCTGCTCTTTCAAAGCCCTACTATAGATACCAGGACTTTCCGTATAACCTTGCGGTGCACGGGTAAAGGTAAATGAATGTCCCCCTAGGGTGAATGCAAACAGGTATCTACTGTCTTTGTGAATAGGAATACTAAAGAAAGCATTCTTTAGATCCACAACACTAAAATGAGTAGCTGAAGCCGGGATCATGGTTAATATTGTTGTCACTTCAGGCACAATTGGAAATTGTGGAACAATGATCTTATTGATGGCACGTAGATCAATTATGAAACAAATGCCTTTTTTGTACACAGGTAAAATCGGACTATTGCACAAACTACATGCAATTTCCTCGGTCACCCATCGATGCACAAAATCGGAGACGATGCATTTCAAAGTTTGCTCACCATCGACCGAGATCTTATACTGCGGAATACGTGGCAGCTTTACTCCATGTTTCAAGATAATCTTAACAGGTTCAATTTGTAAGACACCAACATCATTATCATCAATAGCCCACAAACAATCTGGAACATGACTAAATTCCGCCGGCAAAGGTCTGGTCAAGAATTGAGAGGCAGAAAGCTGCTGTGGTGAAATCGTCAAACGCACTCCATCAGAAGAACAATGAATTACCTCATTTAATTCCTTCAACAGATTCAACCCCAACAAATTCTCTCCACAATTCGTAGTCAAAAGAAATGGACAATGGCCTGCAAATGGACCCAAGGTAATCGGTACCGGCAAAGAAACCGGACAGACAACTGGTGCGCCAGAAAACCCTACAGCAACATTGGTTTGCCCTGACAGTGGAATGTTTGGAACCCGCGAAAGGTCAATGGAACCCTTCTGTGCCCCTGTATCTATCAAGAATAGATGTTTTCCTATTTCCTACTAACATCTCAAAGTAGGGACCTTTCTGATTAACGGGAATAGGCGTTGGTTCCAAACCCTGTTTCGGGCAATCCTAGCGAAACAGAATGTCGTCAAAAGGAAGTTCTTCAGAGAGGTAAGCAGCAGAAGGATGATCAAAAATGTTTCTATTATCCACACTCGATGCCCGATTGTCCTGCGAAAAAGGTTGCTGTGTATCCTGTGAAAACTGACCTCTACCAGGACCCCCTACACCTGGGCGACCTCTGCATCGTCTACCCATATTTCCAAATGTGTTATTTGACCTTTCCTGGAGGATCAGGCATTGTGCACGCCCTCTTGTCATATGCACACTGGTTAATGTTTACAGGACCCAAGGGCGCATTTCCTTGTGGAACGTACTGACCTCTAAATTGCGAATTACCCCCTCCAGGACCTCTAACAATTTGCTGCAATAGAACTTTCGTCTTTAAGTCTCCTTTTCTCTTTTCAACACTTTCTTTTTCGTTATTGACACGATTCTCATAGTACTGAGCCATGTGCAATACTTCTGACTGAGACTTCTCTTGCAAAGCGCTCTCAGAGGACATCATTTGCGACTGGATTTCAGGCAGCAATCCACGCACAAATTTGTCCACGAATAATCTTTTTCCAGACTCTGTGCCTAAATCTTGTCCACTGAAATCTGAAAATACTTGTTCGAACCCATTAAATAACTTGGTAGCACCCTCAGACTTCCCTTGGACACAGGCAGTAAGCTTGTCCCAAATAATTCTCTTTTCAGGAATTATAGTTTTCAATTTCGTAACTATTCTGTCAGGTAAAGTTAGTATTACCTGAGGTGGTCTTTCGCCAGTTGGCCTTTCTCCATCGAGTCTAACCATGTTAGTCCATATATCTCCTAGCCCTGGCACATCATCTATAGTTTTAATCTGTTTCCACAAGTCGACAGGCAGGAGTATGGGAAATAACACATCAATATCTCTTAAGGTGAATACCGATGATTGCAAGACAGACTCTATTTCTTTGTAGAACCCTGCCGGATTCTTCCTAATGTCGGGAATAGATTGTTTAATGGTGTTCACTCTCTGTCTTGAGAACGGGACATGAACAAACTGCGACACATAATGTGCAGGAATACCTTGAGCAACTGCACCTGTTGCAGGATTAGCAGGAATCTCTACTTTTGGGACAAATGTCAGAGGGACCTCTCTCATAGGCAACTGAGAAGTAGGCAAGTCCGAACGCTTACTAAGCAACAGAGCCAAATCGAGCACTAAAGCAGCTGAATCCTTGAAACCTCCCCCCTGCACTCTCTGCTTCCCCTCCCCCCTAATTCCTCCCTTGACTTTCTCTCTCCCCTCTCCTACCACTCCTCTCTCTCCCTTCCATTTCCCTCTTCCAACTCTTCACCACCCCTCCCACCCACCTAATCCCACTCCCCTATTCTCTCCCCTTCAGTTAATTGCTCTTTTCACTGTTTTGTTGAATGATTCATGATGTAATTTTGCTTCCACTGTTATTTTGTTGATGTTGTTATGTATTATGTTGTTCCACTGTACAGCGCCTTGGTGTAAAGTGCTTTATAAATCAATAAATCAAATCAAATAAAATGAAAAGGCCCTCTTATAAATACTCAATAACTCCGCGGGACAACAAATCTTCTTCTTTACACACTCATCCAGTAGGCACTCTACCATTACCTGTATCACTTTCCTCTGCATTTCTGGCGTATACTTACTATAAGTGTCATATACTTATACAGGAGTTATCGACATGTCTGAGACCCATCTAATCGCATCTTTCGTACAAATTTGTGTTTCCTCAGTTATCGATTTCCAACAAGGAAGGAACCGTTTCTGTACGAACATAACGTCCAAGCTATCACCATCTTCATCTTAATTCCGTAACTTTTCCAGCTCCTTTCTATACTCAAGAATCCTCTCAACATGCTCTAGCACCTTCTCCGCAGTATCTCTACAGAACGCTAAAGTATTCAGATCCCTCAATCCTTGTGGTTGATCTATGCCATTCAGCCTGTTCCACATTACAAATAAATGAATTCCTAATCCTTCAATAAAAACGTTTTTCGCAGGAAGATTGTCTATATTAGAAAGTGTGGCAAAAACATTAGCTTGTTCACCCTTCTCCATGCAATGCTTAGCCCATGCAGTTAACTCACGTTTTTTCTCGAGGTATTTCAAAACTACCATTGATTGGCCACTGAAGTTCGGAAGCATGTCTAGTTTGTGTGTGCCAAATATCATTAAATACTATACTACCAATGCCGTGCTTACAGTACATAGTACACACCGGCGACCCCTCCATTGGTGCCGATCGGCCAAATTCCAAAGATTGTCTGTCCTTGCGGAATAATGCCCTGAAGCAGGCAGACAATTTCCCAGGCATATCAGAATACTGGTGTTACCTGGACAATAAGTGAACTCGCGAGTGCAATACGCCAAAACAAATTATCAGGATACTTAAGAATCGGGTCACGACTCGCCTGATCAAATCCCAAGAAGGTCCGATCGGATTAAAAGTTTTCTAACAAAGATTTCCTTGTGGTTGGTGATTTCGGCAAATCTGCCCTCCTCGATATATGGACCCTCGTCAAGATGCCGACTCGGACCACGTGCTCCCCGTCCAGGGATTGGGTCGTGCAGCGCTGCTGAGGTGTCGCTTCTCATACAAGAAAGGGGCCCCCTTTACACCGTCCGATCCCGGTCCGATAGCCGTGTCAACCTTCAACGAGATGGCATCAATCTTGAGCGTCCCTATTCGGGCGCCATCTGTAAAAGCAAAAAGAGAATATCGAGGCTGAGTACCACAACAGGAAATACACCAAACACGGGTTTACAAAGATACACAAATCTTTATTTTACAGCTGAACAGTTTTCAAAGAAACAAAGTATCAGATAGCTATCTGGCCCTCAGTACATCACAGCGAATACCAGCCCTTTCGGTATGAGAAGTGAGTGGGGCTGTGCATCAGAACACTCACTCTTTTTATACAATTCTCTAACATGATGTCCAACCCATCTACAGGTTAATCATTCCTAGGGCTAGGGGTTCGTGCCGCGTTCACTTCTAATTTATTCACCTATATGCATATTGATTATTCCTAGTTTATACACAAATAACTCACAATGGCAACAGTGTACCTTTGGATTTAACATTAAGCCTTAGTACATGTTTCATACAATGCAGTTCTACAAGTGTTCACATTCAGTATTTAAACAACAGTGTGCTTAATATATGCTCGCGGATCAGTTTTGTTGGCACAGGTAATCCTTGATCTACAGGTCAACGAAGGACAAGGTCTCCTTACATGACCCTAACATTTGGTCTGCGGGCAGTTTAGGCATTCACCTTATGTAGAGGTCAAGACGGCCAAGTTACAAACAGAAGAACACTGTCCCCCATTTTAGAACACAGGGTGACTTTGGAGTGAGAATCAAAATGGCAGATGAACCTAAAATGGCGGCTAAATCGATCTAAGGTCAGAACCTTGCAATGCGGATTTCTTCGCAGAGCGACTGGGCTTAGGCCAATATATACAATAAAGGAGGTACAATATGATATTTCGTTTGACATATGGACCTAAATAGAAATCTTCATTCAACCCTTCAAGGGAGTCACTGCATCTAAATGGTAAAGCCAGTGAAGTTCTCTTTGCGCTAATCTCTTACCCATGTCACCCTCTCTGGTTAATGGATGTACTATTTCTAGGCTAACCCATCTTAATTGTGCAATGTTATGCTGGTTGTCTCTATGGTGTCTAAAAATGGGTTATTTTTCGTTGCAGTTCTAATGTTGGACTTGTGTTCCTTTCAACGTTCTTTAGCTTTTCTTTTTTATCTGCCCAATGTAATATTTCCCGACACCCGAGTGCATAAATGATGTTTTTGCTATCGCAACTGCCGAAATCTCTAAGCTTGTTTGCTTTGGTTAGGGTGTTGAATACTGTCCCCCTTGATGATGCTAGAACAATGCTGGCAATTTAAGCATGGGTATGTCCCGGTTTTTTGCTGTTGCAGGCTTGAAACTTGTTGGGTCATCCTTTTGCTGATGGAATATAAGCTTTTGATGGAAAAATACTGTGTAATGCCCCGTTGGTTGGCGACACACACTAAATTGGTTGCACATTTAATATTTGCATAAACCTCACAGATGAGATATAAATATATGTATAACTATTAGACTTTCTGATAAGCTTGTGATAGAGTTCAAGGGATGGGAGTTCTCTTACCCTAGGGAGCTTTTTCTGTTGCTTATGTATTTTTGGTCCATGTGCCAGGACCAATCTTTCTCCCCTGCACCTTAAATTCCACTGATCTATTATCTTTTACATTCAGATTGATAGCTTATTACATTACCATTACTTTGGTTCATCACTGTGGGAACTCTATATTTTAACATAATAATATGATGACATAATTAAATAGAAGGACAAAGAAAGCCAGAATAAAGAACAATAGAGAACCATAAAGCAAGAAATGCAATGGTGAACCAGAAAATGAAACAAATGAGGTCCCATAATAGTATGAACTTGCAGGACGAAAGTCAAACCATGCCAGTGAATATTCCATTTTACAATGTTATAACACTAATTGCACCGCTGCTGTCCTTTAGATTTAAGTATCTGTTCAGAAGTCCTCATGGACCCACAGTTCCTCCAGCTTAGAGGCGCCTTCCTACAGCCTGTCGAAACAAAGCAGAGTCAAGGCAAAGTGAAAGGCATCCTCTAGTCAGAATTACTGCAGCTGGGTTCCCGTGGTGCCATCTATTACCTACACATTGGGCCTCATCACGAGTTGGGCTGTAGCCCTTAAATGGAGTGGTAATGATATTACCGCCACATTTAAGGGCTGGACCTATCACGAGTTGGGCGCTAAATCAGCTGTTTTACCTCCAGCTTTTTTCTGGAGGTGAAAATCCCTGTTTTTGGCAGTATTACAGCCGGCTGTATTAGCCCGCAGTATCAGCACTGAAAATTCCCCATTGGATCCAATGGACCCAATCAGGAATGGGGATTTACCGTTAAGGCCCAACCCGTGATCCGGTGGTAATACCACCAGGCCGGTCGGTGCTAGGGCTATTACAGTCGGCGGTATTTCAGCCGGGAATACAGCCCAACCCGTGATGAGGTCCATTGTCTTGACTGGGGACCACCAGGCCTAAAAAGAGCACCTGGTGGCAGACCAGGCCATGCAGTCCCTCCTCCCCGCAGTGGAAGCACTGGATCAGACCAGAAGAGTCGACCTCCCTTGACAGCCTACGTCCTCAGGAGCATGGTCCATACTCTCACCAACGTGCTGCTGTTGCCGCCAGAACAGGCCTGTGGTACTTGTGTGTACCAGGCTCAAGCGGGCTGTGCAGGGAAGATGAAGCAGGGAAGAGGAAGCCTCTACCACCACTGCAGTACAGCCACTGCCAGTCACCATTCGTTCGAGTCAGTAATCCATCTGTTGCTGTCAAGCAAGTGTTGCCTTTTTTTCTCAAGTAATTTATAGTGGGGCTATTTGCAGAAGCTTGGCATGTATGTAAAAAGGAAAATGGGTAACATGAATGCCTAACCATCCAAGATTATTAAGTTCCAAATCAATTTTTGTACATGCAAAATGTGTGTACAAATTATTTGTTAGAAATATCCCATAATCATTGTAAAGATTGGAGGGGGGTATCTGTACTCCTGCGCTCTATATGGCACAGTTCTTTATATACAAATAAGGTTCAAGATATATGCATCAATTGATAACACACTTTGAACTCTGGTGATTCCAATTTGGCAAATATATTCAATGTCTATGTGGTACCACATATAGCTATTGATTCCTTTAAAATGCATCAATTGCTTACAGTTATAATGGCATAGAAATCATGCAGCAATGTGTAACAGCATAATTCAAAGGAAGGAAGGCAAGTGGGGTTAAACAAAGGCAGAATGCTTCGTTTGCTACTAAGACCCAATTCTGAGTAAAGATCCCTCCACCTGGGCAACCTGTATTAAGTGTATTGACAAGGTAGAGATATGGTTGGGCTCTAGTTATGAACAGTCCTGTGCAGAGCTCTGTTGTTTAGTCTTATGATCGGGATGTGTCTGTGCAAGGTCACAGGTTGGTAGAGGTTAACCCACACCTCAAGTAAGGTAAAAATAGACAGTATGTTTGGTTTTTAGTGAATCTTATGTATAAAATGATTCTCACGCTGAATGCAGTATTTCTTAGTGCAACATTTTTAATAGTTGCAGTGTCGACACATAGGGCCTCATCACGAGTCTGGCGGTAACCCTTAAATGTGGCGTCAGCGCTATTACCACCGCATTAAAGGGTCTGCCAGATCATGGCTTTGGCGGATTTCCTGTAACGCTCACCTGATTCCCGTAGAGGCGCCGGTCTTGACTGGGCGTATACCGTATCTTCAAAGGTGATGTGTAACACACGGCTGGCTCTTTGGGCTGGACCTCTGTGCACTGTATGTCTGACTCGAAGGGTAAGATGTCTGCAGATAGAAAATATGGGATTAAGGAACTGGGTTATTGAATGTCTCTCTCTTCTTCCCTTTCTCTTCTCCTGTAGAACCCCAAAGGTTAACGCTCTCACCTTAGGTAAGTGAACGCCGTGCTCTCCATCTGCCTCGGGGCAGGGTGCTGTAACCAGTTTCTTCACTGGATAAGGGGAGCAGGCCTCTTGACTTCAGAGGACTGCTGTCCGTCGTTTACTGCACGAACGGTAAGTTTCGAGTAATTCTAATGTCTTTAAAGTCTTTAGTAATGATGTTTCTTGTTTTGCAGGGTTCCGGCGATGGCGGATGACGGGCTGAAGTGAGTTGAAGATGGAGCCCGTGTGATGAATAGAAGCGCCTGGAAGCACGCAAGTAAGCGCTTGTTGCCTGCTTCACGATGCGCTCTAACTGTCTTTTTATTTTGCAGGTACAAGTTCGGAGCGGCTGCAGGGTGCCGGAATACCCACTGGGTTAGATGTGGAAAGGAGTAATGGCACGTGAGTATTAAAGTTCCCCAATGTCTTTAAACGCACCTTGTTTTGTCTTTCAGATGCGGGATGCAGCGCCGCAGGCCTCCGGAGCGTGCAAAGAGTTGGTAAGCTTTTGTCTTTCAGATGCCGGAATGCAGTGTGAAGACCTCCGGAGCGCACGAAGAGTAGGTAAGCCTTTGTCTTTCAGATGCCGCAATGCAGCGCGAGGCGTTGGTGACAGCCGATGGACCAGGTAAGTGAAGAGCTGTCACTGAAGACCGTAATGCTAACCTGTTCTTTCTTGTCTTTATAGGTGTTGCTGAAGACTGGATTCAGGATGGTAAGCCTTTTTCCTTAGGCCCAGGATCAGATGCAGAAGACACGATGAGCGTTCTGCTGCAGAGGATGCAGAATAACGCAAAGCAAGATTCATCCATCGGGTGTGGTTTAAATAGCCTCCTGTAGTGTTTAGGTGTCTCCTTCCACAGCCACGCCTAGGTAAGAAAAGAGCCCCTGCTTTCCAGAAGAGTTCCAGTGTTCTGAATCTAGGGAGTGGCTCCTGCCCCACCCAACAGGAAAAGTAGTTCCAAACAGAAGAGGATCAGAGGCTCAACTGGCAGGCAAGTAAGCAGCATGGTCTGCTGCAGGTAAGTCCACCCAAGCATTATGAGCCCGGCGCTTCCAGCGCTGGGACTGGGCATATTTATGAGCCTGGTGCCACTGGCGCCAGGACTGGGTCCAAAAGGTCCCAATTGGGACTGGTTGGCACTCGGAACCTGGGTTATGGATCTGCTTCCAAGGGAGTTGGGAAAACCCTGACCTTTTGGAAGCAGAGATCATGACAGTACCCCCCCTCAAGGCCCCTCCCAAACCGGGCTTCTCCGGGGGTTTTGGCTTGTCAGGAAATGTTCGGTGAAATCTTTTCATTAGGCGAGGAGCGTGGACATATTCAGCAGGTTCTCAGGATCTCTCTTGGGGGCCGTAGCCTTTCCAGTCAATTAGGTAAAATAGTTTAGATTTGGAGATCTTGGAGTCCAGAATGCTTTTGACTTCAAACTCGAGTTCTCCATCAACTAGGATAGGTTTTGGAGATTTAGTTAGTCGGGTTTGAGGTTGCACAGGTTTTAATAGAGAGACGTGGAAGACCGGATGTATCTTCATGTGCGGGGGCAAGTCCAACTTGACCGCTACTGGGTTTACTATGGTAGTGATGGAATAGGGACCAAGATATCTTGGGTTGAATGTGCGTGGCCCTTTTAGAGGTAGATATTTGGTGGATAACCAGACTTGATCCCCTACTTGATATTGAGGGGCTTCCTTCCGATGTTGATCTGCTCCTTTCTTGTATTGTTCTTTAGCCCTTTGAAGGTGAGAAACAGCTTCCTTAAAGGCTTGGGTGATTGTAGAATGCAGGTAGTCTACTGCTGGTGTTTCAAGATCTTGGAGGGGATCCAACTCCGAGGTTCGAGGGTGACTGCCGTACAAAAGAAAAAACGGGGTTTTCCCAGTTCCCGAATGGACAGAGTTATTGTAGGCATATTCGGCTATCCAAAGGATGTCTTTCCAAGTGTTTTCAGTTTTTTGCAGCATGCAGCGTAAATACTGTTCCAGAGTTTGATTGGTCCTCTCGGTTTGTCCGTCGGTCTGAGGGTGGTGACTGGTCGATAGTCTCACATCAATTTGAGCCAACCGACAGCAACTTCGCCAAAAATGAGAAATAAATTGACTACCTCGATCCGAAATTAGAACCGAAGGAAAACCGTGCAGTCGGACGATGTTTTCGAGAAATTCTCGGGCCAGAGTTGCTGCTGTTGGCAAGCCTTTGAGCGGAATGAAATGCGCCATCTTGCAGAATAAGTCCACGATTACTAGAATCGTATTGTATCCGGAGCATGGAGGTAGATCGGTGATGAAGTCCATAGAAAGCGTATGCCAAGGGCGAGGTGGGATGTCAATAGGGCGTAAGAGGCCTGCTGGTCTTTCCTTTTGACTCTTGTTTTGGGCGCATACTCCACAGGACATTATAAAGTCTCTGATATCTTTTTTCCAAGACGGCCACCAGAAGTAGCGCTTGATCTTTTCTGAGGTCTTGGCCATACCAGGATGTCCTTCCATTAAAGAATCGTGATAACAAGAGATTACTTTTTTCTGTAAATCTGTTCTGGGTAGGTATAATCGTTCTTGGAAATACAATAAGTTGTCCTTTACTGCAAAGTTCTTTCCCTGCAGATGCCAATTCTGTATGTCTGCTGGAGTTACAAGTTGCCTGGCTTTATCCTTAACTTCCTCTATGGATTCTGTGGCGATTACACCCAGAATTCTTTGTTCGGGAATGATTGGTACAGGTTTAGGGTTGATCAAGTGTTCTTCCACTCCCATCCGAGAAAGGCCATCAGCTTTACCGTTCTTTGTACCAGGTCGATAGGTAATTATGAAGTCAAACTCGGCAAAGAATAATGCCCAACGGAGTTGTCTAGAGGATTGGGCTTTTGCGGTTTTCAAATATTGCAGGTTTCGGTGATCCATAATCACAGTAACCGTGTGTCGGGCCCCCAGCAGATAATGCCGCCAAGCCTTAAAGGCAGACTTGATAGCCAGAAGTTCCTTGTCAGTAATCGTGTAATTGATTTCAGGAGGCGAGAATTTGCGGGACCAAAATGCCACGGGATGCAACTGATTGGTTACCGGGTCCTTTTGTGATAGAACAGCCCCCATGGCAAGGCTTGAAGCATCAGTTTCCACGATGTAGGGGAGTTCGGGGCGAGGGTGTTTTAAGATTGGTGCAGAGATAAATTTAGTCTTCAAATCCTGGAAAGCTTGTTCCGCCTCGGTAGACCATTCAAAACGTTTGTTTTTCTTTAACAAGGCAGTGATGGGCTGGACTATTCGAGAGAATTCGGGGATAAACCTGCGGTAAAAGTTAGCGAAGCCTAACATGCTTTGCACACCTTTTACGGAGGATGGTGATGGCCATTTGAGAACTGCATCGACCTTCTTTGAATCAATACGCACTCCGCCAGGTGATAATATGAATCCCAAGAATTCAACTTCAGTCACGTTGAAAACACATTTTTCCAACTTAGCGAAAAGTTTGTGTTGACGCAATCTTTCGAGGACCATTTTCACGTGTTTCCGATGTTCAGATTCCGATGAAGAATAAACGAGGATGTCTTCAATGTAAACAACAACACACACATCTATGAGCTCTCTGAGGACATCGTTCATAAAATATTGAAAGGCGGCCGGGGCATTGCAAAGTCCGAAGGGCATGACCTGATATTCAAATAGCCCATACTTGGTGTGGAAGGCCGTCTTCCATTCATCGCCCTCTTTTACTCGTACCAAGTGGTAAGCTCCTCTAAGATCCAGCTTTGTATACATGCATGCTTTTCTGACTTGGTCCAGGAGTTAAGGGATCAAAGGTAACGGATATCTATTCTTAACGGTGATCTGGTTCAGGGAGCGATAATCTATACAAGTTCTAAGGTCTCCTTCCTTTTTTGGAACGAAGAACAAAGCTGAAGAAGCAGGGGACTTGGAAGGACGAATAAACCCATTTGCCAGGTATTGATCCAGGTATTGTCGAAGGTGAAGGTTCTCAGGCTCGGTGAGGGCATAAATTCTACTACAAGGAGGAGTAGATCCAGGTATCAGGTCTATCTGGCAGTCATAAGACCTATGAGGATGTAGAGAGTTAGCCTGATCCTTCCGGAAAACATCTTGGTATTCTAGGTATTCGGAAGGTAACTGGGGAGTCTCTGAAGAAATTGCTGCCAGTGCAACACCAGGTGGAGGGTGACAAGTAGAGACACATTCTGGAAACTGGACCGTTCTTGCTCGCCAATCGATCAGAGGATTGTGTTTCTCTAACCAAGGTATTCCTAGAATAATCTGAAACTGAGGGGCCTTGATCACATCGAACATGATCTTCTCATGGTGTCCATCTTGACTTACTAGCGTCACCTCTTGAGTGGTATGCGTTACTGGCCCGGAGGCTATCTCCGTACCATCCACCGTAGTAGTGACGTCCTTTACAGCCTTGGGACAAAGAGTTAGATTCATCCTCAAAACCATTTCATGATCCACATAATTGCCGATGGCACCGCTGTCGACGTAAGCTTCAATTGCATGTAATCGATCCGGATTATCAGGGCTAATGAGGACCATAGGTATCACGAAATGCGAGGTCACGGAACTGGTTTTCACGCTCGGCAAGAGGACCTCTATTCTTGTCGGGCGAGGTCGTTTCCCTGATCAGAGTTTGTAACTTTGGTAACTGCAGCTCCTACTGCCTTCTTGGCAGGTTTCACCGGACAGTCTCGAAGAAAGTGCCCTGAGTTTCCGCAATAGAGCCATAATTGCAACTGTTTTCTCCTTTCCCGCTCCTTTTGTGTTAGAGGACCTTTCAGACCCCCTATTTGCATGGGTTCCCCCTGGATCTACTCCTTTGGAAGGAGTTGGCGGTTTGGAAAATACTCGAGCATCAAACTTGGAACGATCGGCCTTCCTGTTCTGCAGTCTGTGATCTATTTGAACGACTAAGTCTATATAGTCCGAACAATCTTGTCGGGGATTCACTACTTGGGCTAACACATCTTTGAGGTCTCCACGTAGACCTCTATAAAACAGCGTAATCCTTTTGTCCTCAGGCCATTGAGTTTCCACTATCAGTCTGTTGAAAGACGCAATATAAGCCAAAAGGTCTTGATTACCTTGTCGCAACGAAAGAAGCTCATTGTCCAAGGCCTGCCCCTGTGAATGTCTTGCGAACAGTTTTTCCATACTGAGCTGAAAAGCTTGAAAATCATGGAGGACCGGATCATATTGATTTACTAGAGGGATCGACCAGTCTGCCGCATTGCCACTAAGGTACGAAAGCACGAAAGCTACTTTAGCTTGATCAGTTGGAAAGGCTGCTGGCCGGCATAAGAAATGCAACCGGCACTGATTGAAAAATACTGCAAACCTCTTTGGGTCACCAGAAAATCGTTCGGGCGGAGCCAGAGGTACATTCCCAGGTAGGTTGATCTGCACTGGATTCATAGACAATGTAGAAGGAAGATTTCCCCCAGATGCGGGTAACGGGGTTTGACCGGCTTGTGACTGTAGCAATTGTCTAGCGAGATCATCTGTTCGCTCCTTGGAAATAATCAGTTCCCTTCTTAGAGCGTTCGTTTCCTGACGGGCTGCATGCACTTCTGCCCTTAGTTCCCCAAGTAACTGGGCTAGCTGGTCGGTATCCGAGGTTTCCATAGCGCCTGGACGGGAGTTTTGTGGTAGGCTTTGCGTTCTGTAACACTCACCTGATTCCCGTAGAGGCGCCGGTCTTGACTGGGCGTATACCGTATCTTCAAAGGTGATGTGTAACACACGGCTGGCTCTTTGGGCTGGACCTCTCTGCACTGTATGTCTGACTCGAAGGGTAAGATGTCTGCAGATAGAAAATATGGGATTAAGGAACTGGGTTATTGAATGTCTCTCTCTTCTTCCCTTTCTCTTCTCCTGTAGAACCCCAAAGGTTAACGCTCTCACCTTAGGTAAGTGAACGCCGTGCTCTCCATCTGCCTCGGGGCAGGGTGCTGTAACCAGTTTCTTCACTGGATAAGGGGAGCAGGCCTCTTGACTTCAGAGGACTGCTGTCCGTCGTTTACTGCACGAAAGGTAAGTTTCGAGTAATTCTAATGTCTTTAAAGTCTTTAGTAATGATGTTTCTTGTTTTGCAGGGTTCCGGCGATGGCGGATGACGGGCTGAAGTGAGTTGAAGATGGAGCCCGTGTGATGAATAGAAGCGCCTGGAAGCACGTAAGTAAGCGCTTGTTGCCTGCTTCACGATGCGCTCTAACTGTCTTTTTATTTTGCGGTACAAGTTCGGAGCGGCTGCAGGGTGCCGGAATACCCACTGGGTTAGATGTGGAAAGGAGTAATGGCACGTGAGTTTTAAAGTTCCCCAATGTCTTTAAACGCACCTTGTTTTGTCTTTCAGATGCGGGATGCAGCGCCGAAGGCCTCCGGAGCGTGCGAAGAGTTGGTAAGCTTTTGTCTTTCAGATGCCGGAATGCAGTGTGAAGACCTCCGGAGCGCACAAAGAGTAGGTAAGCCTTTGTCTTTCAGATGCCGGAATGCAGCGCGAGGCGTTGGTGACAGCCGATGGACCAGGTAAGTGAATAGCTGTCACTGAAGACCGTAATGCTAACCTGTTCTTTCTTGTCTTTATAGGTGTTGTTGAAGACTGGATTCAGGATGGTAAGCCTTTTTCCTTAGGCCCAGGATCAGATGCAGAAGACACGATGAGCGTTCTGCTGCAGAGGATGCAGAATAACGCAAAGCAAGATTCATCCATCGGGTGTGGTTTAAATAGCTTCCTGTAGTGTTTAGGTGTCTCCTTCCACAGCCACGCCTAGGTAAGAAAAGAGTTCCTGCTTTCCAGAAGAGTTCCAGTGTTCTGAATCTATGGAGTGGCTCCTGCCCCACCCAACAGGAAATGTATTTCCAAACAGAAGAGGATCAGAGGCTCAACTAGCAGGCAAGTAAGCACCATGGTCTGCTGCAGGTAAGTCCACCCAAGCATTATGAGCCCGGCGCTTCCAGCGCTGGGACTGGGCATATTTATGAGCCTGGTGCCACTGGCGCCAGGACTGGGTCCAAAAGGTCCCAATTGGGACTGGTTGGCACTCGGAACCTGGGTTATGGATCTGCTTCCAAGGGAGTTGGGAAAACCCTGACCTTTTGGAAGCAGAGATCATGACATTTCCCCCCAGTTTTGAGCTGGTGGAAATATGTGGCAAAATTGCCAATTTTCAGCGCGATTACCGCCGGCGGGAAATCCGCTGGCGGTAATAGCACGAATTTTTCCCATTGGGCCCAATGGGGAATGAGGAATTCCCGAATGGGCCCAATCGGGAATGGGCAATAACCCTTCCGCCAAACCCGTGATCCGGTGCTAATAGCGCCAGCGTTACTGTCCAACTCGTGATGAGGCCCATAGTCTAATAGTGGTCAGCCGACACATGTTTCGACCCCGAGGATCCCTCACCTTGAATTGTCACGACCAAGATCAACAGCATCGGACAACGAAACACGTGTCGGCTGACCACTATTAGACTATGGCCCTCATTACGATACGGCGCTAAACCATGCGCTATTAGCACCATGGTTGGTGCCGGTATCGTAACATGTCCGCCATGGTGAAATGGGGAAATACCGCCCTATTCCAAGGTTGGTGGGGCGGTATTTCCCCATTTCCCCATGGGCCTTCCCCATTCCCATTTTTGCCCCATAGGGCATAATGGGAATGGCGAAGGCGCTAAGTACGGTACCGCAAATTGCGGTACCGTACTAACCGCGAAGGTCCCTTTGCGGGTCTCTACTTTAACGGCTGGTCTAGACCAGCTGTTAAGGTCGGGTCCCGCAAAGGGACCTCGTAATTAGGCGCTAATGGGTTAATGGCGAAGCAGCCTTTTACGGCGCCGTTAACCCATTAGCGCCAGGGTCGTAATGAGGCCCTATGTGTCTACAAGTGTATTAACAAGCCTCATCCATTAATGATTAAATAGTCTTGTTTACTGGTTATAAATGTTCAACTACCCCAATGTACCTGAGATAGATGAGTTTCTCATGAACAGATCCCTCAAAAGTGGATTCCCTTTAAAGCAGGAGCCATGGGGCGTTGAGATTCCTTGAAGAAAAGTGAGCACTTGCGTCGATACTGCAACTTCACCCTTCGCGGTGCTCTTCAACGATCGATCGTGGAAGTCCTGTGAAGATGAGGCGTGAGGTCCACCTCGGTGCAAAGAGCTTGATGCCACAAAGAAGACTCAGTGATGGATGTAGGCTCAGCAGTGGGCATCGGGTGTCGGGAAATGCTTTGCGGTCCTCTGGCTTGTCGGTACTGCACCCGCAGCACGTACCTCGGGATAGCTTTGGCAATCGGGACTCAATGACGGGCTGGACTTCAGATCTTGACTCCGCCAGCGTCTTTGTTGGCTTCTGGTGGCAGGAAACCCACTAGCAGACTTTCCTCGGTAGCCAACGACCTTGACTTTCTCCAGCTGGACAAAGCGGCTGGATGGTGATGGCAAGGGAGCCCTTCATTTTAATGTTCTTCAGCAAAGGTGGAGTGTTGCGGCTCCAGTCGTCGAGCAGCATGGCGTCAAGCGGTCCCCGCTTCTGGGCAAACTGACTCGACTAGCTTCCAGTGGTTATGGAAAACCTCCGAACCCCGATCGACAGCAATGGACTTCGATGGTCTCAAGGTCCTGTTGCATCACTTCAAGATTCTCGGTGGACTCCTTTCCCGTTCAACAGTCTTTCGGGACTGGCTTCAAGGGTGCCTTGATGAAGATCAGCTTTTGCATGATGTTTCCTTGTAGCTCGGGGAGAGGTTTTCTAGACAGGTCCTCTCTTGGATCAGTCCTCGACAGACTCAACAGCTTTTAGATTTCATTGATGGAAAGCAGCAGCAATTCTTCTTTCAGCTGGGCTTCAAGGATAAGCAGCTGCAAGTTTTAACTTCTGCTTCTGATCAATTTGGAAAGTGAGAGGTCCCCATATATACACATCTGTCCCTCATTCACTGTGGCTGAGCCAGGCTCAGTCAGCCACTCACACAGACGGGCATTCATGCAGGCAGGCAATCAATCAGGCTCACAGGCATTCAGGCTATTCACTTCCACTCAGACACCCATAACAATGACTGTGGATTGGGGCAAGCACCCAGCCTTTCAGCACACCACAATGCATTCAGGTCAGTTTCAGGCAGGGCTGTCTCATTCATTGTGTCACAGACACAGATACTAGACACCCATAATTTATAGAATGCATATTGGTCACACACTCTATTCACACAGATCCCACCACAAGGGTGTACCCACAACATACCGTCACTGGGAAGGGATGTCTGACCTGGACTTCCCCACAATACCATGATTGGTTCTTCCACCCAACAGCCAGTCAGGGGAAGGGACAGACTCAGGGCTTCCCAAGACTTTGGGAATACAAGGTAACAGGCATTAGAAACCAAGAGGCCACAGGGGACATCTTGCCTTCCATCAGGAATCCACTGATTTCCATGGCAGGGCCAGGGTATCCCAAAATGGAGGATACTCAGAGCACCTGTCAGAGTCAGCATGGAGCTGCAACCAGCCCATACCCTGCTCTGTGGGCCACACAGAGGTGCCCAAAAACATACACTAGGGGTACAGGGTTGTGACCCCACCATGGGTGCCATAAGGGTAGCCCAATGGTCTCTGTTCACCATGACTAAAAGGAGGAGGAGCCGCATTGCCAGGGGCCCCACTGGACTCCTGTACAGAAATTAACACAGAACACACATGATAAGGGAGTACACGACAAGCACATGGAGGCTCTGTCCTTCCAATGCATTTCCAGCATCACACACATTGCATTATCCTTGTGAATAATTTCCCATATTCAGATGCTTTACCTACTTTAAAAGCATACACTAATGGACACAATGATTGAACCACATGACTATGTGTGTGTCCTATTTATAATGACCTTCTTCTGTACTTTTTCATAGCTGCATAATGGGAAAATAAGTGGCATGAATACTCAAAGTTTCATCATTAAATAATTTGACAATTTCTTTTGAACCAGAGAAGTTTGTGATAACACCATGCATAATTGTCCGAAATGCAACATACACATTACAGTATGCTTGTGTAAAATGTGTCTGTTACTTTGCCATATGTAAATTGAACAAATACGGCAAATGCTTGACAAATTGCCTAACATAACGCAATTTGCAAAACATCTGATTGAAATCCACTGAAGTTGCAGGTGATCGTGTGAAGTTAAAAGGGCAATACATTCTGCCATATATCAAAATAAAAACACCAACCCATTCTGTAAAGGTGTCTACAAATACTCCAAATTGTAACAAATGTGGTTGGCCTCATGTGCTCTCACAACATTTCCTGGAAGGCAGTTCATTGGAATCCTTCTGTAAAATTGTATTTTATTCGTTACCTTTGTTTGAACAATGTAACAGGCCCTGAGTACTTTAAAAATAGATTTGACACTAAATTTGACAGTAATTTCGAGTTGGATAACCTCATAAAAGCCAATTAACTGATTTTTAAATCCTGGCATTTTTTGACCAGTGTTACAGGTCTTGTGTTCTTAACAATACACGACTTTCCACAAAAGATTTTAAATTTCCTTAGGGGAGAACCATAAAATTCACCTCCAACATTTGATTTAAATGCTCCAACTAATGGCCAATTTATCTCTACAAATGTGCCTAATTGAAAGACATTTGCTACTAAATTTCATGAAAATGTCTTAGGGGAGAATTCCAGCCCTCGTAATGTTTCTTAATCGCACACAAGCTTGGAACACATTCACTGGCGTCATGCATCTACAAATGCCCTGTTTTCAACTTCATTTCCATAACATTCCTTGCAAACACTAACTCGCAGTCAAATTAAGTTAAATGCCAAATGTGTGCACCGGAATTGCACTTGTTTGAAAGTACTGTTAATTACTGCAACTTGACAAATTCTCTTAGCAGCATTACGTTTGGTACATTATAATTTGTGTTGCAATAATTTTTCCACCAACTGAATGCTCAAATGTTCGATCGAAGTACGGATGTTGCACATCATTACTTTCAATACACATTTTTTTGTTATCGTCTGTGTTGAAATTTCATTAAAGAGGCAAAGAAACCTGGTAAGGGAATACACCAGGTATCCTACAAATTTAAGATTAACAGCTAGGTTGTTTAACATACAAACCATTTATGCTAAACAGTAAAATCTGAAGAAAACTCCTATCCTTAGGAGCTTGGAGATCTATAAGAGGAAAACCTGAAACTGTGAAAGTCATCTAAGAATTACCTCGTTCCTTTTGAAGTTGAACATTTTTTGTACACTTTTCAAGACATTACCATTTTCACCTTAGAAACCATTTTTAGAATATGAGGGCCAGAATACAACTTTGGACACAGGACGTTTTGCTTTGGACATCTTGACATCGGACATTAGTTTTGGTTTAGATAGGTAAATACCTCTTAGAGTAGGGACAGGGAGGCATTTTCCAACCCCTTTCTGTATAGTCAAATCTTTGACCTCTCTGTGTCTGCGTCTCATTCCTTGCTCCTCACAGTCATTTAAGGGCTCTTGTAGATATAGGGTCTCAGGCAACCTTGATCTTAATCTCTCAAGAAGTGCCCAACACATTTTTGAAGGATTGACAGGTGGCAAGGCTAGGGAAGCCCAACTTATTTTATTTGTATTCATAATAAAAAGATTCGGGTAAACCATCCCAGAAAGGGTGGTCTACTAACCAGACACACCTTTCATCAAACTCCTTGTTACAAGCATAGTGTACACCTTTGCCCTGCTGCATCAGTATTCTGATCTGCAGCAGCTGCCGCCCTCCAGTGCCACAGAGAAGGTTCACAGGTCAGATATGACATTCTTGACAAATGCTTTTGCAGCAAAGGCATTGCAGCACAGAGGCTGCATTGTAATCTTCACTTCTGTTCCAAAATCACATGATTATGATACACTATTAATTTGGTGGCAGAATAATGTGAAAATATAAGCCATGATATGATATATGAAATTATATGATATTTTATTTGTATCGCGCTCATACATAAGTGTTTCAGAGAGCGCGACAAGGCAAGGGAGGGGAACGGGGAGAACACAAGAGCGATCTTACTAGGGCCAGTGACATTGAGAACGTGCAAGTGCATAGAAAAGGGAAAGGAGAAAAGTGCATGGAAGGGGGAGAGTGGAGAATGCGGACCAGAGGAGACACAGATAAATAACAATAAATAAAAAGAAATAGATAATAGAGGCAATAGACAGTGGTAGTGCAGCCAGCAAGTGGCACTTGCTGTGTTTAAGGCAGCAGACTGGGCAAGTCTGATAAGTGCAGAAAAAGAAGAATATGGGGGGTGGTGGACTGTATGGGTACAGATACAGTCCCCAGTGCAAGGGCTGGCCAGAAGGCAGTGCAGGAGGGTGGCAGGGTGAGCAGATACCTGGGCCCAAGGGACAGAGGGTGGCCAGGTGCACAGTGCCAAGAGAGAGCAGATCAGCCGGGGAGAGGGGGAACGAAGGCAGAAGCAAAGAGGAAGGTCTTGAGGTGCTTCCGGAACCGGAGGTGGTTCTCCTCATGTTTTAGAGTGGCAGGGAGGCTATTCCAGAGGGAGGCCCCTGACGAAGACAGAGATCTACCCCAGCTTGCTTCTTTGAAAAACGAGTGACCCTGAGGGAGTTAGAGGTAGAGGACTGAAGAGCTTGGGACAGGAGGTATTTGCAGAGGGATAGCTGAAGGTATTTTGTACCCTGGCCCCAGAAAGCCTTGTGGACAATGCAGAGGGTTTTGAATGTAATCTCTGCATCCACTGGGAGCCAATGGAGAGATTCCATAGCTGGGGAGATTCGATCCCAGGGCCTGAGGCCAAGGACAAGTCTCGCAGTCCTGTTCTGGATTAGTTGCAGAGGGCGGAAAATAGAGGCAGGTAGATTTAGAAAGAGGCTGTTACAATAGTCCAACCTAGAGAGAACCAGAGCTTGGAAGACAGTGAGCATCTGGGGGAAGGAGAGGAAAAGCAGAGTAACTATGAGGGGGTGCAGTAGGAAATTTGACTTTTTAGAGACCTCAGAGATATGGGCCGAGCAGGAAAGTGTGGAGTCAAAGATGACCCTGAGGTTCTTAGCTTCACAAGTGGGTTAGGAGGAGGGCCAAGGGAGGCTGGCCAGAGTGAGTGGAAACAGAGGTTTTGGTACGGTGGCTGATGTTTGACTTAATTATGAAAAGCCACATCTGATTTGCAACATACCAGTGGTAACCCTGTGTGCACATACTAGCTATGAGAGGAAAAGTGGATTCCAGGCAACTACCTGACTGCATTCCAGTGAATGAAACAAGGACAGGAGGCCTGCTTCTATTGACTTCTTGGGATGTTGGGCAACTCCACCCTTGCCAGATCATGGACCTGCCAGCTGGAATTAGTCATCTTCCCCCATTTTAGGAGAATGAGAATAAGAACTCATCTTGTCCCTGTGCCCAGGATTTGGACTCAGAGCAACTGAAGAAGAAAAGCAGCTGGTTTCCTGCATTTTACGTGTTCAGCTACCAACAAACTATCTATCATCAACCATATTAGGGTCCATTTGAACCAACAGAGCCTGCAGTGCTGCTCGTAGCACTTGTTCAAACTTCTAGGAACAGCTGTTGCTGCTTGTTGAAGTAGTTTGCTTCATGCCACGCCAGATGAATACGTTGCCTGGCCTAGCATGAACAAGAAGCTTGTCGCTGCAGAAGGCTTCCTACCGCCACATCTTTAAACACGCTTCAAACCACCAGTTACAATATCACTGACCCGTGATCGACCACTGAAGCAACCCTGGTGGCCTCATCGACCCACAACTCAAACGCTGCATCAAACTGCAGTGAACTTCATCAGAAACCAGACTCAATGCCTCCTCTCCGTCTGGATCACTGCAACTTGCTGCACCGAAACTGGTTTGACCCGCTAGCACAATGTTGAGAAGTCTGGTTTGATGCTATCAAACAACCAAGTACTGATTAAGGTACAGTGTGAAGACCATTTTCTGGGAACCAAGAGACTGGTGAAGGTCACTTTTGTACATTTCCCCCCAAAAGTGACATGCATTTCAAGAACACTGAAGTGATGTATTGCCTTTTCCTCCCTGCTAAGCATCTGGAGTGCTTGCATTTCTACATTCTACATTTCTCTGTCTTCCTTTACAGTGGTGGGGTATTGTTAATGTTTTATGGTACAGATTTTATTGCATATTAGTGTGTTTCATTAAAGCGTATATATTTTTATAGAAGATTGATTTGGCATTCCTTATATTGTACTGCTGTACTATTGCTGTTTGGGTTCTTATGGTTTCACATGCGCACCCCCTCTTAAGAGTATAGCATGCCCTCAGCACACACAACTACAAACAGTGAATTAAGTATATCTATTATCAGTGCATGTTTCACCTTTGTTATTGTGATCTCTGTTGTTTTGTAGATATGTGAGGGTTGAGTAGGCAGTTTAGACACTACTCCTGCTTGTACTCCAGTGGGCATCAGTTATTTCATCACAACTTTGGACCATGAAAGTAGTGAAAATCATTGCATTACCCTCAAAACCCTCCTTGGAGCATCACACAATCTTGATGGAAAGGAGATTACAAATCAAAATAGGGTGATATCTACTCACGCATCCCATGATAGTCATAGATCCTGGGGAACATCTTTCTTACAACAGAATCATTTTTTATTGTTGTCTATTATCTTTGACAGATTGCATGAACCAGTTCTTCTGCACGCAAACTCACCACGCAATCAAATGAAAAAATAGTGATAATTATGTACATTTTACCAGTGCTTGCCACAGGGTTGTCAACATCTACACCAAATGGGAAATTATTTCTTAGATACTCAAGTCCCAGACATCACTATCATATCTGTGTAGGATCAAGATAGTGAGGAACCTTAAGGTTGTAGTATGTTCTGTTAGGACACCTTTTGGTCATATGAAACTAACTAAATGTATCTTACTTTCTTTTGTATGATTCACTTTGTGTAAAAACCTATTAAACCCAGAGAAATCTGTGACGAGGTACTCTGCGGGTTTCTCTGTCTAGTTGTCTACAGATGTACAGAAAAAAACTTGACTGTGTCACTGCTGTCATGGTTATTGTGGCCAATTATAAACAGGCACTGCTCAGAGATATACCTCCATTGCCTTTTGTGGTAATGTGGGCTGAGGGTAACAGAAAAGGTGTGAATGTGAGCAGAATATGAAAGGACTCACCCTGCCCTTGTGCCCCTGCAGTGGGTCTCACAGCATCCTGAGTGCCAAGATCCATGGTTTCACTTCATCAAGCTGATTGAGTTGCATTGAAGCCACCAGAAGGATCATGGAGCACACCCTAAACAAAAGGCACTACCTTTGGCATGCATTCTATCGTTGAACCACCATGCTTGAGTCATCAAAATGGCTCGGTGACACATCACCTCAGCAGAGCCATGTCACCTGTCCACCTCGAGCACTAATAAACTGTTCATACATCTTCAAACCACTGACTTAAACCGAGCAGTGAACGGGTAGGGCTACACATTGCAGCTCAATTGGACAAAGGGGTCCTGTCCCTGTCCTTTTGACAAGTGATGCTTGCCTTTTTGATTCATAACCAAAGTGTTTTGTGTGAAAGGAAGTGGAGGAGACAGGAAGGGAAGAGAGTTACAGAGAGAAACAAGAGTGTGTTCTCTGTCCCCAACTGTGCTGTGCTCCCTTTGTCTACACTTAGCCAGTCCCTTTCCCAGACCCATATCATAAAAGGCCCTTTGGTATGCAACATCCTGGTTTGAGGCTAGTCCTTTAATTCCTGTGCTAAGGTAGGCACAATGTTGCTCTACCCCCTTGTAGTTCAGCTGGGCTAACATTACACCAATTCCAGATTCACAGGCATCTGTCGGAATAATGCTTTCTGCCCATAATATGGGATCTTTAGGACTGGGTCCTTTAGCAGGCCCTTGAAGCTCTGGAAGGATGCCTGACAAGCCAGGGTCCAAGTGATCTTCTTTGGCACCTTTTTAGACGTGACATCATTAAAAAGAAGGGCAAGGCTCCCATACACCTTGATAAAAGGCTGGTGATAACCCGTGAGGAAGGGGAAGGAACTCACTTCAGTCTGAGTGATGGGGATATTGCTATCTATCACTGCCTGGAATTTTTCTGGAATTTGCCTTAGAGAGAGTGTTTATTACCACCACCCACTTCATGTCCTAAGTAAGTGACATTTCCATGTACTATCTGGCACTTGGAGTCCTTGATAACCAGTCTTCTGCATGCCTTGAACCACCTGTTTCAGATGAGATAAATAATCTTCCCAGGCTTGACTGGGCATTGCAACATCACCTAGGTAGGCTATGCTGAAATCATCTAGTCCTGACAGTACCTGGTTTACCATCCGCTGAAAGGTGGCTGGGGCATTTGTAATCCAATGAGCATAATGGTTAACTATTAGTGCCCTTCTAGAGTGAAAATGCTGACCTCTTCTTTGCATGATCTGTTCAACCAAACTGCCACTATCCTGGTGTGAGATCAAAGGTACTAATGAACTTGGCAGAGCTTAATTTAAGTTAATTAATTCATCTGCCCTAGCTATAGGGCATGCATATATCTTGGTGGCAGAATTGAGCCCTATATAGTCCATGCAAAAGTGAATTTCAGTTTTCCAGTTACTGGACTTTTTATGGACCAGTACTACAGGGCTAGCCCAGGGTCTGTGGGATGGCTCAATTACCCTCAAGTCCAACATCTCAGAGACTTCCTCCTTAATGGTGTCCTTGACCTTGTAAATTCTACTCTTCAACATTTACTGTCTACAGTGTTGATATCATGGATGCACCAAACAACCCTTCCTGGAATGAGTGATAGCAGACTGTGATCTGAACCAGAAGCTGCTGACAGTCTCACAATTGATGCTCAGTAAGGTCTGTGGAGATCTGGACTTCCTCTAGAGACCCATCAACATACACTGTATGTAACAAGCATGTGAGGGGATCTGTCTCCTCCTCAGTCTCATCATCAGTCCCCAGAGCCATCAAGAAATCATCCTGGCTGTAATTGGGTTTCAGCCAGTTGACGTAGAAGTGCTGAAACATATGACTTGGGGCCTTGGTATCAATGAGGTAGTTAAACTCACTGATCTACTCCAGAAGCACCTGAGGCCAAGCACATAGTCCACTAGGTTGTGTATAGGAATTTGGGGATTGCCTTTCTATGCTTCCCGCTCAAAGCTTAGAGGATCCTTAACAGGATGACCAAACAGGAACACAAATGAACTTAACGCTAGACCACTGCGTGGCACCTAGTCCAACAGAAGTCATGACAGAAGAATATGCCACTTTCTCTTCTAAGCCACATATCCTACATTTTAGGGTCTTGTTGAGCCTCTCAACAAGCCCATTTGTCTATGAGTGAAAGGCTGTGGAGAGGAGAATAGCTCTTGGGAGGATAGCTCAGGGGCAACATGCTTGCCTTGGAAGGAAGACAACACGGAGAAACACAGGTTCGATCTCCGGGTCCGCGCCTAGAAACCTCTGGATATTAAGCGTGTTATAAATAACCCATCATATCATATCATAACTTGTAAGTCTCTCCACGCTCATCCCACATGGCCCTCACATATGCAGATATGAAGTTGAACCCCCTGTCAGAAATCACTTGTTTAGGAAACCCTGCATGAGACAAATCCCAATAAGGGCTTTCAACACCACAGGGGCATTGGTGCTCCTCAAAGGTACAGACACAGGTTTATGGGTGACATAATCTACCACCGGCAAAATGAACCAGTAGCTTGAGGAGATTTGGGGGTTCCAAAGCACCCATTATGTCTATATCTATTCTTTCGAAAGGCCTCCCAAACACTGGTAGTGGCTTTTGTGGCTCCGCCAGCCTCATCGGATGCCTAGCAAGTGTAGCAGGACTGGAAAAACTCTTTTATTTTTACCCCATCTGGACCCAGTAAAAATGGCCAGACAGCCTGTCAGCTGCCTTGGTCATTTCTAAATGCCCTGCCAAAGGAATGTCATGAGCTGAGCCCAACAGGAACCCCCTACAGCATTGAAGCACAACCAACCACTGGTTGGCCCCTGCCTCTCATGCTCACTGTACAGTTGACCACCCTACCAGTACACCAAGAACATCGAAGGGGCTTCCCTCTCGGCCTGTTTCTCTGCCTGTTCACTCAGGTCTGCCAGTGTGGGACAGTTGTTCTGTGCTTGACAAAGGTCAGCCTGACTGGGACCTCCAGGTGTGGACAAGTCACTCAGTTATGGTAGGCCTTGACGCCTGAAACAACTGTGTCCTCCATTCCAGGATGTGGTTCTATGCCAGTAGGCAACCATGGAATCACTGAATCTGAGTCTAGTGCCACTGCAATAGGCACCTCAGAGGTCTTCTCCGGCAGGTGCAGGCGTATGATATAATATGATATTTAATTTATATCGCACCCATACACAAGTGTTTCAGAGCACGCCGAGGCAAGGGAGGGGTACAAGGGAAGACAAAACAACGATCTTACTAGGCGCAGTGGCATTGAGAACGCGCAAGTGCAGGGGAGAGGGAAGGGGAAAGTGCAAGGGGGAGGTGTGGAAAGTGCTGAAAAAGTGACAAAAACAACAACATATAGTGCTGCCATGTGGCACGTGCAAGAATTAACCGCAGACAGCGGTTGTCTGATAAGTGCAGTTAAGGGGACTGTAGGATTGCATATACAGATCCAAGTGCAAGGGTTGCCAGGAGGCAGTGCTGGTATGCAGCTGTGTGGGAAGGGAACTGGGTACTGGATCTGGACTGGGCAGCACCTGCAATGCCGGTCTCTCACCACCTCCATCTGAAAGTGACTCTGGAATCAATGCTGCTAGGACTGCTTCCTGTGATGCTTTCTTGGCCTTAGATCTAGTTATCTCTGCAATGAATTCTATATCGGGTTTGTCCTTCCCTACAAGACAGTCCTCCGGAAATGCATTCTTGGCAGCAACGTGGAGCTGAGTGGTTTCACCCCTCCAAATGAAATTCACGAAAGCCAGTGGGCATGAGGTAAGACCATCAAATCCCCTAACTAGTTTTCAGGACCAGGGAGGATATGCTCCTCTCACACCCACTGTCACTGGACAGCATTGATACTCACAGAAATACTAAGGCATACTAAGGCTCTGTTCCCATTTATGTACACATGCTCCAAGAAAATCTCTTTCTCCTACTAGCAGGAACCAGGGCCTCTGTTCAAGACCCGGTACCTTTCCCACTCAAAGACTTTACGGTACATTTGGCCAGCTCCTGCTCTAATAGGAATTCATTGTTTAAGATGCTGATGCTGGCTAGCCACTCTTCCTCCTACTCCTCATGAGTATATCACTAACTGCAGCCAGATTGGGTATTCCCTTGAAGACAGGATCTACCTTCCTATGTCTCTGGTCTCCACATGTAAAGCAGCCCAGTGGTGCTGTGAATGTGGGTGCCCCAGTTCAAAGGATCCCCTCGCTCTTTCTTTCAACAAGAGGGGAAGATGTAGGTGACTAGAAATGACCCGCACATTTTTGGGGACCTTTCCTAATAGGAGGTTGAGAACCTTTGTCCTTTGCCTCTATTGGTTTACTTTTAAAATGCCCTTTGTCATCTGGCTTAGATGTGGTCACCTGAGTCCTTTTTGTTGATCTCAAGTACTCACATACCTATCAGCATCCTTGGCTAGCTTTTTTAGGGTTTGTGAGCTTTAGGTTTCCTATCCACTAAATGCTGGTTTAACATCATATCACAATTTTTAAGGATACTCTCACAAACAATCAAATTAAGCATGCCCTCTCAAAGGTGTCAACTGTGTTGCCTGTGACCAATCTATTCAGATATTTCAAGTATTGATGCACAAATGCCTCAAAGGTTTGACTCTTCTTCTTTTTAAGCTACTTAAAGCTCCTGAGGTACTGTTCTTGGGTTCTGGGGTTCTCACAAGATGGACCTCTCCTCAGAATCAAACTGAATGATCACATCAATTCCAACTGCCAGTAAACGGTTTATAAGGGCTGCACCCCACAACTCCTCTTCTACTCCTGAAGGTGGAAAGCTAAATCCAGCTTTTTGAACCAGTTGAAAATATCTCTCCCCTCCTTGTAAGGTGAGACTAGGTCCTTGGGGAGGTGGGGCCTAGGCTTTCCCTTGGAGCCTCCACTGGATGTACTCCCCTCCCAACTAGAAGTTCTGCATTCCACCTGAGTCTCCAGTTCAAGTCTAGGCAGCTCCAGCATCACCAGAACCTTCTGTTTCTTTTCAGCTAAAGCTGCTGCTGCATGTTTCTCTTCCCTCTTATACCTCATTTCCTGCTCAGCAAAATCAGCAGAATCTCTTTGCCTCTGGCCATCCTCCAAAGCCAACCTTTTTTCCTCTAGAAAGAATGCCCTTTCATTTAGGCATCCGCCGGGGAGACTCACTCCTGACCTTATGGAACCCTTGGACCATAGAGAGGTTTGGGACCTAACTGAGTACTACAACTGATGGGACCTGTGGGAAATTACATCCCCATCTCTCTGGACAGAATGTTGGAAGCACCATTGCTGTCACTTTCCTCATTCACTTCTAAACCCCCAAACTTCATCAAAAGCTTGTAGGATATTTAACAGTTCATCCTTCCTAACCTTACTGACATAGAGCAGTCCCCTTTCTTGGCAGAACTCCCACAGGTCAGCTATTGAAAAGGTGTGTGCAGAGCTCATGTCAAGTTCTATTGTAGCAACCAAGCAATGTCTGTCAGTGATTCTAATGTTAACAGCAGACTTAACGACAAGTGCGACAAATTGACCTCTGCCCCGCTGGAGTACAAAATATGAGTGGAGGCTAAACCACCTAGTAGGTCCTCACACTTCTACATAGAATGAGGGAAATAAATCATACATGTGAAACACACCCCCCTTCTGAGAGTATAGCCTTCCTCGGCCCAGATTACCACACAAGGAGCAGGAGGTGTACGTCTTTGATGTGTCTGTTTTACACTCATGATTGGGATCACTGTTAGTTTGCAGAAGTGTGGGGCTGAGTATATGCATGGGCGTAATTTTAGGGGGGACAAGAGGGTTTGTCCTCCACACCATTTTGTCCCACTCATTTGTCCCTTACTTGCAGATGTTGGGCTAGCCTATTCTGTTCCTTACCTGCAGATGTCGGTTTAGCCTATTTTGTCCATTACATGTATATGCTTAACTAGCCTATTTTGTTCCTTACCTGCAAATGTCAGACTAGCCTATTTCGTCCATTACATGTATATGCTTAACTAGCCTACCTCGTTCCACTCCTGCTGTGCTCACCTAGCCTAGCCACTACCCATTACCAATATGTGCCCTAGAAAGTCACTGGCAATTGCCTTGCTGTTCCTTACATTACCACTAATCTATCTAACTATGTCCTTATCTAAACTTGTACCATGCCCTACTGCAGACAGAAACAATAGACTTTGTGCTAGATTACCACGCCTCTACGAACCTAAAGCTCAGAGCTAAAAGGTCATTAATGCTCAAATTAAAACACCCACCTTGTTTCCAGAGAGAACACCCAGGCCAACCATAGCCCACAATAACATTAACAATCTTAAACTCTATCAGACTCAACCCCCAAAGAAATCTACCTGTACTACTACATCTGGAGTCATGATTAACGCCAGATCTATAGTAGCCCACGCTACAGAAATAGCTGACATCTTACTGACTAGCAACCCTGACTTCCTAGCTGTCATGGAATCCTGGCTGCATGAATCGGCAGGCAAAGCGCTCTCATTAGCAATACCTAATAATTAGCATGTAGTCAGAGCAGACAGACCTAAGGGCAGAGGAGGTGGGCTAGCCATCATAGCTAAAGCTGATCTTGCTCTAAGACCTATAACCCTATCCCCTCTAAAATCAAGTGAACTGCTCACTGCCAAACTGCCCACCTCTAACTGTCGCACCTTATCCATATATCTAATATACAGGCCACCAGGCCCCATTGGCACCTTCGAGGAGGACCTTTCAAGACTGTTAGCTAATCACCTAAAAGACTCATCGCAACTACTAATATTAGGTGATTTCAACTTAGGTCTTAATGATCCAGAGGACAAACATGCCCAAACCATACCACTAATGCTTGAGGACTATGACCTAATTCAAAAAGTCCTTGCTCCAGCACATGACAAAGGACAGACCCTAGATTGGGTTGCCAGTCTGAATTGTCCTACCAATATCACCAATAAGACCCCTCAATTATGGACGGACCACCACCTCATCAACTTCTCCTTAACCCTAGATGAACAAGTATCTAAAGACATAGTTATGGCACCTCCCTAACAGATTCAAAAATAATATCACATCTGGTAAGCTCTTACCACTCCTCCTTCCTATCATCAATGCTCTCCCTAACACTGACCCAGCTCTCCTAGTGGAGACTTACAACAAAACTATGACCAATGCCTTGGACTCCATTGCCCCTCTCAATCTACGCAAGAGCAAACAACAAACACACCTCAACGCTTGGTTGACCCCTCACCTTAAAGAACTAAGACTACAAAAAAGGAAACTGGAATCCCGTTGGCGACACACCCCGTCCAACGAAAATAAAATACAACTTAAACAATCGGCCAATAACTACAAAAAAGAAATCCTACGCACAAAAAAAACCTATACAACAAAAGAATATCCAATGCCAGTATTAACACCAAGGAACTGTTTACTATTATTAGGGAACTGGATTCCCTGATAACTCCCCCTGACAACATTCCCAAAAACAAACAGTGGTGCACTAGTATTCAGAACGCCCTAGCTAACAAAATAACTACTCTCCAACTTAAAATTGCCAAGAAAAAAGCCTCCCTACCTGCTAGTGAGACACCACCTATCAGCCCTACTGAAAATATGCCACGCCCTGCACCTTTCAAATTTACCAAAGTTTCCGTCCAGGAAACGGAAACAATGATTGGATCCCTAAAGCCGTCCAATTGCAATGGAGACAGTTGCCCAGCCCAACTCATTAAAGCGCCGCAAGGGACTTAGCCCCTTTCATCACAAAATTAATCAATGCCTCCTTCTCCACCAACACTGTACCAAGCAACTTAAAAGAGTCATGGGTTCTACCTCTCCTTAAGAAACAAACTCTTGACCCTTATATCCCCACCAATTACAGACCCATCACTACGGTACCCTTCCTCCTCAAGCTAATAGATAAAGTCGCCTATTTGCAAATCCAACATTACCTTGAAACCAATCATCTCCTAGGCTCCCGCCAATCTGGTTTTAGACCACAACATGGCACAGAGACGGCATTAATAGATCTTAAAATGCAAATTGATGAGCTCAACGACAAGGGAAATACTGCCATGCCTCCTTGACCTGTCAGCGGCCTTTGACCTGGTGGACCACATAGTCCGCTGTGCGAACACTTGGCATTGGCGGCCAACTTCTCAAGAGAGGCTACAGCCTGGGTCCAGTAATTTCTAGATAATAGAACAATGAGAGTATTCTCCACATTAGCAGCAGCTGATCCTATTAAAACAGCATGCGGTGTGCCCCAAGGTTCTTGCATCTCGCCAACTATGTATAATATCTTTACCAACCCCATATTTGACAAATTGGACAGACTGGGTGTTACCTACACTAACTATGCAGATGACACTCAGATCCTCATTCCCCTTTCGGGCAATTCTGCCGCGGATACGGCCTGGGTAAACAAAATCTATCTTATCATTCAGGCATGAATGGCATCCCATGGCATCTGCCTGAATGATAAGAAAACAGAGATCCTGCTCCTCGGTTCCGGCGCCAATCTAAAAAAACTCAGCCCTGGCTACTCTGCTTTTAACATGCACGGTAATACAATTACAGTATCTAAAGAAGTGAAGACGCTAGGCTTTTACCTTGACCCCACTTTAACACTGAAGAAACAGGTAAACTCTCTAGCGTCTTCAAGCGCTTACACATGCAAACTTATTAGAGCATGCAGAGCTTTTCTAACTCAAGATAGCTGTATTATCCTCGCCAATGCCCTTATACTGTCCAGATTAGATTACTGCAATGCCCTCTACTTAGGAGCCAATAAATACATCACAAATAAAATTCAGATACTACAGAATAATGCCCTGAGAACGGCTTGAACCTTCCCACTAGAGAACATATATCTGACCTGAGAAAAGAACATCATTGGCTAAAAATAAGAGATAGAATTGCACTCAAAACAGTCTCACTTACTTTCAAGTGCCTTAATAATGTAGCCCCACCGTACCTGACGGAAAGAATAGTCAGAAGAACATCAATTCGTCCTACTAGAACTGCCAACTCTTATTGCATTCTAGTACCTAGATTTAGACTAAAAAATCAGGTGGAAGTAGCTTCCCGGTTAAGGCTGCCCAGTACTGGAATGCACTCCCACTTTACCTCAGAAAAGGCCAATCCTACTACAACTTCAGACGAAACATCCTCACATGGCTACACTCTAACGACCGCCTTGCTTTACAATATACATTGTACCTGTGATCATTTGACTCCTGTTCCCTTTGAACCTACCCCTATGCATGTTTATGTACTCTTTTTGTATATATATATATACACACTCGCCTTTATATTTGTACTTGTCCTCATTCTGTAACTAAGCTTGAAGTAACCTTGTATGCTGTGACGCCCAGTTACCTAAGGGTCCGGCGCGCTTGACAAATAAATAAACAAACAAACAAACAAGTTGGAAGCCCTATGCCTTGGACAGTGTCTAAAATCTTACTGTACCTGAAACCAGAAGGATTGATCCACAACTCTCGAACTCAAGCAACATCCTTAGACTTCAGGGACGTCATTTCACCAAAATGTCAGGGGTAGCGGAAGTGGTAGCACACGCCACTTGACCTCTGATGGCATCACAGGACTTGGTGTCATTTGAGCCCCCAATGACACAACAGGATGTGATGGCACACAACCTTTCACCCCTTGACAAAACAGATATCATATATCATTGTTCCTCAGTACACGAAGACAAGTATGGCTTTCCACGGCTGGAGATCGATCACTCCCTTGGTTCTCACATGTACGAACTATGCTTCTTAATATTGGCGTTGCGGACCTTTGGTTAAATCCTACTAAAATGGGTTTGGGATATAAAGATGGGCCTGGGGGAGAATGATCAACTCCTGCCTTGGGAGTAAGAGGGCGGTCACTTACCTCTCGATTAAAAAGTTTTGGGCTTCTGAACAGTATCTGGACTTCCACTTGAACTGGAAAGCGAAAAACTAACTTTGCAAAATTTAGATTGGGTATTGTGCCACTTGCCCGTTACACCTGCAAATGGAGGGAAAATCTGCTTGCCAGGTGCCCCTGTTCTTTAGCCCCAGTTGAGGACTTAAAGCACTTTTTTGTTTCTGCTCTGCCCATGCCAGGGCGAGATCCCGCTGGTTGAATCCAAGTTGGTCCGTCTTGGTGGAAAATCCTCTTCTACTGTGCTGGAATTAATGAAATGTTGCACTTCTATAGCAGAAATTAAAGTGATTGTAACCTCTTTTAATTATCCTTTTAGGAAACGTTTTTACTTGTCTTAAAGCTACAATGCTATTTATGATGCCTTGTACTTGTTGAAAGGCTGTTTGATTTTTATATCGCCTTATGTTCTTTTATAGTGTGTTATTGCCGAAATAAAGATTTCAACTCACATATAAAGTTCCATTAATATAGATTGTAGCAAAGGCGAAGACTAAATTCTTCAAGAACATGCACAACGCATTTTGGTACAGTACCATCCTCCGGGGGCATAATTGTTCTAAACCAAAACAAAATAAGGAATCAGTATTAGCTGACGCACAATATAGGAATAGCTAGATTTGTTGAAAAGCTCTGTAAAGTTGGGATGGAGGTGTGTAATCTTGCCTATAAGAGCAACGTACATTTTGAGCTGTTGGTAGGGATCGTGGGTTTTGAGGTATGCATTCATTACTACCAAAATGCCTCAAAATGTATGCTTCCTAAAAATACCTTTTGAGCACTAGACATTCAAATGCTGATACCTTTTATTGGATGACTGGAAATATTATGCTGAGACCCATAAACTCCCCCATCAAATGGTGGTCACAAAAATAATGAGTAATAATAAAACCGATAGTTTCATGTATTTGTTGGGTGGAATGCAAGCCTGGGATGGTTCCCTTATCTACAGAGGCATACATCTAACCGCAAGGAGGACACATACCTGTAGCTCTCTAGCTACACATAAGCACTGACAAATATCATGTCTTGTTATAAAATTATATATTACTGCCTACACATCGGTG
Organism: Ambystoma mexicanum; assembly: GCF_040938575.1. Taxonomy (NCBI): domain Eukaryota; kingdom Metazoa; phylum Chordata; class Amphibia; order Caudata; family Ambystomatidae; genus Ambystoma; species Ambystoma mexicanum. Next base: position 1,267,875,356 of record NC_090937.1, on the reverse strand, counting down.
CTCCCACACCCTCTGCTTTCCAAGGTATGATAAGAGATGCATATGCTTTCTATGTGTGGCTATAGAGAGCACTGCCTCTCTTCCTGAACTCTTTTAGCAGCATTTACATCCATTAATGGAACTCCAATATGATTTCAAATATAGAACTGAAAATGTACCATTGCTCTTGTAATGTGCAGGCGCCGGGTGCCATGCTGGAAGACAAGTGCCATGAACAAACAATCATATTCCATAAATACACATCAATTTTTAGGTAAAAGTCATGCTTGTCTGCGCTGCTACCGTAAAAGATGTAGATGAAGTCCATGATTTATATTGGGTACTATTGCATATATGTATTCATGGGATTTCTAAAACGCAGACCTAGCTGGTAGGCAAGTGCTATTCATAAGGGGCCGCTCAGGGAGGTACACATAGGACAGTGGGGTAGTAGAGAAGCGTTGTGGGTAGGTCGAGTAATGGAGGGTGGGAGAACCGGTGGGAGTGAAGTAGTTTTGAGTGTAACCATACCTTGTTTGGACTCCCACGGTGCACAGTGAAGAGTGATGGTGTTTGTTATTGACTTGAAGTTACAACTGAACACCTAAGTGGGGGTGTTGTGAGCACACTGGTTAACATTAAGCCCCGCCCCCAATGAGTTGGGGTGCTCATTGACCTTGTTGGACAACATCCCCCAAGTCTTCCAGGCACCTTTCCTCTCCTCTTGATAAACATGTATGTGACAAAAGCATGTGTGATTAATTGCTCTTCTAGTCTCTTGTATCTTACCCTCTTTATCCTTCCCAGTGTATCAATGCGTCACCTTTCTCCCACTAGTGGTACTCTTGAGGAGGAAAGGTCTTTTGGGCCACCTCCCCTCCATTCCGACCCACTTGCACATTATGTTCATCCCACGGCTACCCATGCGCTTTTGGCCAGGGATGCCGGATAGCCGGGGAATGGCCCATATGAATACAAAAGCTCACCCAGGAGGCTGACTACTGTCTCCATTTTGTACCAAACTCCGACTCCATTTTGTACATGGCAAAACAGGCCTCATAAGCAAAAGCAACCTGCAGGGCTGCAGCACTCTCCTCGAGATCGCGCACAGTGGGCCAGTTATTTCCCTCACCCTCCTCCCTCTGTGTCCCTGAAGAAGGCTTGTTCGCATGGGAGACTAGGCGCGAACAAGCTACAAGACAAACACTGTATCTTTTACCTTCCGCAGTCCATCGCTGACCTGTGAATGACCAGGCAAAAGCTGGGTTTGAGAGAAACAATTAATCTCCACAAACATGTCCCGTCCCTTGCAGACCCTACGTTTATGACATATGCTGTGGATAACACCCTAACGTCGCTCCTCTTTTGAAATAACAGATACATACCCCACGCCTGTGTGCCAGTCTATTTCACCCACACTGCTAATCCCCCTGCAAAGACTATAAATCCCCTTCTGTAGTTGTGTACTAAGGGGCTGACTCTATGTAATGAAACAAGACAATCCTTACCTATTGTACTGTGCATATAACTATGGTTTACATGTCTGGGCCACATACTGTTGGTTGACTATCATTCTTTGTCAAAGACTTACACTAATGTATGATTTGCTAATTTACTTATGCGATATGATGCAAGGTATAAGATCGTATGCTGAATGGTTTTTTAATATTCGCAAGCATGTTCAACTAGTATACGTTTCTCATGTGTATAATACAAAACGACAAGGCCACAAGGCTGATGTACATAGATGTATTTTGCAGCATGATGATCATGGTAAATGTTACGATATAACCTATATTGTAATTAGAGCTTGCTTATTATTTGTTGTATCTGCATTTACAATGAACTGGTTTTACCTCATCCTAGTGATTCACATATAATCCCAAAAAGTGAACGGGACCCAGCTCAACAGGCCTCAGGGCCCTCTCTCCCCTCTCTTGCAGCGCCGCGCACTCAGCCCCCACCATCCTCCCCCCTCATGCTGGGCTGACGGCTAAAGGCCCTTTTCTCACTGATGCTCTGATGCTACAAATGTAACCCCTCACCCTTCCGCTGTGCCTGCACCAAGTATCCACCCTTCCCTCAGCCCCTTAACACACAATGTCACCATTAACCTGTCTTACCCCCACAGACTCTGTTTAAAGAAATATAGACTACAAGCCCCTTCACCCTGAAGCCTTTAGATGTGACAGTTGTATGCCCCTCATCTGTGTGCCACCTCAGCTCACCCCAAACTACTAATCCCATGTGTGGCAATATATTCTCTTCACACTAACAAACAATAAACCATCCTCTCATGGAATCTAAGAGAATGTTTCATAAATGTGTCAATGAACTACTGTGAATAGCTTGGGCACCTGGACCCATGTAATCTCACTTTTATTGTCCAGGTCAAACGTCGAGTAATATAATTCCTATGTGTCAAAGAGAATAAATGAATGTGTGGTCAAAAGGGCATTGTTAAGTACGGTAAATTGTAACAGCTCGGACATCATCTGACCCTGTGCTCCACCCAGAAGAGCTCAGCTGACCCATGCACCCCGCACTGGCACCATGTGGACCTCCGCTAATCCTTGAGCACCAGGCCTAAAGAATACATAATGTCTAGTCCTCACCATACAATCCCCACAACTCATGTGCCCCCTATATTCTACATTATTGATGATGTGATTTTGTAATAAATATGAATGTTTTTCTGTTGTCTGTAAGAGCGCTCTCGGAGTTTGCAGAGTTCTCTGCTTGCCCTATTTGGTTTTGGATAAACGTAACTTTTTATCTTCACCCGCACTTGGTCCTGGTCTCATTCCCTCCTGGGGTGTGTTCATTACTGACTCTCATTGGGGAGTTTTAGCACTGTATTTTGGGGGACGCTCACGTTCCAGTGGTAACCCCGATGTGATAGCGTTTTTTTCGTTTCTTCTGACACAAGACATCCCCGACCACAGCAGAGACCCAGGGGGCACCCGCTCAAAAGAGCTGCCAGCCTACGGCAACCGGTACACTTAGACGTGCCAATGCAGTAGGGTGAGAGGGTACGGGTCCCGGCTTTGCAAAAACCCACCGTACCGCTCGCGGGAGCCAGGTGCGGCCATTGAGTGCGGGGCATCGCCTGGACAGACCGGGTCCGGAGGGTCTCGGATCAAGCGCGAGCAACGCTAAAAGAAGCTAGAAGAGGCATATAGGTGTAGCAATCGGAGTCAGATGAAGTGAAGGGGGACTAAAGGAGGGTAAAGGGTGACATAGCTAAGGGAGGTCCTGTGGGTTTAATCTGTTCTTTCTTATTCTTTCTGCATATGGCCATTAGGACAAGTTAAGGAGATTACAAGGTGAAAGAGGAATACAGGAACCTAGCTCCGCGAGGGGGTGGAAGGTGGCGCTGCATAGTGCTATCTCGACTAGTGCTGGATATAAAGAGGAAAATAAGTGGGAGTCTTACATAAAGGGAAGACTCGGAGTACAATTTAGAAACGCTTCATTCTTTTTCTTTGGGCAACGGGGAAATGCATATGGGATTAAGACAGAAAAGGACCTACAGTATCAAGGTGCTAGTTACAGGCGTAAAGGGGACAGATGGGGAGAATGTATGTTAAATGTTACATGTGATCTGTTTATTTGTTGGTGCTATGTAATTGTCTTGTTGTCTTTGTTGTGCCTAATGTACACGGACAAGCCGTGATAACACAAGTATTGCATTATTGTTTTATACACTTTGTCATAGTAAGTGTGACAAACTGGAGAAATACTGAATATTGTGACACAGAAGTGGTATACAAAGGCATGAAGTACTGACATATTGTGAATTATAACTTGTATAATGCAAACCCATAAGGTGGGGGAGAAAGTGTTGGGGACAGAATGGAACAGAAATACCATTGGCCCAAATCTGTCAAAGCTTGTCAGGTTATGCGGAAAGAATCACAAAATACCATGATCAATGGATCATGGAGTTAAAAGGGAAAGGCCTACCCCAGGTATGGCCCAAAGGAGGATCGTTCGACAAAAACGTCTTAGACATGGTAGCCACCTGTTTGTTTATTAAATATAAAGGCAAACAATGTCATAATAGATGAGAGATATTACATTTGTGGAGGCTCTTCGAGGAAGTACCTCCGAGTATGGGAAAAGAACCAAGCAGAGAACAGAACTCATCTCCCCTGGCAGTAGGTAACAGTGGGAAGGAGGGGAAAGAGAAGGAAGGCCAAATAGAGGTTGCACAACTATATCCCCACCTGCCAAAGCCAGTACCAACTGAAGGGTACAGTGACCTAGTGTACGTGTCAAAGCCTACACCCCCATCCGCACCCCAACCCGCAGCCCCTCCCCCATACGAGTGCCAAAGAACAGCTGGACAGGTGACTATCCCAGCCATAGATATTGAATAATTCAGACAAGATCAGATTCACGATTAACCATGGTCCGAACCGAACTGTCCCGATTGAGAGATATTTGTGAACAAGGAGGATCTGGCACCTCCAGAATACAACAGACGCAGATGTCACAACCACTTGAGAGGTCTATGGAAGAGGGGTGGAAGAAGGGGGAAATATTGTTTCGAATCAATGATACACCAACGAGGATAATAGAAGTAGATCATGAGGTAAATGAGGGGCTGCAGAAGGAGGGGTCATGGCATCAGATAGAGAGGAAAAATGTTGGTGCGACATAGAAGAGCAAGAACAAGAAGAGAGGAGATTGGGTATCGCAGCAGGTGGGGCGCCAGCAGGTGGGGCGCCAGCAGGTGTAGAACAAACTCCCTTGGGGAGGGTGATGGAAGAAGAGTGGAATGGAAGACTAAGGAACAGCTTAAGGCGATTGGTGATATTAGGGAGGAAGGGAGCAAAGGTAAGTACAGGGAAGGCAACAAGAAACAAATTACAGTTACCACTGATAGACAGAGGGGGAGGAAGACCTAATTACATACCCTGGGCCCAAATGGATAAAGCAAACTTACTGAAATTGTTACCCCCGCTTTCGGGAGGGGCAAGAAAGTAGATATACGCATTTGAGAAAAACACTTCTGGGGTTCCCCTGGCAATAGGCGATGTCCAAAGTTTATTAGTGTTCGCAGTAGTTGACCAAGCTAACAGGGTTTGGGCAAACGTTTGTTTTCCTGGAATAACACTAGATTGTGACCGCCATGATGGGGCATCCTTTTTAACACAGTAAGAGCGAGAGTATGGGATGCACTAAGAGACACTTTCCCTGACACACCAGATTTACAGTTGGTAATGCAGTGTACAATGGGTGAGGAGGAGGATGCAATGGCCTTCATTTTACAGGTGCAGGAGTTGTGGAGGGCGGAGACGGGCACAGCTTGGGACCAATCAACCTCCCTGTTCTACTTCATAATCAAAAGAGGCCTCCCGAAGAAAGTTCAGAAGGCTCTTGATAAAATAGCTGGGATAGAAGCCAAAGGCTGGCCAGAAATACAGAGCATTATAGTACATCATTGCAAGAATCAATGAAAGAGAAAAAGAGATAGTACAGAAGAGACTGGCAGACGAGGCTAAATTAATTCAAACAAAACTAGTGAAGGTCACAGCATCAGTAGCCGCCCTCCCCACAGACAGAGAACGAGAGGAGGAGGGAGGGTCAATAGCAATACAAGCCAGAATGGCAGCAAACTGGGCAGGAAATGGATAGGAACAGTGGAATGGTGAGGAACAATATAGAGGGCCACAATGACAGGCAAGGAGCGCCCGCAGAGGAAGAGGTGGGTACAGAGGATCTAGAGGTGGCAGATATGGGTACAGAGGGTATGGAGGTCAGGGTCCTAGAGGAGGACAAGGGAATTGCTGGAAGTGTAGGAGGTGGGGGCATTTCTTAAGGGAATGTCGGAGCCGCCCCATGAACAATTATCAAAATCAACAGCAGTATGGCCACCCCCACCCAGGGATCCCGCATGGGCTGCCAATGGGTGGCAGAGGAGAGAAGAGTAACACGATCAGATGTACATAGATAATCGCAGAGCGCCCCCACCAAATGCACGACAACACCCACAGTCATGAGAACATATGGCCCCTGTTCGAGGTAATTTGATTTTGATTTTGATTTTGATTTTTTACATTTGTAAAGCGCACCAAACAAAATAAACCGTATGTCGGCGCAGATGACACAGCTGAAGGTAGCAACGAAGTTGAAAAGGATCCCAGATGAAATAGGGACAACTACCTAAAAAGGAAAGTCTTCAGTGCCTGGCGAAATTGAAGAAGTGCCCTCATGGTTCTTAGGGATTGCAGCAACAAATTCCACAGCCTGGGACCAAAGACAGAGAATCTTCTATCACCTCTGGTTCTAAAAGCCGAGTAAGGAATGGTTAAAAGATGCCTATCACAAGATCGCAGTTGTCTCATGGGTTGGTATGGCTGTATTAGCTCTTGTAAATACAGGGGAGCCAGGCCATTGACACATTTATAGACAATACAGGCTGTCTTAAATTTAATGCGATCTTCGACTGGTAGCCAATGCAACTTTTGGCGAAAAGGTGAGACATGATCAGTTTTCTTCAGTCTAAATATCAGTCTGATGGCCGCATTTTGCGCCCTCTGAAGCCGCTTAAGCTGTTTAGTAGGAATGCCCAACATTTGACTGTTACAATAGTCCAAGTGGGCACTGGTAAGAGCTCCTACCACAGAAGCATGATCTTTGGTTGGTATGTAGGGGAGTGCTTGACGTAGCATTCGAAGAATGAAATGTACTGCTTTTGTCTTAGCTCCCACCTGGGCTTCACAGCCCAGGTCTTCTTGCCACATACAACACACATTTTTTACTTTTGATACAAATTTTAAACTCTTGCCCAGAAGTGATGGAATAGGCAACTTCTTAGCTGCCAACAACTGATTTTTTGGTCCAAATAGAATCAATTCAGTTTTAGCAGCATTAAGTTGCAAGTAATTCTTGGACATCCAGCTGCCTATTTCCTCCAGGCAAAGCCCCAGTTTGTTAAAAGCTTCCTGAAAGTTGCCAATTCATATGAAGATCTGGGTGTCATCAGCATATGAGTGAAAATTCAACCCATAGCGTCTCAGAATCTCAAGCAGTGGCCGAATATACAGATTAAACAACAGTGGTGACAGGGAGGATCCCTGCGGGACCCCACAGCTCAAGCAAATAAGGTCTGACAGGAACTCCCCCACTCTCACCCGCTGTTGACGGTTGGTCAAAAAAGATCTAAACCACCTCAGTGCTAAATCAGATACTCTTCCAACCTCCTGCAGGCGGTCCAGAAGAATTTGATGATTCACTGTATCAAAGGCCATGGACAGATCCAGCATGACCAGGAGGGTAAGCTCCCCTTAGTCCGCAGCCTTTAACAGTTTGTCCTGTACTACCAACAAGTAATCCCTTCATTACAATGGCAAATGGTGCCCCCGTGCCCTTCGGAGGAGTGGCAGTGGTGTCAGGCAATGTTTTTGACAATGGGGGTAATACAAGATATTCAGCATAGGACAGCCCACAGAGAGCCCTTGCGTGTCCAGTACTATCAATGACCCTCGACGCAGCTGAAGAACCACTGGTGGGGGCGGAGATAGGAAACAAACAGTTCATTTTTATGGTAGACTCCGGAGCAGAAAAATCAGGCAGGTTTCCGTTATCTAATCGTAAAATGGAGACGCAAGGGTTTTCTGGGGCGGTGGTCGAGGTTCCATACACAGAAGAATTGGATATAACAGTAGGAGGAAAAACAGTGTAAGCACCCCTATTGTATTACGAAGAGTCTCCCATAAATTTACTGGGGAGGGACCTCCTTAGTAAGCGTAATATATCCATTTTCTTTACAGAAAGGGGGTTAGGATGTTCTACCCCGGGGATCTCTCCAATTCAAGCAATGCTAGTCATACACACACAAGCCATGGCACAGCAGGTGCGTGGAATACCCGTCAATCCAGACATGTTAATTCAAGGGATAAAGACACTAGCACGGGTTATACCTGTGCTGAAACACCAAGAATGGAGAGTGCCAACAGAATTTGTGTTTCACCCTGTAGAACGCCCTGAAATAATGCCGGGATCGGTGGTGTCCCTAGATCTACATGGGGTACAGGTATCATCACAGAGGATAGCAGTGATTGGGTGGGACATACATGGATGTGAATAGCGAACAGTGTTGTGTATAAATGCCAACATAGCCCTGCGAGATTTGTCAGACGAGGAGCTCTTCACTGACTCAGACAGTGATGGTGAAATAATAATGGAAATAGCAATTCCCTGTGAAATAATGATTCAGAATAGACAAGTGCCTCTACCTCTTATGGTAGTGGTGAGCACACCACCTGCATTTTTTGATGACGACATGCAACCGGTGCCAAAAGATTTATGGACAACAGGCCCACATGACATGGGATTGTTGCATAAAGAGACACCGGTAAAAATAGAAACTCAAACCAGGGGCATTGTTGCCCCAGGTAAAGCAGTACCTCCTGTCACGAGAAGCAGAAGGGATAAAAGAAACAATATATGCGCTGCTACAGCAAGGGATCGTAGTACCCTCAAATTCTCCCTGTAATACTTGTATATACCCCATTAAAAAGGCAAAGTGAGGGGCTTGGAGGATGATACAGGACCTATGCCCCCTGAATGATGTCATAGAAAAAGAATTCCCACTTGTCCCAAATCCAGTATCAATTTTGTGCAGCATACCCAAAGATGCATCATGTTTCACAGTGGTAGATCTGAAAAACGCCTTCTTCTCGCTGGACCCCGAGTCACAATATTTGAAAGCATTCGCCCTGGGGAGGAAAAGATATGAACATTGCAGATTGCCCGAGGGATATTGTGAGAGCCCTATTGTATTCAACATGATTTTACATGAAGATCTTGGAAACGTTGACAGAAAGAGCACAATCATTCAATACGTAGACAACCTCTTGATTTGTGGAAAGAATGAGGATTAATGCAGACAGGACTCTATAACACTATTGACATTTTTGGCACACAAAGGCTACAAAGTGGAAAGAGAGAAATTACAATACTGCTTAACACAAGTGTTGTATTTGGGTCAGCTGATATCAAAAGATGGAAAAAGAATAATACCCGATAGGGCAGCTACAGTGCAAGCTGTAAATGAGCCAAGAACAGTGAAGGAAATGCAGACATTTCTGGGCATGTGCAACTACTGCCGTGCCTGGATATCGGAGTACGCAGGGTATACCAAACCTCTCCTACAAGGTCTGAAAGAAGCACAGAGAGAGAACGTAGCAATACAATGGACACCAGAAATGCACACTACCTTCAGTACACTGAAAGAAGTGATATCAATGGCACCCGTCTTAGCCACCCCTGGCGTACTACAGTGGTACACTAGATGCAGTAATGCAGGGACACTTCGCTTGCAAACAAGCTCTTGCAGCCGAAGCGTTCACCATTGAAAAGAGTGCAACAATCGTGATGGGAAGCTCCATGACCCTGTACATCGAGCATTCACTGTTTACCATACTTGAAAGGTCCAAAAGTACACTAACAACACAGAGAGCCACGGCATATGAAATAATACTATCAATTACAAATATACACATAGTAAGGTGTAAAACAGTGAACCAGCCACATTTCTCACAGAAGCATGCACATTGGAAGACATGCAAACACATGATTGTGCCACATACATAGGGGAATATGATGGTACATGCACGGCTAATGAGGATGCATTGACTGAAGGAGAGATATACTTCATAGATGGGTCAGCCTCAATCAATTGTGAGACAGGAGAAAAACACATGGGGGTGGCAGTGGTACAATTAGGGGAAGGTGAATATGAAGTAATTGTCCAAAAAAGATTGCCCACCCATTTTCCAGCACAGACAGCTGAATTAGTGGCACTAATCGAAGCATTACATACAGCACAGGGAAGTAACAATATACACTGACTCTGTATACATGACCGCAACAGTGCATGGAGGATTGGACCGATGGGGAAGGAGAGGGTTTCGGAGAGCAGATGGGTCCCCAGTACAGCATGCTGAATTACTAACGAAACTAATAGAAGCCCTAAAAGAGCCAACGGTTGTGGCGTTGGTAAAATGCCAGGCCCACACAAATAAAACTGATGTAATCTCATTAGGTAACTAACCAGTGGGTGCTGCCGCCAAAGAGGCGTCTTATTTTGCCAACAAAAAAACAGGTGAGTTTATCTTAGAAAAACATGTGGAAGAAGAGCAAAGGGAGGGATATAATCCTGTGCCAGTATCCCAGATATTCGAATCACAACAGGACACGTCAGCAGAGGAAAAGGAGTTATGGGGAAAAAAGAGGGTGTAGCCAATCATCCACTGACCTTCTCTAGCGAAAGAACAACACAGATAAAGAAGTAATGACCCAACAACTACTAGAAATAGCTTTCAAACAGCTTCACTTCCCAGCCCACAATGCCAAACAACATATTGCAGCTGAAATACAAGAAAATTTGGTTTGTGACAGGATTACATGAACAAATATCCAAACTGATAGAATGCACTACATGCCAGACATACAATTCAGGAATGCCATTGAGAACCCTACGAGGAACATTGCCCAAGCCAGTTGGACCATTCCGAGAGCTACACATAGATTACGCTATGGGCAAAAAATGCAATGGATCTTGATACATGATAGTGGTAGTGTGTCCCTTTTCAAGATGGGCAGAAGCAGGCCCCTGCGCTCACCCAGATGCAAAGTGTGCAGCTAAGCTCCTGATTTCGTCAATGATCTATTCAAAGAGGTAACAACAATGTAAGGAATCACTCTCAAATTATGCATGATTTATCACCCGCAATCAAATGCCGTTGTTTGAGAAAATAAACGGACTTCGCAAATGTATACTATCAAAATGATGTTACACACTGAAGAAGAACTGGGTATAATGTTTGCCCCTGGCCCTGTTTGAATTAAGAAACCAAACAAGCAAGGACCACCATTTGTCCCCCCATGAGATAGTGACAGGTAGACGCATGCACACAGCACGCTCCCCACTACGAAGACAATCAGATGCCCACAGGAGTGCAACAGTACTAGGGGAAGAGTTCCATGAGTATTTGAAAAAACTCACAAGACAGCTTGCACCCCCATTCACACAAGAAGCAGCAAATGATACTGTAACACCAGCCCTAGGGGTCAGCTCATGCCAGGGGAGATACGTGAGGAGTTTCGTACATCGGTGGAAGGCCCCCAGATTCCACTGCCCATATGAAGTTGTGTACAGCACACCCACAGCTTTAAAAGGTTTGAGATTTGGATACATATGTCCGACGTACAAAAAGCATATGACAGTGTGGCACAAGATGAAGAGACAGACAGATCGGAAGGGGTGACCCAAACATAAAAGGGAAATTAGACAACCGATGAGATCGGTGAAAGAAAAAGAAAAAAAATATATAAGAGAAATTAAAGAATTATATGAAAAAATGTGCATTCTGAAGTGTAAAAAATGTGAAGAAAAAAGAAATTGCAAGTGTCAACAATAAAAGGATTGCAATAACAAGAGATGATTAAAAGTGCTCTCTCTCTCTCTCTCTCTCTCTCATTGTATTAGTGATCTAGAATATGCAATGAAGTTGATGAAAGAGATTAAAAATAATAAGAACATCACTTAAAATGAACAGAAATGTATAAAAAACGAAAAAATATATGAATAACAATATATGCATATATGTGTTTGCTTAATACGCCTTTATGTCTTATTCTGTAGGAGCAACCATGGCAACTGAGGGTGCCCCCGATGTCAACAACATTAGAGTAGATAGAAAATAGTGGTTTTAATTTGAGAAAGTATAGTTACGAGTGTGGACTAGTCTTTTGTGCAGTAATAATCTTTTCAATGTTGTTTGGTCTGGTAGTGTACTGGGTCATAGCATTTATATCTATCAGACTAAATGAGGGGGGGGGCAACTTGGTAAAACAAGGCACACACCTCATATGGGATGGGTTCACACTCATCTGGGAACACGGGACACAGAGAAATGGCACACAGCACGCAAACAGAACAGCCAGCACAACTGTATCAATATGCCCCACTGCCCCATATAATAACTCTGAGTTTAATGTGTATGACATGAATGACCCAGACCCCTCTGAATTACCCTGGCTATATGATGATCCTGATCCAGCTGTATCACTCATACCCTACGCAACTGAACAATATGCAGTATTATCTAAGTGTGTGGAGCAAAATAATGAAAAAACTGTTGAGAGGTTCATTGCCCTGTATAACGAGTGTGAAAAGGTTGGGGGGGGGGGGGCAGACAGAACACCCTTAACCCAGCATGGGGAAAGAAAAGCCCTGGAACACCTCAGAGGTAATAGGAGACGAAAAAAGGGGGGGTGGAGAAAATATGATGAATACCATGGGCTGGGGCTAGATGCAATAGAAGATCCACAGCACCCACACCAGTCCAATAAATGGTATGCAAACATGAGCTCTACTGCAGAGCAGATAACTAATGAGAGCTGCTATGTGTGTTCTCTAGTACCCCATGCTTCGGGTACTCCTAAAGTACTGTTACCACAAGAGTCACCTGTTGCAGATGCACTGTGTCTCCTTCATCTTGCACTATGCAGAATAAAAAATGCTTTTCAAGCACACACTGTCTCTCTTGAAATGCTGCAAAATGAAAAGACATGCCACTCCAATCCAAACCACGAGGAGTGATATGCCTGAAGGAACCTTTTTTAGCTATAAAGGGAACATTATACGTGGACAACAAGTGGCAAGACGAGCAGATAACATGCAAATCAGAGGCACTACAAGGGTTGGCAGATGAAAAATTGCAAAGGATCCAGAGGACGTGCGCCCCAATATGGACCCAACACATCACAAAGCTCACATGGGTAATGGCCCTTGAAAAGCCATTCAAACTGCAGAAAGAAATATCATATGAACTGTGCGTCCATGGAGAGGAAAAAGTAGACATGGGCACAAACAAGAACTGTAGCAACACATTCATCATTCCAGACATGAAAAAAGGGGCTACTGCATTAATGGACACTTACTGGGTGTGCGGAAAACAGGCGTACCTGCACCTTTCACAGTCATGGAGGGGCACGTGCTCTCTGGCCACGCTGCCTTCCGCCCTGATGGTGATACCTGAAAGCCATATTCAAGGGGAGAAAGGGCTGCTGGCCGTCAAGGATCTAGAACCCCTGCAAACAACTGAAGACGCCCCTGTATATGCCCTATCCAAGTAAATTGGTAATACCGGCATCGAGTCCTGGTCCGGGCTATTACGAGCCATAAAACCCGCCATTACCGCCACCGCCTGTACTGTGCCCCTTCTTACCAGCATGCGCGTGTCCACGCCCCCCTCATGGCGGCAATACCAGGATGCCGCTAACAGGAGGACATCACAAGTAACGTGGGCATGCACCTACCGGCATCCCGAAGGCAGTAAATAGGGCCTGGATGTTGGCGGTACTACAGGCATCACGGATCACCCGTAAATAGCAACCTACTGTGTACCAAACTGCCACAGGTGCACACAATCACCACAGGTGGAGGCAATGGAGCCTGTCCCAGCACAAAAGGAGCACACCCACACACCACACCCCTTCCTACACCAAAATGATCCCACTTGCTGTTGCAATCCTGGGGCTGGAGGACATGCCTGTACTGCTACACCAGCAACAACAACAACTACAACAACTGGCAGCACAGAGGAGACACACCAGTGCAGCCAGTGGTACCACGTAGGCAGCCACCAATGCCTTGCGGTTTATATTGATAAAACCGAATTTAGAAATCTGGAAAAAAAAGGTCGAAAATAAAAGGCCGAAAAAAAAAATCTCGAATTTTTTTTAATGACGTTTTTTTTCGAAATGGGGGGGTTCCCCCCAAACCCTCCCTTTTTTTTTTTTTTTTTTACCCATTTTCTTTTATTCCCGGACCCCAAAATAAATATATAATTAAAAAAGAGGGAATTCGAGATTTTTTTTTTCGGCCTTTTTTTTTAGAGATTTTTTTTTTCAAGATTTCTAAGTTCGGGATTATGACTGACCACCATCCCTTGCATCAGAGCCAATCCATTCAACCTAACCCCTGTGCACATCCACACCCTGTACCGGTTGGATCGGGACACCATCACCACCATAGTGGACAAGATACACAATGACATCGTCAGCCTGATAGAAATCTGCACTGCCATCCCCCCTCTACTGAAGGTAGTGTCTGTGCTCCACTTCCTGTCCACAGGCACCTACCAGCACACAGTGGGCCAGCTGCATGGCATATCACAACCTCTCTTTTCACGCATGCTGACCCAAATGCTGGATGCCCTCCTGAAGCATGCAAGCATCCACATATCCCTACCACGGACTACCAGGAGCTCGCTGACACTAAAGTTGGCTTCCATGCACTGGCAGGCATGAACAATTGCGCCTGTGCCCTCAACTGCACCCATGTAGAATTGGTGGTCCCTCATGCCATTGAGGGTGGTGTATCGCAATGGAACCTTGTTGCATGTAATAGCGGCCGTGCACAACCTTGGTGAGCGTATGAAAGAGGAAGGAGGGGTGCAGCCCAGCACTTGGTTCGACGACATGTTTTTGTGGGTCCCTTCCCGGCTCAGAACAGCTGTCAAACTACTGATACCCACCATCGTTTTTCTGCTTTTGATTTTTTGTGTGTGCCCGTTAGGCCTCAGGTGCTGCACAGATGCAGTACCTAACAGTGCAATGATGATGATGACAATGGGCAATGCAAAAGGAGTGGTGCAGATGACACACGAGGCACAAGTGCAAACAGGGGATGACTCAGGGCTTAAATATAGGCTGGTGGCCATATACAACGATGGGTACATTGTAGCTAAGAAAAAAATGTTGTACTGCATGTCACAGAGTTTCAGTAGTGCAACATAACCAAAAGGTCCCTTTAGGAAGGGTCGTTTGGTGAACAGTATACACCTTCCAAAGAATGCCACATGAAAATATACTGTCGCACAGCACTGTGACATGTCCCAGAATCAGTACACACTTACCTGAACCAAGTATGCCTGTTGGGCAATGTGGAAATAAATTTTATATTCATATAGGAATGTCCACCTTGAACATTTGCCTTACACAACGGCAACACATATTGGTATGCAGCGATTGCCAATGCACTACACATTATATAATGGTAGGGAAAGTTGTACTTATCTGAAAAAGACATCAGCCAAAGGCAGCCTTCCTCCCTAAGAAACAGCAGCAGTGGTGTAATGCAAAAGCATAAGAAACTGTGTTGCTACCTTACACATAACAGATGGAAAAAATGTGTTGCCACACATACAGTCACTCATATTACCCTTTGGTGCCTTTTTGCTCAATGGCGTTCGCATATTGCCTTATTGCCTGCCGTGGCAAATAATAAAGGCACCCGTAAACAAAGATAACAATGCGTTCATAACGACCTTTCACAGTATAATGGAAAAAAAACATTCCATACAGTCCACATACTCCTTATTTCTCTGTAAAGTACATAGACGCAATAATCTTTGCCAGAAATAGTCTAAATCACTAATGTAGTAACGTGTGCTACTAAAAAGGACGTTTACTTGTTGTAATTCGAGGCGACTTTGGCAGTAAGTATCACAAAAGAAAATCCTCTTTCAAGATGGCCGCCATAGGAAGGGAATGCGGTTATTGCATACATAGCCCCTCTTCCTTCTCCACTGTAGTTTGCAAAAAGCACAAATACGTTTCGTGACCCAGAACCTGTAAATGAAAATTCAGCGACGTACAAGGTAATAACTTATATTTGCAAATAAAACAGTGGAATGGTAAAGAGCACATGACCATTTTACAGGTTACAAAATAGATTTATTTAATAACAAACTTGCAGAGACCATCGGAATAATTGCATAATCAGTGCAATGATTACAATAGTGATAAGGGAGGCATTGCAAATGTTGAAGATGAGGAGGCCGTTTTTATTTGGTCAAACAAACATTTTGAGGTCTTTGTTGAAGCAGTCGCTTTGTTTCCAGAGTTATTTCCCAGAAGTCGTCATGACGTTGAGCCTACAGCACCATAAATGATGTCACGTTGCTCCGAATAGCGATTTCAGCGAACGGACAAAGCGGGTTTACAGTGTCATTCCACATTATTGTTATGGACAGACAACCGCTCACCAGCAGTTGTATTTGCCGTCCGAAGAAGCCCTCACTCAGGATTTGAAAACCATGGTACGCACAGTACGGCAATATATACCTAGGTGGGAAAGGTTACAACAAATACGTGTCAGTAACCAACCTGTAGCAACATTTTTTAAAAGATCTCACAGAAAATGTGCAAAGTGCTACACAAAAGGTGGAGGTTACAAATGCCGAGATTTTGCATGTGCCGTAAGAGAAAACAAAATGCCAAGTACAGAGAAAGTTGATCATTTAGGTATGAAATAAAAAAGAGTGGACAAAAAAAAGAAAATTATGCCTCGTCATTTCAAAGAAGACCAAAAAAAGTGCAAAGTTATACACAAAGCTATGTGGATGAAGTAAATGTTTCAAATTAGAAATATTAATGGTAAAAAAGGTTGAGTGCAGTCAGACCCTGCAAATGAGCAACCTGTGCACTCTGTAACATTACAGGAAAATTGTAAAAGGGCAGAAAAATAATATGTCAATTATGTTAGCACAATTAGATGTGCAGTTATGTAAAAATAAAGCACAGTTAGCTGTAGAGTGTGCCAAAGTAAACTTACAAAATATTTACAGCCTCCATTCTTTTTCTGCAAATCAGTCATGAATGTGTTTGCAGCGAAGAATCTTCGTTGACTGATATTGCATGTGCCTTTCAAACTTTTAAAACATAACCTTATCAATTGCTGTTTTTTTCGACCCTTTCATTCCATGAATAGCAAGCAAGTTTCTCTGGGCTCAAGGTCAAAAAACGATTGTCCCTTTACATTCACTCGGATGCGTGGGCGTATTGAGCGGTCAACCAAAAAAGCAACTTGTGTGGCCTTCACTCAGAAGCCAAATACATTCTTGCTTTGAAGCAACATATTGAAATCCAATTATGAGAACCTCTACTCCCATACACCTCCATAAGTGCTGTTTCAAGCAAACAGTGCAGATGATGGCCTTAGTTTTCAAAACTGAAGAGGCCAATGTGAGGGAAATATTATTCCAAAACACATTTTATTCCACACGCTGTAATTGGTCGTGGTGCAGTGAGCACGAACTTGCATTTAAACGTATCATTTTGCAGACAAGAACACTGCATTTTTTCACTTTGTGCTTCCACAGCTCATGGCCCCCCTCGAAGGTGACCTTGTGAAATATTGTTACTTGAGTTTGAGAAGTCTAATGCTCTCTAGTTTTGGAAGTGTTTCTGGCGGTATCCGCGCACACGAAAACATTAGTACAAGATAGAGGGGGCACCGAAGAAAGCTGCCTTACTTCACGCTGTTCTTCAAACAATCTGGAAAAGAGCCACATGGTCATGAGCACAACCTTTTCCCCCCGTTCAGTGTGAGGGGAAAAGAGAGGTTTTGAGAACCCCTCCCCCTTATAACTTTCACCCCCCTGCACCAGACATCATCAAATTTGCCAACCAAAATCAGAGTGCCCGATATATTTTTTTTCCAAAGTTTGGCAACGATTCGTCCAAGTGTAGGACAGTTATAAGGCAGCCGAAAACAGTTCTTTCTATGGAAACAGCCACTCCATCAAAGCAACACAGTCACTAAAGTGCCTGTCTAATGTGCTGCAGTGGGAGATGGCAGGACCGAGAAGTTAAGATGTATGTCCACGTACTTTTAAATGTATAGGTGTACATTGGCTTATACCTCCACCGCTAAGAAGGTCGTTACTGGGTGCATGGGCTTTTGCAATGCAGCCAAGACTACACCCTCCCCAGAACCATCTGACGTGCTAACCTATAGGACGAGTGTATGCACTGCAGCCATATGATGTGGTGTTACTGGCCAGGGCCTAGGGTTTTAGGAGTATGATGTTTGGGCTACGGGCTGCAGCAAAAGTCTGCATCCTGCCCAAAACCACCTAAGTGATGTCCAATAGTACGGGTGTATTGATAGGTGTGGTATGCTTCACTTATTCTGGCCAGAGACTGCACTCCTAGCTGTGTGTCCATAGATATTATTGCAATGTGTTCATGTGCACTGGCTTATAACTCCAGTGCTTATAACTTTGTTGTTGGGTGCATGGCCTTCGGCTACACTCTCCCCTCAACCACATAAGCGATAATCAATACTTCACGTTTAGCCATGGTCGTGACATGCTGTGGTGGTTGTGGGCAGGGCCTACAGTCTTGGAAGTATGGCCTTCGGCCTACGGCCTACGGCCATGCCTCCATGACTCTAGGCCCTGCCCACAACCACTGCAGCATGTCTCGACCATGGTGGCATACTAAACAATAACTCACCCATAGGATAATGTAATATAATAGGGAAATACACTCAAAAGCAATGGTCACTAACGCCACGCGTGTCCTGCGAACATTTTCAAGGTGCCTGTACACAGCACAGACTCAAATAGTATCCTTATTAGATCCCTCATTTTTAGCACGTAAAAACATCCTGAAGAAGGCGCCAATGCAGAATATGTAATAGACGATTGCCGCCCAAACAAGTACAGTACAGTATTACTCTTTAAACCTCCCCAAGCATTGTAGGAATTCAAAATCATTTCCCAAACACCATTTCCCATGGCGAATACATCATTAACATCTACCGGCCAAACAAGTACAGTATTTAACCCACCTCTTACTCTGTGATCCTCCCCACACACTGTAGGAGAGGAAACAGCATTTCACCTCTGGTAGGTAGCGTGCTGTCTTCGCATCCACACATTCTGACGTACATCACGGCTCGCTGTAGCCAATCGGCGAAGACGTCGCGTGTCCGTGGTAATGACGCCACCCCCCCGGCCAATTGGTATCATGTCCGCAGAGCGAACAGGGAAATGTGACAGCGGGGAGGACATAGATATCACTAATTTATTGAGACATATTTTTTGGTCATTTAAAGGAAAGTACTGGACGGATTGTCACCAAATTTACTAAAGCAAGCTTTTGGGTGCAAGCCCCTGCCCCTGCCGCAAATTTGGTGAAAATCCGTCCAACGGTTTGGCCTGTAGCCGTGCACTCATTTTTTCCCCCATTCAGTCTAGGGGTAAAAAAAGACATTTTGGGACCCCCCTATAACTTCTCCCCCCCTGGACCAAACATCGTCCAGGGATAGCCGAGTTATAGGCCACCCAAAAAGTGCTCTTCTTATGGAAACAGCAACTTAACCATAACTACATGGCCACTACCGTGGCCGTGTAATATATATATATAATATAATAATATATATATATTACACGGCCACGGTAGTGGCCATGATGTAGTTATGGTTAAGTTGCTGTTTCCATAGGAAGAGCACTTTTTGGGCGGCTTATAACTTCGCTCTCCCTGGACGAATCCTCACCAAACTTTGCAGAAAACGTATTTGGGTCACTCTGAATTGTTTTGCAAAGTTTGGTGAGGATTCGTCCAGGGGGGGCAAAGTTATAGGGGGGGTCCCAAAACTTTTTTTTTTCCCATAGACTGAATGGGAAAAAACTTTGCGCACGGCTACAGCTGGAACCGCTGGACAGATTTACACCAAATTTGCGGCAGGAGCGGCGGCCTGGTCCCAAAAGCGTGCTTTTGTAAATTTGGTGTAAATCTGTCCAGTAGTTTTTTTTAAAAATGACCAAAATGTAAGGCAAAAAAATTAGTGATATCTGTGTTCGCTTCGCGGACGGACTTCCCTGTTCGCTCCGCGGACAGCACCCCGATTGGCCCATGGCCTTGCGTCATGTCCGCGGACATGCAACGTGTTCGCTGATTGGACGGCGAGGGGCGTGGAGCGCGTCAGATTTTCTGTGGCGCCCGCCATCTTGTATTCGCAGTCGACCGCGTACAGCGCAGTGAAACGTGGATAAAAAATTGTATTTAGTGCCGTGTGTTTGTGTGTAAGAGTGTTTGGGGAGGGTGGGGGAGTATGAGATAGGTTCAATGTTTTGTTTTTTATGTGCTAGACGTTTTTGTTGCGTTCGATTTGTCCGCGGAGAACACGGCTGTTCTGACATTTTGTAAATAAACTAAATGGTGGAGTGTTTAGAGGACAGAGTATGTGTCATTTTTGTTCGCAAGGAAGGTAAAAATGAGCTATGAACACTCGCGGTGTACTTAATTGTTCGTAAATACACAAACTGGGGGTGTCCTCAGGACGCTGTCCGTATTGTAATCTGTCTAGTTGAATGTGTTCTAAGAACACTCGCAGTGTCCCGAAATGGTTGCAATTACACAAAATGAGGGTGTTCAGAGAACGTTGTTTGTATTGTTCGTTGTCAGGGTGAAAGTGTTTTAAGAGCACTCCTTTTATCTGCTAATAGTACAATTTCCTAGGGGCATCAACCGACTTTTTGTCCACTAAAGAAACGATAAATCCGGCTGGTGTGCGCCGACATTATGTGATAATCCTATGACTGGCGCTATTGACCTGGCTGACTTGCTTTTGAGACACTAATCATATCTCCCGCCCCTAAGCCTGATATTATCAAAGCATTCATATTCGCCGCCTCTCTGCATGACGTTACAGGGTGCGTAATCAAACGCGCCCAGTCGTCTCCAGTACTACGCGACTTTACACAGAACCCGGAAGACAACACACATTATGTCACAACACAGCGCGCCACAATTCGGAATATGAAACTGTGATTTAAAAGCAAACAGCAAGATTGTAAATGTTGTAAAGTACATTTATTTGACATCAAATGTTTAGAGAATATTCAGCAATTTGCATTTGTCTTTGTTGTCGATCCGCAAAAGTTCATGTTGAGACACGCGATGTTCCTTTGCGGTACAGAGAGTGTTAGATCAGCTTACAACTCAGTGCGCCACAATTCGGAATATGAAACTGTGGTTTAAAAGTAAACAGCAGGATTGTACATTTGGTAAAGTACATTTATTTCACATGAAATGTTTAGTGACTATTCAGCGATTTGCTATTGTCTCTGCTGTCGATCAGCAAAGGTTTATTTGGAGCCACGCGTTGTTCCTTTGCGGTAGATAGGCTGTTGGTCTATGATAAAAGCAGTAAATGGTCGCTCTGATAATCGGAAGGTTGCTCCAACAACGAGCCATTAGACCACCCTATTGGTTGGTATGTTGTTTGTAGCCGCTAGTACTGCGTAAGGGCATATTGGTCCTTGGCGATTGTCCCATAAAATGGTGAGGGTCATGAAGTTGCATATTTGGACCTGCACCTGGCAGTTGAAGACCCCCATCCGCTGGAGTCTGTAAATCGTGACATAGGCAAAATGGAGCCACATACCTGTTTTAAAAAACATAAATTAGTCTCACCAGCCGATCTTCATTAAAAATCATCATTTTATTTATTAGGGCGTGAAAATATTTGCTATCGAAGATAGTGCAACAGAGTATGTTAATAATAAAATAATAATATTTTCCCATTCATATAGCGCTAAGAACCGTCAGGTATCTAAGCGTTGCTTATTATTAACCACGGTGTGTGGTGCTCATTTATCGACCACGGAAGGATGAAAGGCTGAGTTTGGCCTTGCCGGGATTCAAACTTGCGTTAGCAAGCTGTGCACGGATGTCAAAGCGAGCGCTGTACTCGCTGTGCCACTTGACAGGCTACAGCGAAGTGGCACAGCGAGTAGAGCGCTTGACCGCCTATAGACCGGTTAAATTATTTCTATTAACCCACCCTGAGTCGTCTGCCTTTTTTAGAGCCCTCTAAACGACAGGGGATCAATTTGGCGGTGATAGTGCGCGGTAGAAAACATTATGCCACTTTCAACGAACAAGTTCAACTTGAGCGGTCTTTAATGCTACGCTATTGTAATTATATTTGGTATAAAGTAATCGAAAGGGTTACTTACAGTACAATTGCAATTTCCATTGTCTACCAGTGGTGTAGTCCCAAAATACGACTCCGCGTGTGCCACCGATCTTTCGCATAGTGATATAATATATAAAAGTGGTTTCGTTTCAGAAATTTCATCTTTATCTTCTCTTACGTTTTAGCAACACTCCTTCAAGAGAAGTATTTCATCACAATCTCTGTCTGTCAAGGTCAAAACACAATACAACCTTATAGTCCGCTTTGTGAGCCTCTCCGGGGCCCGAGAAAAAAATGGAAGCAGCTGACCTTCACTGTGAACGAGCATAAATTCTTACTTTGCAACATTCTGTGTAAAGCCATCTGTAGAAGTTGTGGAAGCAGCTGACCTTCACTGTGAACGAGCATAAATTCTTACTTTGCAACATTCTGTGTAAAGCCATCTGTAGAAGTTGGTTTTTGCACGCCATGTTTGTATATTGTTTGCGTGATATTAAAAAAAGTTTGTTTAAAGGACGTTATGGTTCTAAGTACAGCCGAAAGACCCCTGAAAATCGCAAGTTATGGTAAGCTTTAAAAAATAACTGGCGCCACCATCGTGCACTGCTAAGACTAACACCCAGGACATCAAAGATGACATCGCAAATGTCATTGATGAAATCACTGATGACATCACGTGTGTATGTACTTTTCATGGAATTTGTGTACTAGGGATTTTTATTATAAAAAGTGTCAAGGATATTGCAATAAATATCATACCGTTATTAGTGCTTTGAACGATGCATTGATATAAATAGCATTGTATTATGGGATTCTATCTAGTATACTGAGCTACTAATGGAGAAACATAGCATTGTGTGCAGAGCACAAGATGAAAGTATAATATGTGTAATGTTAATATGTTGAATAATGAAATAATAATTGTCCTGAAATGTTCGAAAAATCACAAAATGGGGTTGTTCTGAGGACGTTACTCATATTGTGTGATTGCTTAGCTGTATGCAATGAGGGAATGGCACAGAGAGTAAAGTGGACGCCGTCCGCGGACAACGCGGCTGTTCGTGGACAGGGCGTGCTACATCTGGGTTTTTCCAGGAAATCCAACATGGAAAGAAGACTGTACGGATCAGCCAATCAGATGTCGAGGTTGTGGATTTGTGTTGAAAGAGACTGTGTGTTGTGAAGATGGCAGAAGTGGAGAAAGTCAGGATGTTGGTGCTCGGAGATATGTTTGTGCATGGTTTACAGCAGTACGCTGAATGCAGGCACGTTGCAAAGAACTTTGATGTGAAAGGAGTGGAGGTGGTGTGGAGCAGTGTGCCTGATTGCAATGTACAGGGAATTGTACAAGTTTGTGAGGATATGGCCACGATGAACAGTCCGCATGTGGTAGTTTTGCACTATGGTGCTTTCCAGTTGGACAACGTCAGTGCCCCTACTTTGTTGGCTGATTTGGAACGCTTGGTTCAAGCAGTAATGAAGATCCTTCCAAATGCAAAAGTATTTTTTTCTGGATTACTACCTAGGGCAATATGGGACAATAGTTCAGTTTTTTGTCCTCAGCAAAATATTGCTAGGTGTGTCATCAACCGAGGCATGTGTTCCTTCATGCTTAGAGCTGGTATGTTCTTCTGTAACAATGAGAATATTGATGCCAGTAATGCTGTTAATTTTAAAGAAGATGGCATTTCTATATCTTTTACGGGAAATGCCTTTCTATTTTGGAATGTAAGGGTTGCTTTGGAGAAGGTTATGTGAAGATTTTAGGAGTAAATTAAGAAAAAAAAAACAAGAAAAAAAATACAAAATAACAGGTGTTTGTCAAGCATCAGTAAAAAAAAAATAAAAAAAACGTCTCTTTTCAGAGCCAACTTCAAAGGGGAAATGGGGCACACTATTTAAATTTATATTCACCACGCTCAGATTTTCGATGTGTCCGCGGACATGGCGGTAGTCCGCGGACATGAAAATCACTACGAGGGGGTTAGTATGTTCTATGTTACATGTATATGAAGTCAGGGATATTATGGTTAAGGTGTGCACTAAAAACCTATGAAATTAAGTGAAAAAACTTTGTTAAAGGGACGTTATTGTTAAGCTGTGCTACTAAAAACCTAGGAAATTCAGTAAAAAAAACTTTGTTAAAGGGACGTTATGGCTCAAAGTAAACCGAAAAACCCCTGAAATTCGGCAGTTATGGTAACATAAGCAACCATAACTCGCGCCACCGTGCACTGCTAACACTAACACCCAGGACATCAAAGATGACATCACAAATGTCATTGATGACATCACTGATGACATCACATGGCTGGCTCTCCCTTTTTATCCTTTACTGACATATCAAAGCCACATAGTTTTCTCCAGTAACAGTCAGGAAGTAAAAATTGAAAAGGTACTATATTTGTAGACTTAGGGTCCAGTCACATCATATGAAACATATACAGAGCGGAAGATACAGGCTTGAAAGAGAGCAATCCTTTCTGTGCATGAAGATAATCATTATGGTTATCAGCACTTTCTCATAGTTTTATTTTTATTACTCTACCTTCCCTCTATATGCTCATATTTGTATACATTATACTCACTCTCCATAGAGTGAATGGGAAAAAAACTTTGCTCGCACCTACAGCCCAAACCGGTGGGCGGATTTCCACCAAATTTAGACCAGGAGCAGCGGCTTGGTCCCGAAAGCGTGCTTTTGCAAATTTGGTGAAAATCCGTCCAGTATTTTTTTTTAAAATGACCAAAAAGTAGGTAAAAAAAAAATAGTGATATCTGTGTTCGGTTTGCGGACACACTTCCCTGTTCGCTCTGCGGAAAGTGTCCTGATTGGCCAATCGTCTTGCGTGATGTTCGCGGACATGCAAAGTGTTCGCTGATTGGACGGCGTGGAGCGTGAAGCGCGTCAGATTTTTCGGTAGCACCCGCCATCTTGGATTCGCGGACGTCCCCGGACAGCGCGGTGAAACTTTGTTCAAAATGTGTATTTTGTAGAGTGTGTTGGTGTGTAGGAGTGTATGAGATAGGATGAAAGTTGTGTTTTTTATATGTTAGACTTTCTTTTTGTGTTCGATTTGTTTGCGGCCATCACGGGTGTTCTGAAATGTTCTAAATAAACTGACTAGGGGGTGTTCTAAGGAGTCAATATGTGTCCATTTTGTTCGCTAGCAAAGTGAAACTGTTCTAAGAACACTCGCAGTGTCCGGGGAGTGTTCGTAGGGGGTGTCCTGAGGACGCTGTCCGTATTGTTCTCTGTCAAGTTGAATGTGTTCTAAGAACACATGCGGTGTCCTGAAATGTTCGCAAATAAACAAAATGGGGGTGTTCTGAAGACGTTTTTTAGAACACTCCCGATGTCCTGAAATGTTTGTAGGGGGTGTTCTGAGGACGCTGTCCGTATTGTTCTCTGTCAAATTGAATGTGTTCTAAGAACACTCGCGGTGTCCTGAAATGTTCGCAAATAAACAAAATGGGGGTGTTCTGAAGACGCTTCTAAGAACACTCGCAGTGTCCGGGGAGTGTTCATAGGGGTGTCCTGAGGACGCTGTCCGTATTGTTCTCTGTCAAGTTGAATGTGTCCTAAGAACACTCGTGGTGTGTTGAATGTGTCCTAAGAACACCCGCGGTGTACTGAAATGTTCGCAAATAAACAAGATGGTGGTGTTCTGAAGACGCTTCTAAGAACACTCGCAGTGTCCGGGGAGTGTTCGTAGGGGGTGTCCTGAGGACGCTGTCCGTATTGTTCTCTGTCAAGTTGAATGTGTCCTAAGAACACTCGCGGTGTCCTGAAATGTTTGCAAATAAACAAAATGGGGGTGTTCTGAAGACGCTTCTAAGAACACTCGCGGTGTCCCGGGAGTGTTCGTAGGGGGTGTCCTGAGGACGCTGTCCGTATTGTTCTTTGTCAAGTTGAATGTGTCCTAAGAACACTCGCGGTGTCCTGAAATTTTCGCAAATAAACAAGATGGTGGTGTTCTGAAGACGCTTCTAAGAACACTCCCGGTGTCTGTGGAGTGTTTGTAGGGGGTTTCCTGAGGACGCTGTCCGTATTGTTCTTTGTCAAGTTGAATGTGTCCTAAGAACACTCGCGGTGTCCTGAAATGTTCTCAAATAAACAAGATGGTGGTGTTCTGAAGACGCTTCTAAGAACACTCCCGGTGCCCTGGAATGTTCGTAGGGGGTGTCCTTAGGACGCTGTCCGTATTGTTTGTTGTTAAGTTGAAAGTGTTCTAAGAACTATCGCGTTGTTCTGAAATGTTCGTAGGGGGTGTCCTGAAACCGGTGTCCGTATTGTTCAAAGTGTTCTAAGAACACTCACATTGTTCGCGGACATTAAAAGTTTCCCATAGATCATAGTTGAAATGTTTGACTCTATGGATGTGATATGCTGCAGTGGTTGTTGCCAGGGCATAGAGTCTTGGGTGCATGGCCATTTGGCCATGCACCCAAGACTCTATGCCCTGGCAACAACCACTGCAGCATATCACATTCATATTTGCTTATAACTTTGGGTGAAAAACAAATGTATAAGGAACAAAGGTATTAGATACTATGGATGTGATATGCTGCTGTGGTTGTCCTTATTATTGATTACTGTTTGGTCTAGTAATGGGAGTCCATGTTTTTCTTCTTCATTTCTGTGATAAAAGAAAATAGCATGTTAGTATTAGTATTTTGTAATGACTTATTACATTGTATAAGCAATATACTTTTATTTTTTTTCGACCCTCATATTTAGTAGAGTACAAATCAGAGTACTGTGCAATTTGCTCAGTTTCTGTATTTGTTGCTAAAATCATTGGGTCTGTGGGAGAAAAAAAATCCATGTTGGATTAAAAAAAAAACCTTTTCCTGTTATGCTACAGTTTATTTGTTTGTTTGTTTTCAGTATTCACTTGTTGTTTCTGGCTAATGCTTTATACTTTGCTTTGTTGTATTTTTTTTTGGAGCAGTAACAGATTCTTCATTTGTTTTGATATTATAAAATTTTGGAGCAGTTAGATACCAATTGGTGTATTCTAACTGTCTATTTTTTTAATATATTTTAGTGGTTTTGATTTATCTATTTGGATATTGTTAAATTTTGGGACAGTTAGATACCAATTGGCGTATTCTAACTGTGTATTTTTTGGTCTAATTTACTGGTATTCATTTATCTGATTAGTTGTTGTAGAATCTTTGAGCTGTTAGATAGCTTTTGGAGTATTCTAACAGTTTATATTTTTTAACACAAATTTACTTAAAGGTTTAAATACAGTTTATTTATCAAATTTTGGTTTTAAGAACATCAAGTAAGCGTTTGTAAGATTTGCTGGTAATCTCTGCTTTAGAGTAATGGTACTATCATTACATTCAAACCATCCACATTTCTTTTTTATATATGCAGTGTAGTGCCCTGAATTGGTTGTGGCTCCTGCGTGGTAGATTATACCTATTGTTGTGAAGGTTTTCTTACCAAGTGATATTTGACCATGTGTGAATCCAGTCAGCTTTCAGTTGTTTTTGGTACCATCTGCATTGTAACGTAGAAGCATTAGTATTACGTATTTACTATGTGTTTGTATTACTAACGTGGAGCGATTATCTGAATTGCAGGTAGAGCATAATCTACCATGGTTTGCATTTTGTACAAGTTGCTGAAATGGAATGGATTCACAATTTGGTATTGATATATATATGAAGCGTTCATTGGGGATTTCTTCTTGTGTCACATTGTTGGAGAAAGTGCATGTATGTTTCCACAAGTATGAAATCTGAAAGGTTTCATTTATAGGTATGTTTTTGTTTTCCAGTACTTGTAGTAAGTACATTAGAAATTCTTGTGGATCTTCCTGTGAGTTTATAGTGAATTTCACCATTCCAGCAAGTAGTCCAATTGTTGTCTTATTCCAAAAACACTATATGTGTTGTCAGGATTGTTTGTTGCATTTCTGTGAAGTACTAACATTTGCAAACACAATGGGTCTGTACTGTGTAAGTAAATGTTGTCAACAATTGGTGGTAATTGAAATAGAATATTCATTGCTACATTTGCATAGCAACTTAAACCAACTATATTTGAGAATTTAAATGGTCCAGGTAGTTCTGTATCTAACTGCTTTTTTTGGAGTTTGTCTTCCTTCTTTAAAGAAGTACCTGGTTTACTTTCTCTAATTCATTCTTTTTTGTTTGTGGTACTTGATGAAGTATTAGTTTCTTTTACTCTCTTTGGATTATTTGCAGTGACGTCCTGTTGCATTTCTGTTTGATTTAGTTTTCTTTTACAACGTTTTAGTTTTTGTGGAACAGAATATGTGTTTAGATGGGGGGTGTATAGTGAGCGAAGTCTATTATATTCTAAAATGCAAGGAATATCAGCGTTTCCTTTACTTGCATCAAAGTTGATTAGAAATAGACCGTCAAGTGTACGTAAGCGTGATAGTGCTACGTAGCTCATGCCTTCTTTAAAGACTGTGTTAGCAATATCTATCATTGCTTTGTCTAGGGTAAGACCTTGTGATTTATGAATCGTGACTGCGTATGCAAGAGTTAGAGAAAATTGTTCTCTGCGTACATACATATCTTTGAAGAGAAGGAATCTAGCTGTTGAGCGTCCTTTCCGTTTTACTTCTGAAAGTTTGTCAAAGAGTATATTGACAAACTGAATTTTGTTGTCACGTGGGTATGTTTGAAAGCCAACAACTGTACCCAGTGCTCCATTAACTAGTCCTTGGTGCACGTCAAGGTTACGTTTAAGCATTACTCTGCAATTTAAGGATAATTTTAACATCTTTTCTAAGCCTGCTGTGTTTGAGATTGATTTTTCTAAATTATTTAGTCTTGTTGTGGCTTGGTCACACATGGGTAGTGTCATACCATGTACATCTAGTTTGTCTGTGGCGCTAATTTCCATTATTGGTTGCATTTCTTTACTTAACATTATTTCATTGAATTTGAGACAGCTTGCAAGAGTTGGCATTAAGGCCATACAATTGACATTTTTGTGGGCTAATTGTTCCATAAAATCTGTAGCACATGCATTATCGCCATAAAGTGCATTAATGTGCCGGGTTTTCAATGTTGCTTCTGCTTCTTTAGAAAGTATACCAACTCTCAAACTTTTTAAAATGTTGGCATAAGTTAGATCTGCAGATTGGCGCATGTTTTCTGTTAATTCTCTGTATTCGACATGTTGCCAAAGGTTGACATTTCCAATGCTGCCAACAGTTTTACGGCAGAGTTTGTGCCCTAATGTTTTAAAAATAGGTTCACCTTTTACTGGTGTTAATTGAAGCAGATCTCCAAAAACAATAATGTGTTTTCCTGCAAAGAGCTCTTCATAGTCTGTTTTGAGTACTTCTTGTAATCTGAGGTGAATCAAAGCTAACATCAGGTTGGAGACCATGCTCACTTCATCTATTAGTAGCATTTTCATTTGTTTCAATACTCTGCGTAATTCCATTGCAGCTTCTGCAGAAAGTTTGTAATAGTCTAATTTGTTCTGGTGTTCCACTGGTAATAGTAGTAATCGGTGTAATGTCACACCACCTATGTTGTAGGCAGCTAAACCTGTTGGGGCAGTGACAACAGCTGACAGTTTGTTGTTTGTCAATTGTTGAGGGAACTTACTAAAGATTTTGATTAGGAATGTTTTGCCAGAACCAGCTTCACCACTGACGTACAGTAGTATAGGTTTATAATTATGGCAGGAACATTCTTTATTTTCATGTTTTATACCATGTGAAATTTGTTTTGTTACTTCTTGAAAAATGCTACTTTGCTCATTGTTTAGTTTTGATTGTAGTATAGTTAAGTCTTCCTTATCTTCATACTGACACATGGTGTTTTCTACTTCTATCATAGCTAATTCTGCCTCATTTGTTATTAGTGGTTCTCCCAGTGGTTCTTGGCTTCCTGTTACAGAAGGTTGACTACTGTCAGGAGTATCCTTATCTAGTTGTGCTTGGAGTTCTTCTTCATGTTGCTGTTCATTGTGCAACATTGTTTTGTACTGTGTAAAGTTTACATCAGTTATAGTGCTTTCATTTGCTTTGAAAGCATCCTCATATGAGTCATAGTTATCTAGTAATTGTTCTTCTTTTCTCCATGGTTTGAAGAGTTGTAGCAGGGACATGTAATATACTTCTTTATGTTGAGGAGTCTTCAATGTAAATTTGATATGATTAATTAAATTTGGTTTAGTGAGTTTAACTAAGCTGCCTTCACAGTCTGTCACTCTATATTTACCTTTTTTTTCATCAGGTTTCATATTATTTTTGTATGTGTAGTTTTGTGCTATTTGGTATAGACACATGTTTTCCAAAGTATTACTTCTGTTTGGGTAGTATGTGTCCAATACATTGTTTTTTAAAATGTTTGGCTATTGTTTCTATATCTTCATATGATTTTAGAACTATTTTTTCTATATTTAGCTGGACCAAGACTTAGCCATACTATATTTTCAGATTTACCATACAATGAAGTACCAGTTACACAATCAGCTGCTACATAAGATCCACATTCTCTATGGGTGAGCATTTTTATGCCCAAGCTGTATAATTTCTGAGATACTGTTTTATCTGATGACAGGTCATTCCAGAGGTCTTGGAGCTCTGTCTTTTCTGCTTTAGTTAAGCATGCTGTGACATATCGTGCAACTGCAGTAGAATTGTCTGCAATGTACTGCACATCTTTGTTTTCATTCCATAAGTGGGCAATGATTGCATTATAATCATTGATATATTTTTCTTCTTCTTTTCTTTTTATGTAATATGTATTTTTAGGTGACTTGCCTTTAACATTATGTCTAACTGAAGACATGAGGTTGTTTACTTGACCTATATTTGTAACTGGTCTAGGGAAACCAAATCGGAATTTGGTGTAGTATTTGCCTTTGTTTTTGTATTTGCGACGACAATATTTTCCACATTTGTGTCTTTGAAAATGTAAAATCTGTGCACGCAGATCACTATTTGTGGCTTCTGATGGAATTTCAAAAGTGACATATTTTTCAATAAACTGTAAAACAGTGGCATCACTGTCTTGACCAAATTTAGGAGCATCTTTAATCCATAAAAGCATGTGGATATGTGGTGCTCCTCTGGCTTGGTATTCTTTTCTCCAAAAGAAGTGTTGCACTTCTCCAAGGGGAGGAACAGTTTTATTACAAATAAAATGTAGCATAGCAATGAAGCGATGGTGAAAATATCTTGAAACATTAACAGGATCCAAAGAACAAAGTTCTCCAGGTGTTAGAATATCTATGTTTGTTTTGTTTTTATTTGATATGCGTAGGAAATCATGTAAATCTTCCCATGCATATTCTGCACAACTTAATGTAACAAACCAAGTGGGTGGGGCAAGGTTTCTGATCATACAACGTACATCCCCATGACGTCGAAACCAGTACTCTTTAGTACCACGCATATTTGCTAATAGATTTGTAATATTTGATTGTAAAACCTCATCCTTTTGTTGCACTTTATCTAATAATTGTGTAGCTGTCATATTTTGAAAGTGTGATCCTGATTCTAATATGTGTGCAACTCCGTAACATAAAGTTGCTAGTTCACTTTCAAAGAGTAGGTGGAATATGTATTCCACATTTTGTTTAAATCTGGGATCTTTAGAATACATCCGTAATGAGCGGTATTCTGAAGCTGATATTTGAATAGGTCTATCATCATACCTTCCTCCTTTGCCAGTAGGAAAGAGTAGAGGAAAAGCACGTGCTTCTATACTTTTTTCCCATATACTGATTGGCGATCCTATTGTTTGACGCATTTGGTAAGTTTCCAGTACATCTTGTACAGTGTCATTACAGTGCAAATGATGAATTGTATAATGGTCTAAAGTATTTGATATTGTAGCAGGATCTAGTAGCTCAAGTTGACCAGCTTCTTGTGTTTCTTGAATTATTTCAGTTGTATCTTTCAAGTTTTCTTCAATATTAATTTCTTTGTAATATTCATTATTCTCTTTAAGATATTGGAAGGCTTGTCTAACTTTATATAAATCTACCAGCTGTTGCCATATTTTTTTGTCTTTTGTAGGTACTCCATTTATTAATATAATTAAAGATTGGTGCATTGGACGTTG
The DNA here is from genome assembly GCF_040938575.1 of Ambystoma mexicanum. Classification (NCBI taxonomy): domain Eukaryota; kingdom Metazoa; phylum Chordata; class Amphibia; order Caudata; family Ambystomatidae; genus Ambystoma; species Ambystoma mexicanum. The sequence continues at coordinate 1,267,843,501 of NC_090937.1, read as the reverse complement.
CACTCCTAGAGAACGCACATTTTCTTTTAGATTTAATGGTAAATAAACTACTTTTCCACGAATGCCTTTTACCAATTCAGAGGGAGGTAATTTTGCTGTTTTTGGTTGAAGGCGTATTGTTGCTTGAAATGGGTGTACTGTTTGAATTATGATGCTCTCATATAAATTAAGTTGTTGTAGAGGTTTTGGTGCTGGGTATAATTCCAAATTATTTGTGATAGAACGTGAAGGAGTTTGGTTGTTGTCAAGTTTTGTAGTGCAATAACTGCAAAGTATTAAGGGCTCAGTTATTTCATATTTGTTTTCTGCTAAAAGGTAGAGAGCTAATTAAAACCATTTAGACTCTTCATTGTCTTCTATTTTGTATGATAGGTCCAGTTTTTGTGTTACTTTTATAAAAAATTCTACGGCAACATACACATACATGGTTTGGTACTTCAGCTGATGTGCTTTTACATTTTAGTATTTCTTTTTTGTATGTGTTTAGCAAAAGGTTGCCATGTGTAGAATTGTTGCTTAATTGGTTTAAAGCTATTTCATTCTGTAAATGGCTTTCACTTCCAAAATATTTTTTCTGGATATAGTGAATTTCTTCGAGTAGGTCTTTTGCTGTACCATGTAGAAGGATGTTATTTAACTTTGCTAGTGATAAAGCAGGACTTTTAGCATAGTACAGTTTATAGACTAGATTTCTTATAGTTGAATGATGTGTTGATATCCTTTTGATATCATGGAAAGTGGTTTTACACTTAGGTCCTGTAATGCAGGCCAATGAATGTCCTTGTAGTCCTGTGTACTTGCGCACTGGACAGGTATCTATATTTTGCAGCAATTTAATTTTGATTTTGTCTTTGCTTTTTACATATTTATTGAGGAATTGGCGTAAAGATTTGAAACATTGTTTGGGAATGTTACACATTGACGTGCATGGCCATTTGTACACTAGACGTTCTGATTCAGTTGAATGGAGGGGTAATTCTAAGTTTTCAGGGCATATTTTTGTAAGGAGTACTTCTTGTTCCATTATGGTATTATTCACTTTTTCATAACCTCGACCACTGCTATTTATGGCAATTGTATTTGTTTGCTTTTGTTTGTACGCTTCTTCATTAAAATATGGTACTGTGCTCGTAGTGTGATTCCATTCACCTCCGCAGATACTTAAGAAGTTCCTTCTGTTGACATTTCGCTTATTGAGAAGTCTTTTTTGTAATTTAGTTATTAGTTTTGTTAGTGGTTTCATTTTGTTTAACAGTAAAATAAATACATTTCTTTTGAGAAGAATTGCACTGTCCATCAATGCTTCTAAGATTAATTTCCTACGATAGGTTTTAAGCTTTGAACCTGATTTCTCTCCTGTTTTTATAAGATTTTGAAGGACTTTGTGACGTTATATTTTGGTTAAAATACTTTTCTTGGTATGCTTACTTTGCACTATATTAAAATTTGAAGAAGTAGTTTTATCTGTACTGATAGCTGATTTTCTGTTAATTGTTTTTTGGTTTGTTTTACATTTCGATAGAGGAAGCGAAGTTGTTGTACTTGAAACTTCTTGTGTTTCACTAAATGATTGTATTAGCTGTTTTGTTTCAACTTTTTTTACAAATTCTGCTAGAGATGGATGCTTATGTTGGACACCTTTATTTTCATTTGCTCTACTTTTGCGTTGCTTTCTACGGACTTGACTTTTGGTAGGCATTCTTTAGGGTCTGTTGAAAAAAATAAAGAAGATATGGGTTGGGGTGTTCTGGAATGTATGTGTGCTGTGTGCATGAGTGTTTGAGTAAGATGATAAAGATGTATGTAATGGTGTGTGATTGTGCATTGGGAACTAAAACTAGTAGGGATAGGTATTCTTGAATTTATGTGTTACTAAACTGGGGTTCAGATGACAAAAAAAAAGTAAGCTAGCGGTGTGGAAAAATACAAATAGTAAATCTAATGTATACAATTAAAACAGTTGTTTGTTCTATAATATGAAAATTGTAGTGGTTCAGTTGGCTAATTTGTGTGTCCAAAAATAGAAATTTGTGGGCCATTCTGGCTGTAAATCGCTGTTTAAGACATGGAAATTTTTGGACAAAATGGTACAAAATCTCTATTTTTAGAAACCAAAATAGCTCGTATTAATGTTATAGTATATTTCATTAATATTACAAATATTATGGTGAAATTTTACTTACTTTTTTTTTAAATTAACAGGTAACTTCTTAGTTTTTCTTTCTTCTTCGAATTCGGCTGCTTCTTTTCAGGAAACTGGTCTTCACTGCAATTGTAAAAGGTTCAAATTAGTAAATTTGTTTGTATATAGCAGTGTTTTTAATTTAGATATTGATTTTTTTAATTGAAATCCTCAGTGCCTTCTATAAAACCATTAAACTAATTTATTTACATAAGATACATTGCATCAGTTCAGTACATATGATATGTTCTTAATGAACAAATTGCATTGAATGACTAACTGTAGCAAAAAAAAACATATCTTTACTATGTCTTGTGAAATTTATAATATATTAGTGAATACCACTATTTCTGTAAGTAAACTGTTCTAGGTAATAGTGCCTCAATGTCATGTCTAATTTAAAGTAATTAAGTAAATAAATAAATAAATAAAAACAAAAAATATGAAATTGTATAAGTATTTTTATAAAGGTTTAAACATAGATTGTGTTTGCATGCAATTTTGTTTGAATATATGTAGTCTATATATTTCATTTAAAAAATGTTAGTTTAACATTATTTGAGTGTGTGTGTTTAAAGAAAGTAAAAAGTATAAAGGTTTATAAGTGATAGTTGATTTTAGGAAATTGAAAAAAGTACAGTAAATTCATTTTACAGATTTTACAAGGTAAAAGTCTGTTTGAAAATGTGTTCATCTACTATACAGAAAATATGCATACCTGAAGTTTGTGTTCATGCATATGGATATGCATGGAGCTGCAAGTAGAAATCTTGAAGACTTGTACAGTATTTCTGGTAGATGCTGCTTGCCAATGATATGACACTTGTACTCAGAGAGATTCAGAGTACATTTGCAGTGCTGATCTATGATGATGCAGTTAGATGTAGAGGTCTTGAATGTGATTGGTGCATGGTCATGTGATTTTTGAGGTACATCCAATGAGGGAATGCAGAGAGAGTGTAGTGGAAATGGTAGAAGGGCTGTTCATGTTACGATATGTCCGCAGACATGGCGGTAGTTCGCGGACAACGGGAGTTACATCTGGGGATTTTTGGGTTCAGAAGTCATGCAAATGAGAATAAGCACTGAAAGGGATTGGTCAGGAAAGTTTGGTGGGTGTGTTGTGCCAGGAGAGATTTTCTCAGATACTCTTTTTGCTGAGAGAAGAAAAGATAACTATGGCTGTGTGTTTCAGAAAACAGATTGTTTGGATTTTAGGAGATTTGTGGATATATTGTTGAAGGTGCATGCAGAAAGCTGTGGAGTAGCTGTAGATCTTGGATTCCCACATGTGGAAGTACACTGGCATGGAGTACGTGGAATGAAGTGGTTGGACTTGCTACCTCTCTGTGCTACTTTGGAGACAGAGCAACATCCAGACATAATTGTAATTCATTGTGGAGGGAACAGTTTAGGACATGTGACTGGAATTTTTTTGCAATTTGCTATGAAAGAAGGACTTAGGAAGGTTATGGACATGTTTCCTAATTCTCAAGTGATATTTTCACGGATTACGCAGAGACAAATGTGGCTTCGTTCTTCGTCATTTGGTCCACAAATGGAAAAAGCAAGGCGCTATGTTAATAAGGCTGTTTGTGGCTTTCTAAGAGATTTTGGCATGTCTTCTTTTCACAATGAAAATATTATGTTTTGTAGTGCATACATTTTTCGCAGAGATGGAGTCCATCTTACTTATGCTGGCAATCAGATTTTTCTGAGAAATGTACAAAATGCATTGCAACCTTTTTTGGAATTGCAACAACAATTTTGAAGTAGATGTTAAGCATTTACAATTTTTGACTTACAAACACCACCCAAAGGCTCTTTTCAGAGCCACCACTTCTTTCCAGAGAAAATTACAATGTTTGTGATGGAGTAGCAACCCAATTTTTTTAATGTTCGCGAACTGTCCCCAGACTTCTAAAAAATACAAAGAGCCCTGCTTCATTTTGTTTTCACTTCTATTTTTTAACTGAGAAATGCGGCTCTGAAAAGAGCCTTATTTTTTTTGGATTTTTGTAATTTTGTTCTCGTGCTCTGAGACGATAGTCTCAAAAGCACTACGAAGTCACTCCCTCCTGCAGAGTACTGTGTCACAGTACATACATACAACTGTGACCCTCGAAAGGTAAGGGTCATCAGCATTCTGTATGGCCTGTGAGGCAGCTTGAGAAAGACGCAGTCCCACAGAGGTGGTCCTTGTGGTGACAGGATCAGAAACAGAGGATGAAGTAGAGGAAATCAACCTGCTACATTCTTCGCAAGGTACAACCCTGCAAATAGCCCCAGAGTGAAATGACCTCAGGTGTCGCTTCATAGTAGTGGTCCCAAAGCTGTAGTTACCGTGCTTCCCGCGACTGAGTATCATTTTGCACTCATTGCAGGTAACATGGTTCGCACGAGCCTTAGGACCATTCCCATGAATGGTAAATAACCGCCACACCCAAGACTCATGCCTAGTGCGGGTAGTAGGGATTTCCTCTACCTCATTCTCATCATCCTCTTCTTCCTCCTCCGCATCCTCAGTCCTGTTCCCCTCTTCAGGCCCTTGGGGAGGTGGTGGTGGTGGAGGGGGTGGCGGTGGTGCTGAAGCAGGTGCAGCACCAAGTAGCAGTTCAGCAGCCAAGGATGCCATCTCGATGATGGTGTAGTCTGCAGGTGGCAGCAAAAATCACTGTGTTCTGAAGAATAGCCAGAAACACAATGGGAATAAGCTCTTGGGCGTGGTCTTTTATAGGGGTGCTTGTGCGCGGTCCGCGGATATGCGCACTGTGCGCGGACAGATCGAACACAAAGAAATGATTGGAAAGTTTCAAAAGGTATATAGAAACTCAAGATTGCTATGTGGGACTTGTGGCATGGTGAGATTTTATTGAAAAATATTATGGATTAACTGAAAATGTACTTTTAAATTGTTCGGGTACAAGAACAGTGTCGGCATTTCAGGACACACGATGAGCGTGGGCGCGGTCATATGATCTGTTTGCGAACTAGTCTGCGAAGGAAGCGCCTGTCCGCAGGACACCAAGTGCATGGAGATTGGTTAGCGCATGCGCATTGATGTCCTACGGACACTGTTCGGATTCTGAAGTAATTAAAAGTGCGTCACAGGTGAAACGAACATTTCAGGACACCGCGTGTGTTCTTAGAACAGTTTAAACTTGGTAGCGAACAGTAAGGACAGATATAGTGTTCTTCAGGACACGTGTAATTTAGTTTATGTACGAACATTTCAGGACACCAATTGTGTTCTTAGAACAGTTTCAATTGGGTAGCGAACACTACGAACAGTTGTACTGTTGTTCAGGACAAATCATTTTTGTTTATTTACGAACATTTCAGGACACCAATTGTGTTCTTAGGACAGTTTTAAGTTGATAGCGAAAATTACGGACAGATATAGTGTTCTTTAGAACACTTTAATTTTTGTTTCTTTACGAACATTTCAGGACACCACGTGTGTTCTTAGAACAGTTTCAACTTGCTAGCGAACAGTATGAACAGGTGTGGTGTTCTTCAGGACACCTCCATTTTCGTTTATGTACGAACATTTCAGAACACTCGCACTGTCTGCGGACACTTTTATTGTTTTTAAAAAAAAAACGGAAACTATTCACAATACAATATAAAAATTAAACTTTATTTAACATATATTAATAATTTATGACAGAGAAGGTGAGGCAGAAACAGAAACAAAAACAGGAGAATTTGGGGTTTCAACATGATTGGTATTAGGTGAAGAAGGGATGGAAATCTCATCAAAACGTTTTGGATTATGGAGAGGGTTTGGGGATAATTGATACTTGTCCCTCCTCACCATTTCCTATGGTGAGGAGGGACAAGTACATGTGGGGCAATGGTATGACGTTTTTGTTTTAAAATGATCTTCAACAAAAGTTTTCAAATTATTAAAATTGGTCAACAGTAAATCAATTTTTTCTTTTATGTTGTCAAGCGTGTTTTCCATAACAGCTTCTTCAGAGGTAGTTTCTATTTTGTTATGCTCTGTAAAAAATATATATATATATATATGTTAAATGTATACAAAATAATAATATTTAAATGGTTTATATTATAAAGTGTTTACCATTAGTTTCACTATCTTGTGACATTTCTTCATGTGGGAAATTGTCCTCTAGCCATTCCAGAGTACTAGACATTTCTGTGAGAAAAAAAAGAAAAGATAATATATTTTTAATCTAATACAGAAAGTTTATAAATATATGAGTAAAATGAAGTACACTTACTATTTCTGGTAAGATAAGTCCTATGTATTCAGTGGGTCTGGTCTTGTTCTCAGTTCTGTTGTGTCTGTGAGGTAATTATGTTGGAAGCCAATTTATGTTCTTGTGGTATATTCCATTTCAGAACATATTGTATTTAAATGAATGGTTAGTGTGTTACATATATGGGTTACATTTCTTATGTATTACTATATTTAATGTGTTTGTGTGCTGATTTTTGAATTTGTTAAATGTTCTTATATTATGATATAACAATCAAACATACCCCCCCACCCCCCCACAGTTTTTAGGTAGTGGTACTGTTCTCCGAACATGTCCGCGAACATTAAATAAGTTTGCGGACATCACGTTCATAAGAAGAGATCTAGTCAGTTCCATATGACATGTACATAAAGTCAAAGTCATTATTGTTAAGTTTTGCTACTAAAAAACTATGAAATTCAGTGAAAAAACGTTGTTAAAGGGACGTTATGGTTAAGTTGCGCTACTAAAACCTATGAAATTCAGTGAAAAAAACTTTGTTAAAGGGACTTTATGGTTAAGTTGCGTTACTAAAAACCTATGAAATTCAGTGAAAAAATCTTTGTTAAAGGGACGTTATGGTTAAGTTGCGCTACTAAAAACCTATGAAATTCAGTGAAAAAACGTTGTTAAAGGGACGTTATGGTTCCAAGTAAAACCGAAAAACCCTTGAAATTCGCCAGTTATGGTAAGCTAAGCAACCATAACTCGCCCCACCACCGTGCACTGCTAAGACTAACACCCAGGACATCAAAGATGACATCACAAATGTCATTGATGACATCACTGATGACATCACATGTCTGGCTCACTATTTTTTCTTTTGCTGACATATCTAGGCCACATGGTTTTCTTCAGTAACAGTCAGAAACTAAGAATTTTATTTTATTTGTAGACATATCCTTCTAGTAGGTTATTACAGTAATTCCCTTAGAGTACAGTCACATCATATGAAACATATACATATGGGAAAACACAAGCTTGAAAGACAGCAATCCTTTTTGTGCATAAAGATAATCACTAGACTTATGAGCACTTTCTGATAGTTCTGTTGTTTTTTTTTATGGCTGTACTTTCCCTGTATATGGTCATATTTGTATACATTGTACTCACACTACTTTCCTTAGGGTCCAATCACATCAAGTGATACATATACATAGGGTAAATAGCAGCTTTGAAACAGAGCAATCATTTATTTGCATGAAACTAATCAGTTAAGTTATGAATTGTTTCTGCTACTACTTGTGCTTTTTTGCTAACTTCACTTTCCCTGTATGTACCCATATTGGTATGTGTTGTTGTGTCTTTGAGGCCGATTCATGGAATAATTAGCGCGGCGCAAGTAGCCAAAAACGTGCGAATCGCAGTGGAATAGCGAAAATCGCAGTGCAAGTGCGAAAATCGCACGAAAAGCAGCGCACATCGATTCATGGAAGGCCGTTCGCGAGAAAACCATCGGATGTGCAATAATAAAGTGCACGGCGCACGTTAGCACACAGGCCATCTAACTGCGTGCGCCAGGTCACAGCGAAAATCGCACAGGCCACAGCGAAAATCGCACATAGCGCGGCGCACGCTACAAAAGTAGGCGGAACACGGGGCGTAACACTCGGAATGGGGAACAACTTGCCAAAATGTGGGCGTCACGGGGGAAGTACAGGGTACAAGTGCGCGGAACGCCCACACGCTCGCCTACAACACGTATTCATGGAATAGAATAGGGCAAAAAAGCGCACGCTCAAACCAGCGCACAGGCACAAACACGACCGCCACAAGAAACCAGGCGGTAGCGTCTCTGCGCCTGTAAGAAATGTGCGCCAAAAGGTGCGGCAAAAAATAGCACCTATATACTGCCATAATGAATGTCCCATATTGTGGCCCTCCAGGACAAATGACGTGCAAAGGGGTACCTACAAACACGGACACCCGCTGACAAAAAATACGTGTGCGTGTATACCGGGGTGCGCGGGAAGTCTCACACGCGAATTGGCAGGGCATGTGAATTCCAGGGGTGCGCGGGAAGTTCCACACGCAATTTGGCCGTGTACGTGGATTTCAGGGGTGCGCGGGAAGTTCCACACGCGATTTGTCAGGGTACGTGGATTTCAGTGGTGCGCGGGAAGTTCCACACGCGATTTGGCCGGGTACGTAGATTTCAGGGGTGCGCGGGAAGTTCCACACGCGATTTGTCAGGGTACGTGGATTTCAGGGGTGTGCGGGAAGTTCCACACGCGATTTGGCCGTGTACGTGGATTTCAGGGGTGCGCGGGAAGTCCCACACGCGATTTGGCCGGGTAAGTGGATTTCAGGTGTGCGCGGGAAGTTCCACACGCGATTTGTCAGGGTACGTGGATTTCAGTTGTGCGCGGGAAATTCCACACGCTCCCAGGTATTCCCTGTACACCCTCCACGGCCCCTGCAGGCAGCACACACCACAGGGGACTACCCTGCACACCTGCTCATGTCACCCAGCACCCCCACCCCCCAGCATCCAGGGGCACCCTCCACCAGGCCCCCACTCATGTCCCCCTGCACCCCCACCCCCCAGCATCCAGGGGCACCCTCCACCAGGCCCCCACTCATGTCTCCCACCCACCCCCACCCCCCAGCAGTGCAGGGGCAGCCTCCACCAGGCCCCCACTCATGTCCCCCTGCACCCCCACCCCCCAGCATCCAGGGGCACCCTCCACCAGGCCCCCACTCATGTCTCCTACCACCCCCACCCCCCAGCCACCAGGGGCAGCCTCCACCAGGCCCCCACTCATGGCCCCTATCACCCCCACCCCCCGGCCACCAGGGGCAGCCTCCACCAGGCCCCCACTCATGTCTCCCACCACCCCCACTCCCCAGCCACCATGGGCAGCCCCCACCAGGCCCCCACTCATGTCTCCCACCCACCCCCACCCCCCAGCCACCATGGGCAGCCCCCACCAGGCCCCCACTCATGTCTCCCACGCACCCCCACCCCCCAGCCACCATGGGCAGCCCCCACCAGGCCCCCACTCATGTCCCCTATCACCCCCACCCCCCAGCCACCAGGGGCACCCTCCACCAGGCCCCCACTCATGTCTCCCAACACCCCCACCCCCCAGCAGTGCAGGGGCAGCCTCCACCAGGCCCCCACTCATGTCTCCCACCACCCCCACCCCCCAGCCACCAGGGGCACCCTCCACCAGGCCCCCACTCATGTCTCCCACCACCCCCACCCCCCAGCCACCAGGGGCACCCTCCACCAGGCCCCCACTCATGTCTCCCACCACCCCCACCCCCCAGCAGTGCGGGGGCACCCTCCACCAGGCCCCCACTCATGTCTCCCTGCACCCCCACCCCCCAGTATCCAGGGGCACCCTCCACCAGGCCCCCACTCATGTCTCCCACCACCCCCACCCCCCAGCAGTGCAGGGGCACCCTCCACCAGGCCCCCACTCATGTCTCCCACCACCCCCAGCCCCCAGCAGTGCAGGGGCACCCTCCACCAGGCCCACACTCATGTCTCCCACCACCCCCAACACCCAGCCACCAGGGGCACCCTCCACCAGGCCCCCACTCATGTCTCCCACCACCCCCACCCCCTAGCCACCATGGGCAGCCCCCGCCAGGCCCCCACTCATGTCCCCTATCACCCCCACCCCCCAGCCACCAGGGGCACCCTCCACCAGGCCCCCACTCATGTCTCCCACCACCCCCAGCCCCCAGCAGTGCAGGGGCAACCTCCACCAGGCCCACACTCATGTCTCCCACCACCCCCACCACCCAGCCACCAGGGGCACCCTCCACCAGGCTCCCACTCATGTCTCCCACCACCCCCACCCCCTAGCCACCATGGGCAGCCCCCGCCTGGCCCCCACTCATGTCCCCTATCACCCCCACCCCCCAGCCACCAGGGGCACCCTCCACCAGGCCCCCACTCATGTCTCCCTCCACCCCCACCCCCCAGCAGTGCAGGGGCAGCCTCCACCAGGCCCCCACTCATGTCTCCCACCACCCCCACCCCCCAGCCACCAGGGGCACCCTCCACCAGGCCCCCATTCATGTCTCCCACCACCCCCACCCCCCAGCATCCAGGGGCAACCTCCACCAGGCCCCCACTCATGGCCCCTATCACTACCCACCCCCCAGCATCCAGGGGCACCCTCCACCAGGCCCCCACTCATGGCCCCTATCACCCCCACCCCCCGCCACCAGGGGCAGCCTCCACCAGGCCCCCATGTCTCCCACCACCCCCACCCCCCAGCCACCATGGGCAGCCCCCACCAGGCCCCCACTCATGTCTCCCACCCACCCCCACCCCCCAGCCACCATGGGCAGCCCCCACCAGGCCCCCACTCATGTCCCCTATCACCCCCACCCCCCAGCAGTGCAGGGGCACCCTCCACCAGGCCCCCCACTCATGTCCCCCTGCACCCCCACCCCTCAGCATCCAGGGGCACCCTCCACCAGGCCCCCACTCATGTCCCCTATCACCCCCACCCCCCCGCCACCAGGGGCAGCCTCCACCAGGCCCCCACTCATGTCTCCCACCACCCCCACCCCCCAGCAGTGCAGGGGCAGCCTCCACCAGGCCCCCACTCATGTCTCCCACCATCCCCACCCCCCAGCAGTGCAGGGGCAGCCTCCACCAGGCCCCCACTCATGTCTACCACCACCCCCACCCCCCAGCCACCAGGGGCACCCTCCACCAGGCCCCCACTCATGTCTCCCACCACCCCCACCCCCCAGCATCCAGGGGCACCCTCCACCAGGCCCCCACTCATGGCCCCTATCACCCCCACCCCCCGCCACCAGGGGCAGCCTCCACCAGGCCCCCACTCATGTCCCCCTGCACCCCCACCCCCCAGCATCCAGGGGCACCCTCCACCAGGCCCCCACTCATGTCTCCTACCACCCCCACCCCCCAGCCACCAGGGGCAGCCTCCACCAGGCCCCCACTCATGGCCCCTATCACCCCCACCCCCCGGCCACCAGGGGCAGCCTCCACCAGGCCCCCACTCATGTCTCCCACCACCCCCACTCCCCAGCCACCATGGGCAGCCCCCACCAGGCCCCCACTCATGTCTCCCACCCACCCCCACCCCCCAGCCACCATGGGCAGCCCCCACCAGGCCCCCACTCATGTCTCCCACCCACCCCCACCCCCCAGCCACCATGGGCAGCCCCCACCAGGCCCCCACTCATGTCCCCTATCACCCCCACCCCCCAGCCACCAGGGGCACCCTCCACCAGGCCCCCACTCATGTCTCCCACCACCCCCACCCCCCAGCAGTGCAGGGGCAGCCTCCACCAGGCCCCCACTCATGTCTCCCACCACCCCCACCCCCCAGCCACCAGGGGCACCCTCCACCAGGCCCCCACTCATGTCTCCCACCACCCCCACCCCCCAGCCACCAGGGGCACCCTCCACCAGGCCCACACTCATGTCTCCCACCACCCCCACCACTCAGCCACCAGGGGCACCCTCCACCAGGCCCCCACTCATGTCTCCCACCACCCCCACCCCCTAGCCACCATGGGCAGCCCCCGCCAGGCCCCCACTCATGTCCCCTATCACCCCCACCCCCCAGCCACCAGGGGCACCCTCCACCAGGCCCCCACTCATGTCTCCCTCCACCCCCACCCCCCAGCAGTGCAGGGGCAGCCTCCACCAGGCCCCCACTCATGTCTCCCACCACCCCCACCCCCCAGCCACCAGGGGCACCCTCCACCAGGCCCCCATTCATGTCTCCCACCACCCCACCCCCCAGCATCCAGGGGCAACCTCCACCAGGCCCCCACTCATGGCCCCTATCACTACCCACCCCCCAGCATCCAGGGGCACCCTCCACCAGGCCCCCACTCATGGCCCCTATCACCCCCACCCCCCGCCACCAGGGGCAGCCTCCACCAGGCCCCCACCCATGTCTCCCACCACCCCCCAGCCACCATGGGCAGCCCCCACCAGGCCCCCACTCATGTCTCCCACCCACCCCCACCCCCCAGCCACCATGGGCAGCCCCCACCAGGCCCCCACTCATGTCCCCTATCACCCCCACCCCCCAGCAGTGCAGGGGCACCCTCCACCAGGCCCCCACTCATGTCCCCCTGCACCCTCACCCCTCAGCATCCAGGGGCACCCTCCACCAGGCCCCCACTCATGTCCCCTATCACCCCCACCCCCCCGCCACCAGGGGCAGCCTCCACCAGGCCCCCACTCATGTCTCCCACCACCCCCACCCCCCAGCAGTGCAGGGGCAGCCTCCACCAGGCCCCCACTCATGTCTCCCACCATGCCCACCCCCCAGCAGTGCAGGGGCAGCCTCCACCAGGCCCCCACTCATGTCTACCACCACCCCCACCCCCCAGCCACCAGGGGCACCCTCCACCAGGCCCCCACTCATGTCTCCCACCACCCCCACCCCCCAGCATCCAGGGGCACCCTCCACCAGGCCCCCACTCATGGCCCCTATCACCCCCACCCCCCGCCACCAGGGGCAGCCTCCACCAGGCCCCCACTCATGTCTCCCACCACCCCCAACCCCCAGCCACCATGGGCACCCTCCACCAGGCCCCCACTCATGTCTCCCACCACCACCACCCCCCAGCAGTGCAGGGGCATCCTCCACCAGGCCCCCACTCATGTCTCCCACCACCCCCACCCCAGAGCCACCATGGGCAGCCCCCACCAGGTCCCCACTCATGTCCCCTATCACCCCCACCCCCCAGCCACCAGGGGCACCCTCCACCAGGCCCCCACTCATGTCTCCCACCACCCCCACCCCCCAGCCACCAGGGGCACCCTCCACCAGGCCCCCACTCATGTCTCCCACCACCCCCACCCCCCAGCCACCAGGGGCACCCTCCACCAGGCCACCACTCATGTCTCCCACCACCCCCGCCCCCCAGCAGTGCAGAGGCACCCTCAACCTGGCCCCCACTCATGTCCCCCTGCACCCCCACCCCCCAGCATCCAGGGGCACCCTCCACCAGGCCCCCACTCATGTCTCCCACCACCCCCACCCACCAGCAGTGCAGGGGCACCCTCCACCAGGCCCCCACTCATGTCTCCCACCACCCCCACCCCCCAGCTGTGCAGGGGCACCCTCCACCAGGCCCACACTCATGTCTCCCACCACCCCCACCCCCCAGCCATCAGGGGCAGCCTCCACCAGGCCCCCACTCATGTCCCCCTGCACCCCCACCCCTCAGCATCCAGGGGCACCCTCCACCAGGCCCCCACTCATGGCCCCTATCACCCCCACCCCCCCGCCACCAGTGGCAGCCTCCACCAGGCCCCCACTCATGTCCCCTATCACCCCCACCCCCCAGCCACCAGGGGCACCCTCCACCAGGCCCCCACTCATGTCTCCCACCACCCCCACCCCCCAGCCACCAGGGGCAGCCTCCACCAGGCCCCCACTCATGTCCCCCTGCACCCCCACCCCCCAGCATCCAGGGGCACCCTCCACCAGGCCCTCACTCATGTCTCCCACCACCCCCAGCCCCCAGCAGTGCAGGTGCACCCTCCACCAGGCCCCCATTCATGTCTCCCACCACCCCCACCCCCCAGCCACCAGGGGCACCCTCCACCAGGCCCCCACTCATGTCTCCCACCACCCCCACCCCCCAGCATCCAGGGGCACCCTCCACCAGGCCCCCACTCATGGCCCCTATCACCCCCACCCCCCAGCATCCAGGGGCACCCTCCACCAGGCCCCCACTCATGGCCCCTATCACCCCCACCCCCCCACCACCAGGGGCAGCCTCCACCAGGCCCCCACCCATGTCTCCCACCACCCCCACCCCCCAGCCACCATGGGCAGCCCCCACCAGGCCCCCACTCATGTCTCCCACCCACCCCCACCCCCCAGCCACCAGGGGCAGCCTCCACCAGGCCCCCACTCATGTCTCCCACCACCCCCACCACCCAGCCACCAGGGGCACCCTCCACCAGGCCCCCACCCATGTCTCCCACCACCCCCACCCCCCAGCAGTGCAGGGGCAGCCTCCACCAGGCCCCTACTCATGTCCCCCTGCACCCCCACCCACCAGCAGTGCAGGGGCACCCTCCACCAGGCCCCCACTCATGTCTCCCACCACCCCCACCCCCCGGCCACCAGGGGCAGCCTCCACCAGGCCCCCACTCATGTCCCCCTGTACCCCCACCCCCCAGCATCCAGGGGTACCCTCCACCAGGCCCCTACTCATGGCCCCTATCACCCCTACCCCCCCGCCACCAGGGGCAGCCTCCACCAGGCCCCCACTCATGTCCCCTATCACCCCCACCCCCCAGCCACCAGTGGCACCCTCCACCAGGCCCCCACTCATGTCTCCCACCACCCCCACCCCCCAGCCACCAGGGGCACCCTGCACCAGGCCCCCACTCATGTCTCCCACCACCCCCACCCCCCAGCATCCAGGGGCACCCTCCACCAGGCCCCCACTCATGGCCCCTATCACCCCCACCCCCCAGCATCCAGGGGCACCCTCCACCAGGCCCCCACTCATGGCCCCTATCACCCCCACCCCCCGCCACCAGGGGCAGCCTCCACCAGGCCCCCACCCATGTCTCCCACCACCCCCACCCCCCAGCCACCATGGGCAGCCCCCACCAGGCCCCCACACATGTTTAAAAATATGAATGCAAATGAAATGAAACAAACTACAATGCCAATGAAAAAAAGGAAAGGTGCATGTCCGTCCCAAAAAATGAAAAACACAAAATCCAAAAAAAATGTACTTCAAAGTCACATTAAAAATGAAATCAATCCGACAGAAAAAAAATAAAATCCAAACACCATTGCTCCATGGAGAAGAAAAAATAAAATTAAAAAATAAAACAATCCAATGAAGAACTATGTACACAATATCCAAGGGTACATGAGCCCAACTGCACAAAGGAAACCTACTAAAAACCCTAACAAAAAAGCAACTATATACAAAAAGTGGAGCTGTGTCCGTCGCTTCCAAATCATAAGAATAAACAAAGGAAACCTAAAACTAAAGAACTATATACAAAGGCGGCGGGCAAGTCCAGCGGCTCACTCCGTAGTGTTCCGGGCCAGGGCATCATCAAACTCCTCATCTATGTCCCGGAGGCGGTCCTGTTCCATGGCCCCGAGGGTCCGCAGGGACGACGCCATCTGCTCCTCCAACCCCCTGCGGATTGCCTCGAGGCACTCGGCCCGCCTCAGGGCCCTCCGCATGGAGTTCTCCGGCCTGAACATCGTGAGCCTCTCCTCTTCCGCCCTCCGCCGCTCCGCACCTATCTGCTGGCCCAACCGCAGCCACACGGAAGACACTTCCTGTCCTGGATCCTCCTGCCCTCCGGCCGATGCCTGCCCCTCCGATGTTGATGGCCCCGAGCCATGATGCCTCCCACGTTGACTCTGCTGCTGCCTCCGACGCAACTGCCTCTGCCAGCACGACGGCATCCAGGCTGATGGAATCCACCGACGCCGTCGTGCACGTGCCCTGCCTGATGATGCCGGCACATCCTCCATCTGCTGGGGTACAGTTGCTGTGGTGTCCACCCCTGCTTGACCTCCGACTCCCGACTGTGGCAGCGATGGGATCCCCACCGAGCTGGCTGCATAGGTCAGGGCAGGTCCACAGGGGGCCCTGGTGGCATCTGGGCCGGAAGACGGCAAGGAGAACGACTGGCGTATAGCCTCCACAGAGGAGGAGAGGGCCGCCAGATTGGCCGACACATGCAGGAAACCCCCGAACATGGAAGATCCCAATTGGGCCACGTCGGCACGGTGCTCTTCGTGATGATGTGCGTGCTCCTCCCGGGAAGCACGCACGTCATCACGAATTGCACCCGCGCGCATCGCAACCCCAATCAGGACCTTCTCCATACGGACACGGGTCCCCTCGTCCGCAGGTGGAGGGGAGTCAGGTGACATGGACATCCCCTCTACCTGCGGACGGGCCTGGGACGGGGCAACCCTGCTGGTGCATGGTGGTGCACTCAAGGGTCAGGGACAGCGACATGCACAGGCCCCTCCACGGTGACCTGTGCTGCCTCCTGCCCCGGGCCCTGGACTGCACCACTTGCACCAGCAGGGATGCCCCCACCAGGCCCCATGTGTGCCCCTGTGGCGGCCTCCTCCTCCTCTGTGGAAACCACCAACCTGGATGGCTCCTCACCGTCTTCCACCGTAGCAGGCCCCTGTAGGGGCTCACCCACCCCTTCCGCTGCAGCCGTGGGGGCATCCCCGCCGCCTTGCTCCACAGCGCCGTCTCCGCCCTCTTCTTCACTAGCCGCTGCGTAGAGGGAGACAAAGAACACAAGCATCAGGGTACTGTACAATGGTCCCCTAGACAGGAAGCAATAGCAGATGATTACCACTGTCAAAGTACACTTCCATCATGTCCCTCCACAACACATGGGTCGGTCCAGGCAAAACACACACAGTAACAGGCATGGTGCATGCCATGGACATTTCCATACATGTACAATGGACTCTTGAAACATACAATGATATGGAACTCACATGCATCATGGGTCATGCCTATCACATGCACACACTTCACCTCAGTCACATCCATCTGGCCCCATACACCCCAAACACAGCGGATACAAGGGTAACTAGGCTGCATCAGTGAATCTGTGCATTGTCACACACATGTGTCATGCATCCATGGCATGCACAAGACACAGACACGCAGGTCAGGCACACAGACATGGCTACCATATATGTACCTGCCATCAGCACCCATCCCTCACCCCCACCCATGTCCAGGAACAGAGACTGGCATGCTCTCATGTCTAAAATCTGCATAGGGCTCCCCATGTGGCATTTAAACACATGCAACAACCATGTGGTTCACACATTACTGGTCGCACATGCATTACCATGATGTCCCTGCACACATACATGCATACATGGCCTATGTCACACATACAGGCAAGTATCAGAGAACCAGCACACCGCAACATGCCCTGTCTCACACAGCAATGCTTGGACACTTACCGCTCAACTCCAGACGGGTCTCCCTCTCAAGGATCTGGGCGTGGAGCGCTGGGCGTACGTGTTCCAGGACCCTCATCTGGATGGAACTCATGCGGCCCCGGCCCCCCTCCACGAAGCGCCGGGCCTTCACGAGGGTCCTGGACCTCAAGTCCTCCCAGCGCTTCTTGATCTTCTGGACGTCGCGGGTTGCCACCCCCTCCGCGTTGATGGCAACCACACAGTCGGCCCAGATCCTCTCCCGTCCTTCCTTGCTGGTGCGGGACGATCCAAAGAGGGCATCATACTGCCCCAGGACATGCTCCACCAGGACACCAACTTCGGTGGCAGTGAAGCTGGTGCCCCTCTGCCCCTCTGGCCTGGGGTTGCCACTGGTGCCAGATGTGGAAGTGCCCGACATGGCAACCCCAGAGGCAGGTGTGGGTGGGCAACTGGGTCCTGGGGCTGGGCTGTGGAGCGATGTAATCCCAGTCGGGAGTCTTCAGTTCCAGCAGGGGTGGACACAGCAACTGGACCCCTGCAGATGGCTGATGTGCAGGCACCAAATGGCAGGGCACGGTGGCAGCAGGCAGGCAGGCAGCAGCAGATAGCACGTGGGAGGCTGCTCAGGGCACTGGGGGGCAGTAATTCGGCCTTCTGGGCAGGAGCGTTGTCTTCCGTGTGTTTTCGCGTGGCCAGCTTGATATGGAGTGATTTGGCACGTGAAAATCCTGCACGTCAGCGTGAAATTCGAGGAAAGGCCCTTAGCGCGTAAGCGCGTCAGCACGCATACGCGATTCTATTGGACCAAAGGCCCTCAGCGCGTAAGCGTGTCTGTGACGTGACCCGCACGGGTGTTTCCCACACAGCACGTGATGACAGAGCACACGTGGAAAGACTGCACGTCAGAGTGTCATCGCGTGTAATTGGACAGCACGTCAGAGTGTCATCGCGTGTAATTGGACAAAAGTGCGCGTACACGCGATTGGCCTATGTACGTGTATATCAGGGGTGCGCGGGCACTTACACACGCAAGTACGTCAGCGCACCTGTATCCCAGGGTGCGCGGGAATTTCCACACGCTATTGGACTGGGTACTGCATTTCAGGGGTGCGAGGGTCACACGCTCCCCTACAACACGCGCAACGCATAAATTTGCGTGCTAACAAAATAACAAGCTCAGACCCAGGATGAACATACCGTTCCTAGCAGCAGTGGGCGTGGGCTACCAAAGGAGGAGGAGGAGGATAGTCAGGGCCAGAATATTCACACCCAGAACCAGCCTTTTCGGGATGCCTGATGACCAGGTGTATGGGAGGTACAGGTTTCCACCACACATAATACTGGACCTGGTGAGTGAGTGGGAGGATGACCTCACATCACCCACCCTGTGCTCCCAAGCACTCAGCCCCCTGGAGAAGGTCCTCAATGTACTGCACTTCTTAGCCACTGGATCATTTCAGCGGACAAGTGCCATAGTGGGTGGGGTATCACAGGCCACCCAGTCACGCTGCCTACACCAGGTCTTGAACATCATCACTGCACGCCCATCAGTCCGCAGGCACATATACCTGCCCAGAACACCTGCAGAAAGGCATGCTGCCGCCCTGGATTTTTACGGTGTGGCACGATTCCCCAAAGTGCTAGGTGCCATCGACTGCACCCATGTGGCTCTACGTCCCCCCAGGGCATCAGAGCACATCTATAGGAACCGCAAGCACTGGCATGCCATCAACGTGCAGGCAGTATGTAATGCCAAGGGAATAATCACCTCAGTATATGCCAACTATCCCGGCTCCACCCACGACAGCTACATTTACCGAATGTCCACCATAAACCGGGACCTAGAAGCTGGGCGGCATGGCGATACATGGCTGCCTGGTGAGTATGAATGCCACTGCACATGCATGCATGTCAGATACTGAGCAAGGTCACAACCCCACCAATGATACCAATCACCACCTCCACAGGGGACAGTGCCTACCCTCTCAGCCCCCACATGATGACGCCAATTCGGAACCCCACCATGCCACCCCAGGTAAGATATAACACAGCCCACATTACAACCCGGGGCATAGTGGAGCGCACATTCGGAGTGCTAAAGTCACGCTTTCGCTCCCTTGACCGTTCTGGCGGGCAGCTGTTGTACGCTCCCCCAGTAGTGTGCAGGATCATAGTGGCAGCATGTGTCCTGCACAACGTTGCAACACGCCGGGGCCTGGCCGTGGACATGGTGGTGGCCCCACATCCCCAACCACATGCACAGCCGCTGCGCATGGTAGGGGAAAGGGCACGGGGGAGGCAGCCCGTACACAGCTAGTGGCTAATTACTTCACATAGATATCACACCCCTGTGGAGTGCACACTGCCCTGGCACATTCCATCTGACAATCAATGATGACTCAACCTGACACTGATCCTGAATGTCTGGAGAATCAACCGTGAAAACCATATCAGCCTGAGATTGTTCACCTGGAAGTGTTACAATGTGTGCATCCCTACCCACACAGACACCACCAATGCAGTTTTGTGAAGAAACACATTCAAGCAGCTAAAATGAATACCCACTTGCAAAATGCAACAAGAGGACAGTGCCATGTCAGCCAACCCATCCCCAGCATCGACACACGACACACCGTGCCATGTCATGCTATTTGCAGGTAAACAAAGTAATCCCCACAACATGACACTAGTGTCACAATGTACAGTGTCCCTAATTGAAACTTGCAACACCTGAAATACTCACAGTAATGCAGGACCAACAACAAACTTGAGCAGGTACTACCATTAACATGACATCACAAATGTAATAAATTAGTAGTCTCACCACCTGGAAATGCCTGCACTCCCACCACTACCAACTGTGCAGTGTTGGCGCCATGTAGAGTTGTAGGTGCACTGCTGCCAACATGGACCCCATTTCCAAACTAGAGGGCCTTGTGTAGACATGAGGAAGGGACCTGCAAATTGGGAGGTAGACACAGATGATGAGTTACACATCAATGCAACATGCAGTGTACAACACAACAGCAATATGCACTAGGAATGTATACACAGTATTGACTAGACTACCCACACATGTAGTGGGAGTCCAATGTCACCATGTACGTCAATGTCACTTGGGCACACCCTTTGCAAGCCCATGGAAACGGGAAGCAGGAGGGGTGTGTGTGACTCAAACCCAAGCATCTGAACCAAATACATGACAAGCCTGCATGTGCCCAGCCACAATGCAGCGTATGCCCACAGGAACCACGGAAGGCAACAAATTGTCCCAAAAAAATTGGGAAAAAAATAATTAAAAATAAAAATAAAAATAAAAATAAAAATAAAAAAAATCAAAAATGGCCATTGATGGGCCCGGGGGGGTTGGGGAGGCCACCCAGGAGGTCCGAGGACAGGGTGCACACCAAAACCCACCTGTGTGGATCCTGGGAAAAAAAAACACCTCCATGGGCTCATGGCCCACACGGCTACCCTATTGTGGGAGTATCACTGCTGTCGCTATTATCACCCTGTGCAGCTGCATCCGGAGGTGGTTGCACTATGGGAGCCAGCCCACGCAAGACCCTAGTCTGCTCCTCCATGGCTGCAAGCATGCGGGTGTGGTAGGTCTCGTTCTGGAGGATGAGTGTGCAGAGGTCCCCATGCAACAACTCACGGGATGCCCGGACCTCCGCCCTCGTTGCCTGCATCTCAGCTGAGAGCGTACGGGTGAGACGCTCCAGCTGCTGTTCTGTCCTTTGGTGTGTTGAAGCCTCAAGCTCAACAAGAGTCGTCCTGAGGTGAAGGAGCTCCTGCCTCAGGGCTTCCCTGTGGCCCTGGGACTCTATGGAGATGGCCTCCTGCAGAGTCGCCAGTGCCGCCCGCCTATCCCTGTTGGACGCCAACATGTCCTCCCTGTGTGACTGGCAGATGGAGTCGGTTGCCTGCTGTAGTCGCTCCATCAGCCTTTCAGGGGGGACAATGGAAGTGGCCACCCTATCCATGGCCTGAGCCATCATCTCGGATGATGCTGCCTGTTGGGTTGCCATACCGTAAATGGATTGCTCCCATGTGGTATTGCCAGGTGGCGTACGGCCACCACGTCGGCGGGCACCATACCTGTCTGGGGCAAGGCGAACTGCACCTTGCTGTGCCGGCACTGCCTGAGGCTGCAGGACTGCATTCCCCCTCTGATCTGCTGGCCCAGGAACAGGATCAGATATCGCGGAGTGTGACCCTGCATCCGTAACCACCAAAGGCGTAGCTGCCAACACTGACATCCCGATTGAGGGTTCTGACCCTGGTGCAGGTGGGTGGGACAGAACAGAATCCCTCCCTGGAACACTCACCTGCGACGGCACGTAGGTCTCATCATCCGAATCAACACCTGAGTACAGCTCGGGGGAGGTGCAGCCAGAGACACCCCTTGAGAGCACGACCTGCAGCACTTGTGGGTTCTCACGCACCACCACACCACGTCCCTCACTGGTGGTTGGTCGGCCCTCGGACCTCTCCTGGGTCTGCACCATCTCCACAACCCCAGCAGTATCAGGTGCGTCTTCCCCTGCAAAGACATAAAAACAAAGAAATGGAAACAGGCATTAGCACCATGGCACACAATGAGGGCTGAGAAGCAAGAGAACCAGTACTTGATTGACACATGTCCCACATGACTAAAACCCTCCCATGCATGCACCCTCACTGCGTATGAAGGGGAGGCAAATGGCACACATTGATGACACCAAGATGGAAGATGAACACATTTTCTGCATGCTGCCTGGCAGTGGCATCACACATTGGCCTGTGATTGCCAGGTGAAACACACATGCCATCACACAGATGGCATGTGCCATTGCTATTGAGTGAAGATGGAGAGGAGGGCAGCACCTATTCATTCAGTCCAGTTCCCGCATGTAATAGCTTTTCTAATTCAAACAGGTCAGATTTTTCTCCTGGAGCTGCCAGTCCAAAATGGTCCAATTGCACAGGGACATGTGTGAACAAATGATATCCAGGTAACAAAGTCACTCCACTTTACCATAGCCATGTCAGACATGTGACTAGAGGACTGCGAAATGCCTAGTAAAAGTGGTGGAATGCAAACAATCTGACTGAATGAACAGTGACAAATAAGCAACAATGTTGTGGCAAGGTGACACTTCAAGGGCAACTGGCGTGCAGTTGGGCTAGATGTCTACTGTTGGCAGAAGGGATACTGCTATGGCCAAATGCAGCTGCGCAGGATGTATTGCATGAAGCACATGGCTGACCCATACGACTCAGGCGCACACACTCTCACCTGGCACACAAACAGAAGCCCTCACACACACACCATGCACATGGATGACACACACATGCATGTGCACTCACCGGACAATGCCTCGTAATCAGGCAGATCTCCCACCCCTTGGATCTGTTCCTCCGTGACGTAGGTCCCAGCGACTGACTCATGTGGAGTCAGTTCCATGTCTACTACTGGAGACCCACCTCCAGTCACTAGAGTTCCGGCATGACTTGAGGCCAGCTTACTCTTTGCCCTGCGCTTTAGGTCATTCCAGCGCTTATAACAATCATTGGCTGTGCGCCTCACGATTCCAAGGGCACTTACGATGTCCGCAACGTTCTGCCAGTGTGCCTGGCGTTGTGCAGGTGTGGTCTTGGATCCTGCAACAATGACCATCTCGTTATCATGTGCGGACACATACTCGACAAGTGCATTCAGTTCGTCATCCGTGAAGCTGGGCTTCCTCGACGGGCCAGACTGTGTAGCCGTGTCTGGGGCATCAGCCTGTGCCGGACGAGCACTCTTCCTCTTCCGCTTGGAAGGTGGTGGTGATCCTGAGTGTCCTGCACCGCTCTGGACACTAGGGGCAGGAGCCCTGGTGGACTCTGTATCAGGAGTGTGGGATTGCACAGTCAGCATGGGAGTTGGTGCAGGCATTGGCTCAAGTGTAATGGTGTCAGGGGGAATGTCAGCAGGATGGACTAGGACCGACACTGTCCTGGCTGGGTGTGTGAGAGCTGGGGTGGATGGAGCCGCAGCTGGCCCTGCAGCCTCTCCGCCCTGCCTACTTGGGGCAGCAGATGACCTTGCTGCCCCAGATGCATGTGGCATGATGACATCAACGTGCACCAGCGCAAGTGTCATAGGCCTGCTGACCTGGAAGTCAGCCATGGAGTCAGCCAGGTCTGGTGCCACAATGGGCTGGTCCAACAAGGGCTGAGCATGGATGGTGTCAGCCACATCAGCCTCAACGGGAGGGGGGGGGATTATGGGTGCCCTTGACTGGTCCTCCACACATGGGGAGACAGGCTCACCCTGCAAGTAACGACCAGGTCCCCTACCGGATCCACCATGGCCACCACTTGTGGCTCTTCCACCTTTGCCACCCTTACGGAATGCTCGCCTCCCAGCCATGGCACTGATGTTAATGTGCGTATGGGAGTGGCTGTAAACTATTGTCCTGGGCAATTAGGGGTCTAAGGGGTTGGGTACCAGATGGTAATTGTACCCTAGTGCTCTAGCAAGGCTGAATGTAACCCCTGGGGAAAGATGACGGGTCACGCTACGCACAGGAGCCCCAAAAAAGGGAGATGACGTGCACGCAACCCCTCCTGGACCACGTGTGCAGAAAGAAAAACCTGCACTACGCTGTGGCACCCAGTAACACAAGAATGAACGTATGCGTGTCACACGCAGCCTAGAATGACCTCTGAAGGGGTAGGCTACACACGGGGCAAGCACAGATGTTAGATACGTGCGTGACTCACCGTCTGCCAGGTAAAAGAGCGTGAAAAAGGAGCGCGTTTGGTTGGCAACACCCCCGCCAAAAGAAGATTTGTACGCTGTCTGAGGAGACAGGACAACAGTAGAAGGGAACACTGTTTGAGGGAACAGTCCCAGGTAAACCAGTAAAAGAGAAAAAAGAGAAAAAGCTGTCAGAGGTAACAGGGAATACGAACTTGAAACGCTGTGAAGTAAATCGCGTGTGAAACGACAAGAAGTACAGAATTCACCGACTCGCTCTCCACGAAAAGCACATACAAGGAAATGGTGTTCTACACGTACCTTTTATACAGGCCCACACGTCCAGCGTCACTTACGCGGCGTGTACGCGCTAGGGCCAATTCCACCAATTACACGCTTTGTCACTGCCGCGTGTACGCGCTAGGTCCATTCCCACCAATTACACGCTTTGACACTCGGACGTGTCTTTCATTTTTTTAACACGCAACATTTTCAAACGTGTGCCCAATTCAACGTGCACGTGACTTCATAGACGCGCATACGCTGGCGACGCCTTTACGCGCTAAGGGCTTTTGGTCCAATGACATCGCATATGCATGCTGCCGTGCATACGCGTATGGCCCTTTCCTCGTATTACACGCGGACGTGCAGTTTTTCACGCGCGCTGAAATGCGCATGCACGTCTGTACGCGTCACGTCACAGGGGCGCTTGCGCTTGAGGAGCCTTCTGTCCAATGAAAATGCGTATGCGTGCAGACGCGCTTACGCGCTAAGGGCCTTTCCTCGAATTACACGCTGACGTGCTGATTTTTCACGTGCCAAATCACTCCGTATCAAGCTGGCCACGCGTATGCACACGGAAGACCACGCTCCTGCCCAGAAGGCCGAACTACTGCCCCCCAGTGCCCCGAGCACGCTCCCACCTGTCATCTGCTGCTGCCTGACTGCCTGCTGCCCACGTGCACTGCCATTTGCTGCCTGCACATCAGCCAGGGGTGCTGTTGCTGTGACCACCCCTGCTGGAACCGAAGACTCCCGACTGGGATTCCATCGCTCCACAGCCCAGCCCCAGGACCCAGTTGCCCACCCACTCCTGCCTCTGGGGTTGTCATGTTGGGGCAAACACCATCTGTGACCACTGACAACCCCCGGCCAGAGAGGCAGAGGGACACCAGCTTCAGTGCCACCGAAGTTGGTGTCCTGGGGCAGTATGATGCCCTCTTCGGAAGTTCCCGCCCCGACAAGGAAGGACGGACTCGGATCTGGACTGACATCGTGACTGCCATCAACGCGGAGGGGGTGGCAGTCCGCGACTTACAACATGTCAGGAAGCACTGGGAGGACTTCAGGTCCAGGACCCTGAACAAGGCCTGGCGCCTCTTGAAGGCAGCGGATGCCAAGGGGCGCCGGGGCCACTTGTCGGAAGAACAGATGAGGGTCCTGGAACGCATATCCCCAGCGCTCCACGTCCAGGTCCTAGAGAAGCAGACCCGTCTGGAGTCGAGCGGTGAGTGTACATGCATCCTGATTGTGAGCAGTGGGTGTGGTGATTATTCGGTAGTGTGCAGGTTGCACATCTGTTTGTATGGGGTCGAGTATGGCTGGGGGTGTACAGGGCCGTGGGGCTGACACATGCGAGGGCTGTAATGTGTGAGACATGGATGGTTCTTGTGTGTGTAGGCTTGCATGACAAATGCAGTTGTGTGGGCACACATGTTTGGATGAATGTGTATGTAAGTAGACATGTCCGTGATGTCATGCATGTATGTTTTTTTCGGCTGCATGTATCAGCACTGTGTACATGTGCATGTGTGTGTATTTGACAAGGGTGCAACAGTGATGCAACATGGATGCATGTGACAGCGGTATGTGGAAGCCTGATTGGCAGATGTGACATGGATGCCCGTCTGAACAGTGCAACACTTGGCAGAGGTGTACACATGCATGCAAGTGTGGTGGTGTGTGTACATGTGTGGTGCACTTCCTGTGTTGCATGTGATGTCGGGCTCACCTTTGGCTGCTCATGCTGTTGTATGTGTAGGGATGGTGGTGGTATTTGCGATATGGCTGTGGTATGGCTCATGTGTGCGAGTTGTAATGACATGTGTGTTGGGGATTGTGATGCCATGTCTGAGGTTTGCCAATGCCACTCATGTGCAACTGTCATGTGTGTATGTGTCCATTGTACAGTGCCCTGATGCCTGTGTTTTGTTTCTCCCTGGCTGCAGCGTCAACTGATGAAGAGGGCGGAGAAGGTGCTGTGGAGCACAGCGGCGGGGATCCCACCGCCAGCCGGAGACGCAAGGCCCGGCTCCCCTCCCGTGTTGTCATCTCGTCGGGGAGTGAGGAGTCCGGTGCCGCGTCCCAGGCCGCAGCTGCCGGGGGGAGGTCCAAGAGGCGGAGGTTGGAGTTGGACTCCTCGGCAGCAGAAGGGGCAGCTGGGACCCCACAGGGCCCAACAGGGGAAGATGGCACGGAGTCATCCAGGTTGGTGGGGGGTTTGGTGGAGGAGGAGGCCGTGCAAGCACCAGAGACGGGGTCTGGAGGTGGGGATCCCACTGGTGCTAGTGGTGCAGTGCAGGACCAGGGACAGGAGGCAGCACAGGCCGCCGCGGAGGTGCCTGTGTGCAATCCTGTCCCCGATCCTGTCCCTGCATCATCTTGCACCAGCAGGGATGCCTACGTCCAGACCCGTTTTCAGGAAGGGGATGAGCTGACGTCAACTGGCCTTCCTCTGCCTGCGGACATGGCCATCCAGGTCCGGGTTGAGCCTGTCCTGGCTGGTGTGGCGTTGCGTCAACGGGCCATGCGAGGTGACCTGCAGTCTTTTCATGGAGAGACTGCACGTCATCTCGAATGGCTCGTTGACCACGTCAGCCTGCTGGGACAGGTCACCCAGGCCGGATTCCTCCGTCTGATGGGGCTTGCTCCGACCCCCTCCTCAACTGGACCCCCTACACGCCAGTCGTCCTCTGTGGCATCTTCCCACCCATCAGTCACCTGGGTGCCCTGTGGAGCAGCCTCTGACGGTGCGGCCAGGCTGGTGGAGGAGGCATCCCTGCCACAGTCGGGAGTCGGACGTCCAGCAGGGGTGGCCACATCTACGACTGCACCCCAGCCGGCGGAGGATGTGCAGGCAGCAGGAGGCAGTGCACGGGGAGAGGCAGAGCAGCAGCAGCAACATGGTGGGAGCCATGAAGGCTCGGGGCCTTCGACATCGGAGGGGCAGGCATCGGCCGGAGGGCAGGAGGACCCAGGACAGAGAGTGTCTTCCGTGTGGCAGCGGTTGGGCCACGCCATAGATGCGGAGCGGCGGCGGGCAGAAGAGGCGCGGCTCACAATGGTCAGGGCGGAGAACTCCATGCGGAGGGCCCTGAGGCGGGCCGAGTGCCTCGAGGCAATCCGCAGGGGGTTGGAGGAGGACACGGCGTCGTCCCTGCGGACCCTCTGGGCCATGGAACAGGACCGCCTCCGGGACATCGAACAGGAGTTCGATGATGCCCTGGCCCGGAACACCACGGAGTGAGCCGCTGGACTTGCCCGCCGCCTTTGTATATAGTTCTTTAGTTTTAGGTTTCCTTTGTTTGTTCTTATGATTTGGAGTCGACGGACACTGCTCCACTTTTTGTATATAGTTGCATTTTAGTTAGGGTTTTTTGTAGGTTTCCTTTGTTCAGTTGGGCTCATGGACCCTTGGAAATATTGTACATAGTGCTTCATTGGATTGATTTTATTTTTCATTTGACTTTGGACAGCATTTTTTTGGATTAGGATTTGGTGTTTTTATTTTTTTAAACGGACATGCAGATTATCTTTTTTTCATTGCCATTGTAGTTTGTTTCACTTCTTTTGCATTCTTATTTTTTTAATACAATTTTGTTTTCATACTTCACTGTGTGGTATCATCTCATTGGTTTCATGCATGTCATGTTGGGTGTTTTCCCATTCAATTGCAACCATTGTGTGTGACGGACATAGGTTCATTAGCTTTATGAACATTGGGGGTGTAACATGTAATTTCGATTTCCATGTGGGTGAATGGGATACTTGGTAGGGCTTTTTGGCTGTGGAGGCTGACCATAACGCACATGATTGGGGATTGTGAGGACCTGGTGGAGGCTGCCCATGGTGGCTGGGGGGTGCGGGTGCAGGGGGACAGGAGTGGGGGCCTGGTGGAGGGTGCCCCTGGTGGCTGGGGGGTGGGGGTGGTGGGAGACATGAGTGGGGGCCTGGTGGAGGCTGCCGCTGGTGGCTGGGGGGTGGGGGTGGTGGGAGACATGAGTGGGGGCCTGGTGGAGGGTGCCCCTGGTGGCTGGGGGGTGGGGGTGGTGGGAGACATGAGTGAGGGCCTGGTGGAGGCTGCCCCTGCACTGCTGGGGGCTGGGGGTGGTGGGAGACATGAGTGGGGGCCTGGTGGAGGGTGCCCCTGCACTGCTGGGGGGTTGGAGTGGGGGCCTGGTGGAGGGTGCCCCTGGTGGCTGGTGGGTGGGGGTGGTGGGAGACATGAGTGGGGGCCTGGTGGAGGCTGCCCCTGGTGGCTGGGGGGTGGGGGTGGTGGGAGACATGAGTGGGGGCCTGGTGGAGGGTGCCCCTGGTGGCTGGGGGGTGGGGGTGGTGGGAGACATGAGTGGGGGCCTGGTGGAGGCTGCCCCTGCACGGCTGGGGGATGGGGGTGGTGGGAGACATGAGTGGGGGCCTGGTGGAGGCTGCCCCTGCACTGCTGGGGGGTGGGGGTGGTGGGAGACATGAGTGGGGGCCTGGTGGAGGGTGCCCCTGCACTGCTGGAGGGTGGGGGTGGTGGGAGACATGAGTGGGTGCCTGGTGGAGGCTGCCCCTGCACTGCTGGGGGGTGGGGGTGGTGGGAGACATGAGTGGGGGCCTGGTGGAGGCTGCCCCTGCACTGCTGAGGGGTGGGGGTGCTGGGAGACATGGGTGGGGGCCTGGTGGAGGGTGCCCCTGGTGGCTGGGTGGTGGGGGTGGTGGGAGACATGAGTGGGGGCCTGGTGGAGGGTGCCCCTGCACTGCTGGGGGGTGGGGGTGGTGGGAGACATGAGTGGGGGCCTGGTGGAGGGTGCCCCTGCACTGCTGGGGGGTGGGGGTGGTGGGAGACATGAGTGGGGGCCTGGTGGAGGGTGCCCCTGCACTGCTGGGGGGTGGGGGTGGTGGGAGACATGAGTGGGGGCCTGGTGGAGGGTGCCCCTGGTGGCTGGGGGGTGGGGGTGGTGGGAGACATGAGTGGGGGCCTGGTGGAGGCTGCCCCTGAACTGCTGGGGGGTGGGGGTGGTGGGAGACATGAGTGGGGGCCTGGTGGAGGCTGCCCCTGCACTGCTGGGGGGTGGGGGTGGTGGGAGACATGAGTGGGGGCCTGGTGGAGGGTGCCCCTGCACTGCTGGGGGGTGGGGGTGGTGGGAGACATGGGTGGGGGCCTGGTGGAGGGTGCCCCTGGTGGCTGGGTGGTGGGGGTGGTGGGAGACATGAGTGGGGGCCTGGTGGAGGCTGCCCCTGGTGGCTGGGGGGTGGGGGTGGTGGGAGACATGTGTGGGGGCCTGGTGGAGGGTGCCCCTGGTGGCTGGGGGGTGGGGGTGGTGGGAGACATGAGTGGGGGCCTGGTGGAGGGTGCCCCTGGTGGCTGGGGGGTGGGGGTGGTTTAGACATGGGTGGGGGCCGGGTGGAGGGTGCCCCTGCACTGCTGGGGGGTGGGGGTGGTGGGAGACATGAGTGGGGGCCTGGTGGAGGGTGCCCCTGCACTGCTGGGGGGTGGGGGTGATAGGGGACATGGGTGGGGGCCTGGTGGACGGTGCCCCTGGTGGCTGGGGGGTGGGGGTGCAGGGGGACATGAGTGGGGGCCTGGTGGAGGGTGCCCCTGGTGGCTGGGGGGTGGGGGTGATAGGGGCCATGGGTGGGGGCCTGGTGGAGGGTGCCCCTGGATGCTGGGGGGTGTGGGTGCAGGGGGACATTAGTGGGGGCCTGGTGGAGGCTGCCCCTGCACTGCTGGGGGGTGGGGGTGGTGGGAGACAGGAGTGGGGGCCTGGTGGAGGGTGCCCCTGCACTGCTGGGGGGTGGGGGTGGTGGGAGACATGAGTGGGGGCCTGGTGGAGTGTGCCCCTGCACTGCTGGGGGGTGGGGGTGATAGGGGACATGGGTGGGGGCCTGGTGGAGGGTGCCCCTGGTGGCTGGGGGGTGGGGGTGGTGGGAGACATGAGTGGGGGCCTGGTGGAGGGTGCCCCTGCACTGCTGGGGGGTGGGGGTGATAGGGGACATGGGTGGGGGCCTAGTGGAGGGTGCCCCTGGTGGCTGGGGGGTGGGGATGCAGGGGGACATGAGTGGGGGCCTGGTGGAGGGTGCCCCTGGTGGCTGGGGGGTGGGGGTGATAGGGGCCATGGGTGGGGGCCTGGTGGAGGGTGCCCCTGGATGCTGGGGGGGTGGGGGTGCAGGGGGACATGAGTGGGGGCCTGGTGGAGGCTGCCCCTGCACTGCTGGGGGGTGGGGGTGGTGGGAGACATGAGTGGGGGCCTGGTGGAGGGTGCCCCTGCACTGCTGGGGGGTGGGGGTGGTGGGAGACATGAGTGGGGGCCTGGTGGAGAGTGCCCCTGCACTGCTGGGGGGTGGGGGTGGTGGGAGACATGAGTGGGGGCCTGGTGGAGGGTGCCCCTGCACTGCTGGGGGGTGGGGGTGATAGGGGACATGGGTGGGGGCCTGGTGGAGGGTGCCCCTGGTGGCTGGGGGGTGGGGGTGCAGGGGGACATGAGTGGGGGCCTGGTGGAGGCTGCCCCTGGTGGCTGGGGGGTGGGGGTGGTGGGAGACATGAGTGGGGGCCTGGTGGAGGGTGCCCCTGGTGGCTGGGGGGTGGGGGTGATAGGGGCCATAGGTGGGGGCCTGGTGGAGGGTGCCCCTGGCTGCTGGGGGGTGGGGGTGCAGGGGGACATGAGTGGGGGCCTGGTGGAGGCTGCCCCTGCACTGCTGGGGGGTGGGGGTGGTGGGAGACATGAGTGGGGGCCTGGTGGAGGGTGCCCCTGCACTGCTGAGGGGTGGGGGTGGTGGGAGACATGAGTGGGGGCCTGGTGGAGGGTGCCCCTGCACTGCTGGGGGGTGGGGCTGGTGGGAGACATGAGTGGGGGCCTGGTGGAGGGTGCCCCTGCACTGCTGGGGGGTGGGGGTGGTGGGAGACATGAGAGGGGGCCTGGTGGAGGGTGCCCCTGGTGGCTGGGGGGTGGGGGTGGTGGGAGACATGAGTGGGGGCCTGGTGGAGGCTGTCCGTGGTGGCTGGGGGTGGGGGTGATAGGGGCCATGGGTGGGGGCCTGGTGGAGGGTGCCCCTGCACTGCTGGGGGGTGGGGGTGGTGGGAGACATGAGAGGGGGCCTGGTGGAGGGTGCCCCTGATGGCTGGGGGGTGGGGGTGGTTGGAGACATGAGTGGGGGCCTGGTGGAGGCTGCCCCAGGTGGCTGGGGGTGGGGGTGATAGGGGCCATGGGTGGGGGCCTGGTGGAGGGTGCCCCTGGATGCTGGGGGGTGGGGGTGCAGGGGGACATGAGTGGGGGCCTGGTGGAGGCTGCACCTGCACTGCTGGGGGGTGGGGGTGGTGGGAGACATGGGTGGGGGCCTGGTGGAGGGTGCCCCTGGTGGCTGGGTGGTGGGGGTGGTGGGAGACATGAGTGGGGGCCTGGTGGAGGCTGCCCCTGGTGGATGGGGGATGGGGGTGCTGGGAGACATGTGTGGGGGCCTGGTGGAGGCTGCCCCTGGTGGCTGGGTGGTGGGGGTGGTGGGAGACATGAGTGGGGGCCTGGTGGAGGGTGCCCCTGGTGGCTGGGGGGTGGGGGTGGTGGGAGACATGAGTGGGGGCCTGGTGGAGGCTGCCCCTGCACTGCTGGGGGGTGGGGGTGGTGGGAGACATGAGTGGGGGCCTGGTGGAGGGTGCCCCTGCACTGCTGGGGGGTGGGTGTGGTGGGAGACATGGGTGGGGGCCTGGTGGAGGGTGCCCCTGGTGGCTGGGTGGTGGGAGACATTAGTGGGGGCCTGGTGGAGGCTGCCCCTGGTGGCTGGGGGGTGGGGGTGGTGGGAGACATGAGTGGGGGCCTGGTGGAGGGTGCCCCTGGTGGCTGGGGGGTGGGGGTGGTGGGAGACATGAGTGGGGGCCTGGTGGAGGGTGGCCCTGGTGGCTGGGGGGTGGGGGTGGTGGGAGACATGGGTGGGGGCCTGGTGGAGGGTGCCCCTGCACTGCTGGGGGGTGGGGGTGGTGGGAGACATGAGTGGGGGCCTGGTGGAGGGTGCCCCTGGTGGCTGGGGGGTGGGGGTGATAGGGGCCATGGGTGGGGGCCTGGTGGAGGGTGCCCCTGTCTGCTGGGGGGTGGGGGTGCAGGGGGACATGAGTGGGGGCCTGGTGGAGGCTGCCCCTGCACTGCTGGGGGGTGGGGGTGGTGGGAGACATGAGTGGGGGCCTGGTGGAGGGTGCCCCTGCACTGCTGGGGGGTGGGGGTGGTGGGAGACATGAGAGGGGGCCTGGTGGAGGGTGCCCCTGGTGGCTGGGGGGTGGGGGTGGTGGGAGACATGAGTGGGGGCCTGGTGGAGGCTGTCCCTGGTGGCTGGGGGGTGGGGGTGGTTGGAGACATGAGTGGGGGCCTGGTGGAGGCTGCCCCTGGTGGCTGAGGGTGGGGGTGATAGGGGCCATGGGTGGGGGCCTGGTGGAGGGTGCCCCTGGATGCTGGGGGGTGGGGGTGCAGGGGGACATGAGTGGGGGCCTGGTGGAGGCTGCACCTGCACTGCTGGGGGGTGGGGTGGTGGGAGACATGGGTGGGGGCCTGGTGGAGGGTGCCCCTGGTGGCTGGGTGGTGGGGGTGGTGGGAGACATGAGTGGGGGCCTGGTGGAGGCTGCCCCTGGTGGCTGGGGGGTGGGGGTGCTGGGAGACATGTGTGGGGGCCTGGTGGAGGCTGCCCCTGGTGGCTGGGTGGTGGGGGTGGTGGGAGACATGAGTGGGGGCCTGGTGGAGGGTGCCCCTGGTGGCTGGGGGGTGGGGGTGGTGGGAGACATGAGTGGGGGCCTGGTGGAGGCTGCCCCTGCACTGCTGGGGGGTGGGGGTGGTGGGAGACATGAGTGGGGGCCTGGTGGAGGGTGCCCCTGCACTGCTGGGGGGTGGGGGTGGTGGGAGACATGGGTGGGGGCCTGGTGGAGGGTGACCCTGGTGGCTGGGTGGTGGGGGTGGTGGGAGACATGAGTGGGGGCCTGGTGGAGGCTGCCCCTGGTGGCTGGGGGGTGGGGGTGGTGGGAGACATGAGTGGGGGCCTGGTGGAGGGTGCCCCTGGTGGCTGGGGGGTGGGGGTGGTGGGAGACATGAGTGGGGGCCTGGTGGAGGGTGCCCCTGGTGGCTGGGGGGTGGGGGTGGTGGGAGACATGAGTGGGGGCCTGGTGGAGGGTGCCCCTGCACTGCTGGGGGGTGGGGGTGGTGGGCGACATGAGTGGGGGCCTGGTGGAGGGTGCCCCTGCACTGCTCGGGGGTGGGGGTGATAGGGGACATGGGTGGGGGCCTGGTGGAGGGTGCCCCTGGTGGCTGGGGGGTGGGGGTGCAGGGGGACATGAGTGGGGGCCTGGTGGAGGCTGCCCCTGGTGGCTGGGTGGTGGGGGTGGTGGGAGACATGAGTGGGGGCCTGGTGGAGGGTGCCCCTGGTGGCTGGGGGGTGGGGGTGATAGGGGCCATGGGTGGGGGCCTGGTGGAGGGTGCCCCTGGATGCTGGGGGGCGGGGGTTCAGGGGGACATGAGTGGGGGCCTGGT
Source organism: Ambystoma mexicanum (assembly GCF_040938575.1). Taxonomy (NCBI): domain Eukaryota; kingdom Metazoa; phylum Chordata; class Amphibia; order Caudata; family Ambystomatidae; genus Ambystoma; species Ambystoma mexicanum. The sequence goes on along the minus strand of NC_090937.1, from coordinate 1,267,809,629 downwards.
GGAGGCTGCCCCTGCACTGCTGGGGGGTGGGGGTGGTGGGAGACATGGGTGGGGGCCTGGTGGAGGGTGCCCCTGGTGGCCGGGTGGTGGGGGTGGTGGGAGACATGAGTGGGGGCCTGGTGGAGGCTGCCCCTGGTGGCTGGGGGGTGGGGGTGGTGGGAGACATGAGTGGGGGCCTGGTGGAGGGTGCCCCTGGTGGCTGGGTGGTGGGGTGGTGGGAGACATGAGTGGGGGCCTGGTGGAGGGTGCCCCTGCACTGCTGGGGGGTGGGGGTGGTGGGAGACATGAGTGGGGGCCTGGTGGAGGGTGCCCCTGCACTGCTGGGGGGTGGGGGTGGTGGGAGACATGAGTGGGGGCCTGGCGGAGGGTGCCCCTGCACTGCTGGGGCGTGGGGGTGGTGGGAGACATGAGTGGGGGCCTGGTGGAGGGTGCCCCTGCACTGCTGGGGGGTGGGGGTGGTGGGAGACATGAGTTTGGGCCTAGTGGAGGGTGCCCCTGCACTGCTGGGGGGTGGGGATGCAGGGGGACATGAGTGGGGGCCTGGTGGAGGCTGCCCCTGCACTGCTGGGGGGTGGGGGTGGTGGGAGACATGAGTGGGGGCCTGGTGGAGGGTGCCCCTGGTGGCTGGGGGGTGGGGGTGGTGGGAGACATGGGTGGGGGCCTGGTGGAGGGTGCCCCTGGTGGCTGGGGGGTGGGGGTGGTGGGAGACATGAGTGGGGGCCTAGTGGAGGCTGCCCCTGCACTGCTGGGGGGTGGGGGTGGTGGGAGACATGCATTGTTGATCAGTAATGCAAGGTGACATGTGGGTTGGCTGGGGGGCATGCCCATGGTGGATGGGCTGCCTGCGGGACATGAGCAGGGGTGCAGGGTAGTCCCCCGTGGTGTGGGCTGCCTGCAGGGGCTGTGGAGGTTGTGGAGCGTACACTTGGGAGGACCCACACGGCCAATTCACGTGTAGTACTCCCCAGAACCCCTGAAATACACATACCCTGCTGAAATCGCGTGTGGAACTTCCCGCGCACCCCTGAAATACACGTACCCTGCTGAAATCGCGTGTGGAACTTCCCGCGCACCCATGGAATACACGTACCCTGCTCGCACTGGCCCAATCGCGTGTGGAACTTCCCGCGCACCCCTGAAATACACGTACCCTGCTGAAATCGCGTGTGGAACTTCCCGCGCACCCCTGAAATACACGTACCCTGCTGGAATCGCGTGTGGAACTTCCCGCGCACCCCTGGAATACACGTACCCTGCTGAAATCGCGTGTGGTACTTCCCGCGCACCCATGGAATACACGTACCCTGCTCGCACTGGCCCAATCGCGTGTGGAACTTCCCGCGCACCCCTGAAATACACGTACCCTGCTGAAATCGCGTGTGGAACTTCCTGCGCACCCCTGGAATACACGTACCCTGCTGAAATCGCGTGTGGAACTTCCCGCGCACCCATGGAATACACGTACCCTGCTCGCACTGGGCCAATCGCGTGTGCAACTTCCCGCGCACCCCTGAAATACACGTACCCTGCTGGAATCGCGTGTGGAACTTCCTGCGCACCCCTGGAATACACGTACCCTACTGAAATCGCGTGTGGTACTTCCCGCGCACCCATGGAATACACGTACCCTGCTCGCACTGGCCCAATCGTGTGTGGAACTTCCCGCGCACCCCTGAAATACACGTACCCTGCTGTAATCGCGTGTGGAACTTCCCGCGCATCCCTGGAATACACGTACCCTGCTGAAATCGCGTGTGGAACTACCCGCGCACCCATGGAATACACGTACCCTGCTTGCACGGGGCCAAACGCGTGTGGAACTTCCCGCGCACCCCTGAAATACACGTTCCCCGCTTGGCGTTTGCTGTTTGCCAGCCCGGTGAACTGGTCCAGGGTTAGCGCAGCCCTTTGCGATGATTTAGCGATTTTGATGGCTTTTCCTTGCGCGAGGGCGTTCTTGGGGGCGTTACTGGCGCTGCTGCAGGGTCGCTGCGATTCTCTGCGCCACGGCTAGTTTGGGAGCCTAAAATCCATGAATACGATGTGCGCGGAAATCGGTTTTAGCGCACGTGCCTGGCGCAGACAATCGCACGCGGACACTCTGCGCCAGCCGCTTGCGACACTTTTCTGCGAAATTCTATGAATTACCCTGTTTGTGTTTTGTCTATAGTAATGCAATTATGTAATACATGGGTTTTATTAGCTACTTATTACATATTTCACAGTACACAAAAATCTATTAAGAAAACAATTATCATTTCATTATTCAACATATTAACATTACGAATATCATACCTTCATCTTGTACGCTGCACACAATGTTATGTTTCTGTATGAGTAGCTTAGTATACTAGATAGAACCCCATAATAGGATGCTATTTATATCAATGCATCGTTCAATGCACTTATTAGGGTATATTTCTTGCAATGATTCTTGACACTTTTTTCGCAACATAATAAGAATCCCTTCTACACATATTTCATGAGAAGTACATACACATGTGATGTCATCAGTGATATCATCAATGACATTTGTGATGTCATCTTTGATGTCCTGGGTGTTAGTCTTAGCAGTGCACGGTGGTGGCGCGAGTTATGGTTGCTTAGCTTACCATAACTGGCGAATTTCAAGGGTTTTTCGGTTTTACTTGGAACCATAACGTCCCTTTAACAAAGTTTTTTTCACTGAATATATATATATATATATATATATATATATATATATATATATATATATATATATATATATATATATATATATATATAGCTGTAGTGTCTGGCCATTTAACAACAATATCTTTCCTTTGGTAAGAAGTACCTGGTACCTGGCCATATTTTGGCAATACATTGGAAACAGTGTGGGTTTTGTGACAAGAAACTCATGACAATGGCTATTAAAACCTTTTTTTTATTAAAAAAAAAGAATAGGTATTTGCAAATCAATTAGAGTCCCCAGATTAAGGGTGGTCCTTGTAGTTTACCTCAACCTCCAAAAAGACTTTCACCTCCCTACCTCATGCTTCCCCATTCCCCACAATGATTCTCATCAGACTAATGCTAGTTGACCCTTACTGTTGGCTCTTTCTCCTAACTGAAAGGAGGCATTAAGTCAATGGCCTTATCTAACTTTCTCCCTCATGGAAATTCTAAGAGACCTAACTGGTTGCCTGGTTGCTCTTTCCCTGTTCTTTCAATGTTTGACTCCACAGATTCTACTCACTCCACTGTCCCCTCTCTCTCTCACCCCCCCACGTTCCCTCTCTGTCTCTCGCTCTCTCTCCACACTCCTTCCACAGATCTCACTGGTCTCTCCAACTTCTGTTATCTCTACCATCCGACTGATCACTCCCCTTTCCCTATGCTCCATTTTCTGGTCTTACCTTTCTCCCTCTAGTTCTCTCACCCCACATTCCATATCCTGTTCTTGCTGCTCATTTGGGTAGCGCAACATTCAGCATTCAGTAAAACATTTCAAGGTTTCTCTTTAAATTCTGAGAGAGTGAAAGGGCTGTTATTACCCTGGGTAGCATAGGTTCAATGCAGGATATGGTATTGCAGGGCTGGAGGAAAGGCCCTAGTGTATTGCAGGTCCTGATACCCGACGGAGGCAGGCAAACCTAAAATGGCTATATCTTAAATGAATTAGTGGAGACAGTGAGGGAATTTATTTTCTATTGCTTTACAAAATACACCAAATGGAGGCAGGTAGGAACCCTTTACCACACTATCTATTGGACACACTTGAGAATGTTGGAAAATGGAAAGTGAGCTTTCAGGAACAGGAAAGCCAACTCCAGGGGACAATCACACCACTATTGAAGAGTGAGACCGAAATGTGGCCCTCGTTGCACGAATCCCGCTCTCATTTTAGGGACAGAGAAACAAGAGATGTAAATCGCTTGTGGGCCCCTCCCGCCGTCATCAATATATTGCAGATGCGAGAAGGGCTACTCACTCAGCCAACCATTCAGACAATATCCGGATGGCAGTATTAAAGAGATACACTTGTCATCAATAGAACAGGTTGATTGACTACAACTTCTGGGAAAGCTGATGATGTTGTGACTGACACCATGACATAGAAACATTAGACATGAAGCACATACGCATCCCTTCACAAAGCTATGCAGTCATTTTAGCTTTATTGCTGATAGACACAAAAGATATGCTTATGACTCACATAGCTAGAGGACTGACATACATATGCCTTTTTGCTTCCCAGAAAACACCACGATGCATACGAATACATATGAACAGGTTATTGAGGCTTAACGCAGCTAACAGGAACGGCCATGCAAATAAAGATGAACACCACAGGTACATTGAAGTGAATGGGGAAGCTTCAAGAACTCGAGACACAGAGAAAGCTGGCAGGCTGATCC